>NC_041388.1:468587272-468637311 GCF_002162155.2 Triticum dicoccoides | reverse complement strand
CAACTCCGGTACTCCGATAAATACCTGATACTATCCGGAACACTTTTGGTGTACGAATACGATCATCCTATATATCATTATTTACCTCTCGACCATTTCGAGACTCCTCATCATGTTTGTGATCTCATCCGGGACTCCGTACAACATTAGATCACCAAATCACATAACTCATATAATACTAAATCGTCATCGAACGTTAAGCGTGCGGACCCTACGGGTTCGATAACTACGTAGACATGACTGAGACACCTCTCTGGTCAATAACCAATAGCGAAACTTGGATGCTCATATTGGCTCCCACATATTCTACGAGGATCTTTATCGGTCAAACCGTTATGACAACATATGTTCTTGCCCGAGATTCGATCGTCGGTATCCACATACCTAATTGAATCTCGTTACCGGCAAGTCTCTTTACTCGTTCCATAATACATCATCTTGTAACTAACTCATTAGTCACTTTTCTTGCAAGGCTCCTTATGATGTGCATTACCGAGAGGGCCCGGAGATACCTCTCCGATACTCTGAGCGACAAATCCTAATCTCGATCTATGCCAACCCAACAAACACCTTCGGAGATACCTGTAGAGCATCTTTATAATCACCTAATTATGTTGTGATGTTTGATAGCACACAAGGTCTTCCTGCGGTATCTGGGAGTTGCATAATCTCATAGTTCAAGGAATATGTATTTGACATGAAGAAAGCAATAGAAATAAAAATGAATGATCAATATGCCAAGCTAACGGATGGGTCATGTCCATCACATCATTCTCTTAATGATGTGATCCCGTTCATCAAATGACAACACATGTCTATGGTTAGGAAACTTAACCATCTTTGATTAATGAGCTAGTCTAGTAGAGGGTTACTAGGGACACGGTGTTTTGTCTATGTATCCACACATGTATCAAGTTTCCAGTTAATACAATTCTAGCATGAATAATAAACATTTATCATGACATAAGGAAATAAAAAATATCAACTTTATTATTGCCTCTAGGGCGTATTTCCTTCAGATTGAACACAAGAGATGAACTAGGGTTTGAGAGGAGATGGTGTTGTTGAAGATGTTGATGGAGATTGTCCTCCCAAATATGGGAGAGTTGTTGGTGATGATGATGACAATGCTTTCCCCCTTCGGGAAGGAAGTTCCTCCAGCAAATCGCTCCGCCGAAAGGCAAAAGTGCTCCTGCCCAAGTTCTGACTCGAGACGGCGGCGCTTCGTCCCGAAAGTACTCTCCTTATTTTTTTCTAGGTCAAAATAATTTATATACCAGAAGAGGGGCACCGGAGGTGGGCCGGGGAGGGCACAAACCCCAGGGCGCGCCTGGGCTCCCTGGCGTGCCCATGTGGGTTGTGCCCACCTGGTGGGTCCCCTCTGGTAGTTATTTGCTCCAATAATTCTTATATATTCCATAAAAAATCTCCGTGAAGTTTCGTCTCATTTGGAGATGTGCGGAATAGGTGGCCCGACGTAGCTTTTTCAGGTCTAGAATCCCAGTTGCCGGTATTCTCCCTCTTTGTGTGAACCTTGCATATTATGAGAGAAAAGGCACTAGAGTTACTCCAAAAAGCATTATTATGCATAAAAACATGAAACTGACAAAAAATATTTTTGCGGATTTTTCAGAGTCTGTTTACTTTCTATATCACGTACCTGCTCTTTTTTCATGATTCTGGAGTGTTCCGGAAGGTTTCTTTTATGTGTTCTTCTGGTGTCATAGTTTGGATAACATTGCTTTCAACATGAATGGGCATACCTGAGATATAGTGTTTTATTCTTTGCCCATTGACAACCTTTGGGTCAGTACCTTTGGCATTATTTATTTTGATAGCTCCAGATCGATAAACCTCCTCGATAATATAAGGTCCTTCCCATTTTGATAGCTCCAGATCTGAAATGAGAGTTGTACAAAAGAACATGTTCTCCAACTTTGAACCCACGCTTTTGGATTCTTTTATCATGCCATCTTTTAACTTTTTCTTTAAATAATGTTTTATTTTCATAGGCTTGGGTTCTCCATTCATTTAGTGAGCTAATATCAAATAACCTCTTTTCACCTGCAAGTTTGGAATCATAGTCGAGTTCTTTAATTGCCCAATCTCTACTCCTAATGTACGAGTTGGTGAATAGTCTCCACGATTTATTTTCGTCCCACCACTTCAACCTTTTTTCACTGGGGTTTTTTCGTCCCCTCCCCCACCCCACCGGTTTAGTTTCGCGTCACCCTCTCACCCAATGAAAAAATCTGAACGAAACGAAAAAATCAAAACGGATCAGAACTTTCCATGCTGATATAAATTATTTAGTAATGTATTTATGTGAAAGAATCAAGCATGATCAATATCTAAAGATCAGATTAATTAACTTTACCTTATAAATCTCTCAACGTCGGTACATTGTTTGTTTCATTTCGTTCAATTTCTTTCCACCGAATGACCGATCTCTCGACCGATGGTTTCCAAAGATATCACACCTCCCATTTTTATCTTTCCTTTAGTTTTATGCCAAAACGAACTCCCGAAAAATCAGCCCACCCCACCCGTTCCTCCTCCCCTTTTATACAGAGCCCCATGCACGATCTGTTAAGAAAAATAAAACACATGCGATCTATTCCACCACCGCCCCAGTCCTACTCTCCCTCCCCTCCTCATAGCAGCAGCGACGGGGGAGTGCCACATGAAGTAGTAATGGGACGGCGGTGGCGGCAAGCAGAAGGTGGCCGCATAAGTCTATCCCACAGGGTTGTTCATCTCTCACCCTTTTCTTTCTCCAGATCAAAATTGAGATATGGGGCGGTTGACCGGGGGCGACGCTGATGGGGCAGCGGGTGTGTGTGCCTGCATTGTTGGAGCGCGAAGAGTGGCACCGACCCCATGGTGGTGAATGCTGACCGCGTCACGAGTCGTGACCAAGAGCTGGGGAGAGGTTGTGGGTGTCGTTGGGAACGCGGTCGGTGGCCTCCTCAGGGTGGACATGGTCCAGGCGCCCTGACCGAGCCGGGGCCAGTCTGGACAGGACCGGGCCGAAGTTTCCTAACAAAGAGCCAATTCATCCATGGTAGCGTCTCTACATACACCAAGCTCGTCTTGGGGAACTCCGTCGCCCACCGGAACCGTCACTGTCAGCACATACTAGGTGCGTACATCGTCGCTTCCAATTTTAGATTACTGATGAGCTTTTACTGCAATCATGGTGACTATTATACTAATGGTGTGTGGGTCAATTGATAGCAAATTCAGACATTGTTTGTGGGGGACAACCATGATGAAATCGACTTGAGTTCCTGGGGAGCAAAGATGTGGCACACCGACGTGTTTGTCTGCACCCTAAGTGCCCTTCGAGTGAACACACGTGAACGAGAGATTACTCGAGGAAGAAGGAAGAAACAAGTATTTTTTGCTGCACAAACTTCAGAGCTTTGCTATTCTATTTCTCTTCTATGTATTCATACTTACAGAACGGAAATAGGGCTTCACGCACCTGGCTTTTGCCGTCATGATCCACGAGCATACCACGAGGCGTGAGAGTCGCTCAGGCTGTTAGACCTGCGAGCTAAACTAGCTAACAGAAAAAAGTGTTTGAGCCTAACCTGACAAAAAACCGAAGTACTAACTGAGATAACTGAAAACGTGACAGGGGCCTGAGATTTATTCAATGGTGTTTGCCAACATCGCCTGCAAGAAGGAGGTGCAATTCGTGCCCAGCGTGCATGCATGCACGAGCTGCACCACTTCATCGCATTAGCAAGGCCAGGGACGTGATGACTGCGACAAATTTGATGGAGGAAGACGACGACCGTGGTCGTGGAAGAGAGGATGTGTGCGTCATGTAAGCGGTGTCCGGCCTAATTCCTGAGCTGTAGGTGGGCTAGCTTTGAAAGTTTAGAGAAGATCCAAGGTACATGTGGCTGTGTGTTGCCAACGTACAATCTTGTAGCTTAATTTATGCTAATTTGGCATGGCAAAATTTTCTCCAAGAAGATGCAAAATAATTTTAGATAGCATGTGTGCTAACATACATGCTCTAGATCTGTTTATAATAAGTTTGTATTACCAATTTCCCGTGGCTTCCTTTCGTTCACTTTGAGTACAAAATGTAGAGTTTGTGCTTCAGTCATCCATACCTCAAATCTAATTGTGCTTACTAACTTGACATATATCTGGTGCATGTATATATCTGCAGATAAGGGCTATAAATCACATTGCTTAGGCAATCTCAAATTGCAGAGGTTTTTTTCATTGATAATCCCTCGATAACTTGGACTACTCTTATATCTCTTTCCTATTGTGATTTTTTTGTGGGTTGTAGTGAATATTGGTGCATTGATATTAGGGACAAATGCATGTTTGCCCCTAGTTGGAACCTACCCATGGGTTTTGCCCTTACTTTTTGACTCTGCTCAGTTTTGCCCTTAGATTTTCCTCCCAGGTCGCCCGAATGCCATTTGACCGTTTGGCCAATACTTTGAAAATTCATAACAAATTGATACGATCTCAGAAAAATGCAAATAAGATATCAAAATGTTCAGATAAACATTACCTTTATGTGTATGTAATTTTAATTTAGTACAAAAGTACCGTTTAAAAAACCTAAGGTTATTAATGTATTAACATTAATAAAAATAAAAGGTATAAACAATACTTCTTTCAAGAATAAAAAATTACAGGCAAATGTATGTGACATTTTCTAAACACTCTGATATCTTATTTGCATTTTTCTGAGTTCATATCAACTTGTTATGAAGTTTCAGAATAATGGTCAAAGTCCTTTTAACATTCATAACAAGTTGATATGAACTCGGAAAAATGCAAATAAGATGTTAGGATGTTCAAAAAATGTCACCTACATTTGCATGTAATTTTTATTCCTGAAAAAATGTTTATACCTTTTTATTTTCAATAATGTTAATAACATTAATAACCTTAGGTTGTTTAAATGGTACTTTTGTCCTAAATGCAAATGACATACACATAAAGGTAATGTTTATCCGAACATTTTGATATCTTATTTGCATTTTTCTGAGTTCATATCTATTTGTTATGAATTTTCAAAGTATTGGTCAAATGGTCAAAGGGCATTCGGGCGACTTGGGAGGAAAATCTAAGGGCAAAACTGAGCAGAGTCGAAAAGTAAGGGCAAAACACGTGGGTAGGTTCCAACTAGGGGCAAAAATGCAATTGTCCCTTGATATTAATGTTTAAAATTGATAGTACTAATTTGAGAGGATGGGTGCGTAACAATATGATTTGGTTAAACAAGATATATTGGTCTATCAATCAATACAATAATGGCTGAAATTATCTTTGTGGTATGAGACTACAATAGTACTTCCTCTACAAAGTAATATAAGATCTTTTAAATAACTATTTTAGTGATCTAAAAGATCTTATATTAGTTTACAGAGGGATCAGTATTTTGTTTTGCAGATTGAGCCAAACTTAGTGCCATACCAAGTTGTGCAACAAATATCATGTCTCCCAGTAGCAATTCAATCAAAATTAACTATAAGTTATCCTTTCTATGTAATGATAATAGTTTCACATTGCATGAGCAAAACATAATGACGTCGCCGGTATGCCAGCATGTGGTTCATTTTGTATGACAAATAGAGCTGATGTACCCAGTTTCAACATTTAATTATCTTTGGATGTATATATAGAATAGAGGTGAAGCTCGGGAGATGACGAGATCTAGTGCATAATGTGGAAATATTGCTATTCAATCTAACACGAAAAAGAAAGTGTTGCACAGCTACCTCGCCAGAGGGACAACCGAAAACATTAGAATTGCAAATGGACTATGACATTTACAATTGCGTGGAGAGTGTGGTTACGGAGACATGATGACTGCCAAGAAGAAAAGTGAATCTCCATTAGTCGCTATATAAACGGAAGTCAAATACATGCTCTACTATGATTTCCAAAATTAGAATAATTTTCACATGATGATCTTTTTGTTATTTCATTCAAAACACGGGCATATTTGTGGCTACATTATATATTTCCCTTCGCAACAAGTTCTTACAGGTTTCTCTTTGACAAAGTTCTACATCAAGCAAGCATCCATAGAATTGATGAAGATTATTGATATTTTGTCACATTGCTTAGAAGATTGATATGCTGGTAAATATCTTTTTTATCTTTTGGATGTCTCTATTATTAAATCTCTATTATCTCTACTATCCCTTACTATTAGAGGAAGTCTATACGTCATGTTTGTTGTGCTTCGCTTCATAACACCAATGATCGATCGAAAGAAAAAAATCACCGTCTCGCTCGATTCCACCCGCGTGCAGAAAGAGAGTTAAAAAATCAACGGTTAAAACCCACACATGCATGCTGACTCCACCCTTGATTCCTTGAGCAGCCTCTCTCCAATCAACACCTTCCAATCTTCCATCCCCACACAGTCGCCCCACTCATGCCGCCACCCCGTACGAGTAGCCTCCTCACACACACGCCGCCACCAGCCATGCCTCGGCGGCCGTTGGCCTTCCCCTATTCCACCTCTACGGCTAGCTCCGTCCTCCATCACTGGTTGGCTGGCTGCGCCCGCCACACAGTTGTGGAGCGGGTCACGGGAAAGGTGGATGGCTGGCTACGGGCTGGACGGGAAAGTGATGTCGGTGATGGACACCATGCCGACGGGTAGGGCATGGTAAATGGTGGCCTTCACAGTATTCATGAGTGTGAGCGAGGCATCCGCCATCGTTCAACTAGAGAAATTGAAGCCCGGGCCGAAGTTGGCCGGCATAGAAGCTGACGAACCCGAAGGACAGTGACGGTTCTGCCACCACCACATCGTCTCTGAACTTGGTGGAGATGCGGAAGGAGAGCGGTGGTAGTGTGAAGACCCTGACACCACATGTCACGACCATGACCACGACGTGACATCGGTAAGAAAGATATACTAACTTTATACACATTCGCTAGCTTAAAAGCATTGACATCTTTTCTTATGCGGTCAACCTAGATCACCAAGAACAAGCATATTGCACACTACCTTGTTTGGACATATGTGATTCATAGATAGAAACTATTCATAAGACAGGCCATCCGTGGGTGGTGTGGCTAGGTAGTTTCATGATTCAATCATGCAGTTCCTGCAAGCTCGACTCTGCTATTTAATCAAGCTATGTGTAGCTTGTAATAGTCACACACACATGGACACATGAAGTTGAGTGATACTAATATAATTTAATCATGGACAACATATATCCACTTATAAGTTCTTTGGTGGTGAGCGATTTGGTTGGCTAAGGAGACACGAAGTCACCAAGAAGGAAAGAAACAAAAGAGAGTTTGTATTTGTCATTATACGATGAAAAACGAATGTCACCATGATGTGAATTAAATGAATAATTTGATCAATGCATCTATATTTTCATTATTTTGTGACAACACACCAGCATTTGGCTTCTGCCCGTAGCAACACACGGGTATTGACCTAGTATGCTTTATGTTCCAACTCAAGAGGCAAATGACAAGTTTTTCCATAAACCATTTTATAAGGAGACATACCCATAGGATTTTTATAAGCTGTTCTGTAAGCCCAAAGTGCATCATCTAATTTCTTAGACCAATTCTTTCGGGGCCTATTGACAGTTTTTTGTAAATTAATTTTATTTCTCTATTGCTAAGTTCAACTTGACCACTAGACCGAGGATGATAGGGGGATGCAATTCTATGGTTAACATCATACTTAGCAATCATTTTACGTAAAGCACCATGAATAAAATGTGAACCACCATCAGTCATTAAATATCTAGGGACTCCGAACCTTGGGAAAATAACTTCCTTAAGCATTTTAATAGAGGTGTTGTGATCGACACTACTAGTTGGAATAGCTTCTACCCACTTAGTAACATAATCAACAACAACCAAAATATGTGTATATGCATTAGAGGAAGGAAAAGGTCCCATGTATTCCAAACCCCAAACTTCAAATGGTTCAATAGCAAGAAAATAATTCAGAGGAATTTCCCGATGCTTACCAATATTACCTATTCTTTGACATTCATCACAAGATAAAACAAACTTACGAGCATTCATGAAGAGAGTAGGCCAATAAAAACCATATTGCAATACCTTATGAGCAGTTCTGTCTCCCGCATGATGCCCTCCGTAAGCTTCGGAGTGACATTTCCGTAGGACTTGTACCTGTTCATGCTCAGGTACAAAACATCTAATAATACCATCTACTCCTTCTTTATAAAGATTTGGGTCATCCCAAAAGTAGTGTCTTAAATCATAGAAGAGTTTTTTATTTTGTTGGTATGTGAAGCTAGGTGGTATATATTTAGCAACAATACAATTAGCATAGTCAGCATACAAGGGAGTGTTATGAGAGACATTTATTGCAGCTAATTGCTTATGAGGAAAACTATCATTAATAGGTTGTGGGTCATCAAGAATATTTTCCAGCCCAAACAAGTTCTCAGCTACGGGGTTCTCAGCTCCTTTTCTATCTGTGATATGTAAGTCAAATTCTTGTAGCAAGAGAACCCACCTACCGAGTCTAGGTTTAGCATCTTTCTTTTCCATAAGATATTTTATAGCAGCATGATCAGTGTGAACAATCACTTTAGAATCAACAATGTAAGATCTGAATTTATCACAAGCAAACACCGCTGCTAAAAATTCTTTTTCAGTAGTAGCATAATTTCTTTAGGCACTATCTAGAGTTTTACTAGCATAATGAATAACATTTAATTTCTTATCAACTCTTTGTCCTAGAATAGCACCAACAGCACAATCACTAGCATCACATATAATTTCAAAAGGCAAGTTCCAATCAGGTGGTTGAACAATAGGTGCAGAAATTAAGGCTTTCTCAAGTGTTTCAAAGGCTTCTACACAATCATCATAAAAAACAAATGGAACACCATTTGTAAAATATTTGTAAGATGCCTATAAATTTTAGAGAAGTCTTTAATAACCTCCTATAGAAACCAGCATGACCGAGGAAACTACGAATACCTTTGATATCTTTAGGACATGGCATTTTGTCAATTGCATCAACTTTAGCTTTATCCACCTCAATACCTTGTTCAGAAATTTTATGTCCCAGGACAATAGCTTCATTAACCATAAAGTGGCACTTCTCCCAGTTCAAGACAAGATTAGTGTGCTCGCATCTCACTTCTTTCATTTTAGGCTTTAAACGTCGTTGGTGATCAACAATGGGTTAGCATCAGGTTCCATATTAATATTATGCCAACAGAGAGTGGGACTAATGCCTTTAAGATCGTCAAGAGTATATCCAATAGCAACACGATGCTTCTTCAGAATTTTCAATAATCTTTATTCTTCATCTTCTGAAAGGTTAGCACTAATAATAACAGGATATATCTTTTTCTCATCAAGATAAGCATATTTCAAAGTGTCTGGCAAATGTTTTAATTCAAACACAGGATCACCTTTAGGTGGAGGAGGACCTCCTAGAGTTTCAATATGCACATTGTGTTTAAGTAGAGGTCGTTGTTCAAAGAAAATTTTATCTATCTCATTTCTTTCATGCATATGCATATCATTTTCATGGTCTAGCAAATATTGTTCTAGTAGATCAGTAGGAGGCATGGCAATAGAAGCAAAACCAATTATTTCATCCTTACTAGGCAGTGCTTTCTTATGATGCTTTCTATTGAACTTGGAAAAATTAAACTCATGAGACTCATCACCAAAACTAACACTGACAGTTTGTTTCTCACAATCTATTTTAGCATTAATGATGTTTAAGAAAGGTCTACCAAAGATAATGGGACAAATGTCATCTTGTGGGGAACCAAGAACTAGAAAATTAGTAGGATATTTTATTTTCCCACACAAGACTTCAACATCTCTAACAATCCCGAGTGGTGTGATAGTGTCTCTATTAGCAAGTTTAATAGTAACATCTATGTCTTCTATTTCAGCGAGTGCTATGTCATTCATAATTTCTTCATATAAGGTAAAAGGAATAGCACTCGCGCTAGCACCTAAGTCACATAAACCATGATAACAGTGATCTCCTATTTTGACTGAGAAACATGCATGCCAACAACAGGTCTATGTTTATCTTTCTCATCGGGCTTAGCAATTCTAGCAGCTTCATTACAGAAGTAAATAACATGCCCATTTATAAATTCTACCAAGAGATCTTTAACGATAGCAACTCTAGGTTCTACTTTGATTTGTTCAGCAGGTTTAGGTGCTCTTATATAACTTCTATTGACCATAATTGAAACCTTAGCATGTTCCTTTATCCTCACAAGAGAAGGTGGTTTTTCAATGTAAGAAGTAGGAACAACTGGATCAACATTATAAATAATAGTTTCATCTTTAGCTATTGCCGGTTCTTTAATCCCTTCTTTAATACTCCCTCTGTTCCACAATACATGCCTTCCATTTATCAAAGTACAGATGTATCTAGACATGTTTTAGTATATAGGTACATCTATTTTTGGACAATGGAAGTCAAGTATTTTGGAACGGCGGGAGTAGGTGGGTGATATTTAAACCACTTCTCCTTAAGGAGATCAACATGAGTAGCAAATGATTCACAAAAGGAGGCTACTATCTCAGAGTCAAGTCCATATTTAGTGTTAAACTTTTGAAAAGCATTGATATTAATAAAAGATTTAACACAATCATACTTAAGCTTAATACATGACTCTTTACCTTTGCCTAGTTCCCAATCTTCAGAGTTGCCTTTAATTATCTCTAAAAGATCTCACCAGAATTCAATAGTCTTCTTCATAAAGGAACCAGTACAAGAAGTATCGAGCATAGATTGATCATCACGAGAAAGCCGAGAATAAAAATTCGGAATGATGATCTCTCTTGAGAGCTCATGATTGGGGCATGAATATAACATTGACTTAAGCCTCCCCCAAGCTAGAGCGATACTTTCTCCTTCACGAGGCCAAAAATTATATATATAGTTCCGATCACGATGAACTAGATGCATAGGATCAATTTTTTGGTGAAATTCCAATTTCAATCAATTCCAATTCCAAGATCCAATATCATCACATAGCATATACCATGCCAATGATTTTGCCTTCAAATATAAAGGGAAAAACTTCTTCTTAGATTCATCTCCGGGTAAACCTGCAAGCTTAAACAATCCACAAATTTCATCCACATATATCAAGTTCATATCAGGATGTTCGGTTCCATCTCCCGCATAAGGATTAGCTAGCAGTTGTTCTATCATACCCAAAGGAATTTCATAACCAATATTTTCAGTAGGTGCATTAGGTTGAGAGGTAACTAATTGTGGTTCCGGTCGACGTGAAGATATCCCGAACAAACCCCTCAAAGGATTGTTCTCCATAGTAACAAGTGACAGTAAATTTCAGCATGTAGTAATAATTTTTCCTTACCAAGAGCGCTTCACTCCCCGACAACGATGCCAAAAAATAGCCTTGATGACCCACAAGTATAGGGGATCAATCGTAGTCCTTTCGATAAGTAAGAGTGTCGAACCCAACGAGGAGGAGAAGGAAATGACAAGCGGTTTTCAGCAAGGTATTCTCTACAAGCACTGAAATTATAAGTAACGAGTAGTTTGGTAGCAAGATAATTTGTAACGAGCAAGTAAGGATAACGAAAAATAATATGCAGCAAGGTAGCCTAATCCTTTTGTGGCAAAGGACATGCCAAATGGTCTCTTATGATAAGCAAAGCGTTCTTGAGGGTACACGGGAATTTCATCTAGTCACTTTCACCATGTTGGTTTGATTCGTGTTCGCTACTTTGATAATTTGATATGTGGGTGCACCAGTTCTTAGGTGTTGTTATTACTTGAACAACCCTCCTAATTATGATTAACCCCCTCGCAAGCATCTGCAACTACGAGAAAACTATTAAGATAAAATCTAACCATAGCATTAAACTTTTGGATCCACATCAGTCCCTTACGAAGTAGCGCATAAACTAGGGTTTAAGCTTCTGTCACTCTCGCAACCCATCATCTAATAACTTCTCCACAATGCATTCCCTTAGGCCCAAATATGATGAAGTGCCATGTAGTCGACATTCACATGACACCAGTAAGGGAATCACAACATACATACCATCAAAATATCGAACACATATCAAGTTCACATGATTACTTGCAATAAGATTTCTCCCATGACCTCAAGAACAAAAGTAACTACTCACAAATGATAACCATGCTCAAGATCACAGGGGTATTAAATGGTATTAAATAGCATAATGGGTTTGAACATATAATGTTCCACCAAATAAACCATATAGTAATCAACTACAAGATGTAATCAACACTACTAGTCACCCACAAGCACCAATCTAAGGTTCCGGTACAAAGATTCCACACAAGAGATGAACTAGGGTTTGAGATGAGATGGTGTTGTTGAAGATGTTGATGGAGATTTTCCTCCCAAAGATGGGAGATTTGTTGGTGATGATGATGACGATGATTTCCCCCTTCGGGAGGGAAGTTCCCCCGGCGGAATCGCTTCACCAGAGGGCAGAAGTGCTCCTTCCCAAGTTCTGCCTCGAGACGGCGGTGCTTCATCCCTAAAGTCCTCTCCTTATTTTTCCTAGGTCAAAATGGCTTATATACCAAAAGAGGGGCACCGGAGGTGGGCCGAGGAGCGCACAACCCACCAGGGCGCGCCTGGGCTCCCTGGCACACCCAAGTGGATTGTGCCCACCTGGTGGGGGCCCTCTAGTAGTTATTTCCTTCAATAATTCTTATAATTCCATAAAAAATCTCCATGAAGTTTCAGCTCATTTGGAGATGTGCAGAATAGGCGGCCTAACGTAGCTTTTTCAGGTCCTGAATTCCAGCTACTGGTATTCTCCCTCTTTGTGTGAACCTTGCATATTATGAGAAAAAAGGCATTAGAATTACCCAAAAAGGATTATTATGCATAAAAACCTCATAAATAACAGTAGGAAAACATGATGCAAAATGGATGTATCAGCCGGCAGCGCGGGAGGTGGGTTGCGGCGGTGGAGGTACGCTATCGGCGACGCAGGGAGGTGGGTCGCGGTGGTGATGCGCAGGCAGCGGCGTGGAGAGGTGGGTCCTGGCGGCGGTGGTTACAAAGAAGGTGGGGCGTGGGGAGATAAGACGGGTGTTTTTTGTTTTGAAAGTTCAGGAGCATCTCGTCCCCTCTATATACACTACAAAAAAATACACTTCCTTGATGATACGTGTTTGTCACAGTAGGTCATGTTTTGTGTCATGCATGTACATCCATGACGATTTTATGACAGAATCAAGATAGTCATACCTGTTCTGTCGTAGAAGTGTTCCATGACATTACCAAAATTATCATCACGGAAGTGTCCACTTCCATGATGATAAATGGCGCGTCATGGAAGTGCTTTTGTCAAGGGTAACCGACACGTGACATCCACTGTAACGGTCACCGTTAAGCTATCGGGTCCGGTTTTGAATCCAATAACCTGCTAACAGCCACGATCGATGTCGATTTTCCACGTGTAAAATTCTCATTGGCTGACAGAACCACGTGTCAGCTCCGCGTTGGCACATGTGTCACTCATACAATGGGAGAGATGCACCTATGATATGTTGACACGTGGACAGGCCCAAAAGTGGCCCACCAATAAGATTTCGGGGACCATAATGGGCCGACCCAACTAAAGGCCCACAAGATTTTGGGGACCATAATGGGCCGACCCAGCTAAAGGCCCACAAGATTTTGAAGACATTAGTGGGCCAACACATTAACAGGCTGCCATGTTTTGGGCCAAATGCCGACCCATGTGTGATCTGGTCCATTAACAGCCTGCCATGTTCTGGGCCTAATAAGGGCCTATATGAGATCTGACCCGTTAATAGCCTACCATGTTTTGGGCCATATTACCGCCCAGATTAGATCTGACCGTTTAAGAGCCTTTGGGCTAAATTGTGGCCCATATCAGATTCGGCCTGTCAACTGAACATTGTGCTTTTGGGCCCACTTGAGGCCCATTTAGGATTTATGTTTGCTAAAGGCCCATTTAGTAATACGGCCTGATATTAGTTTCGGCCTGTTAAAGGCCCGTTTAACATTTCGGCCCTTTATTTATTTCGGCATGTTAAAAGCCCGTCATATAGTTGGGTCTAACTATGGCCCGCTTTGCATCCGGCCTGCTCACAGTCGATAATCTGATTGGGCCAAACAAGGACTGAGATAATTTTGGCCTGTTAACGGCCCGTGATGTGATTAGCACAATCATGGGCTGATGTCTATTTCGGCCTGCTGTCGGCCCGTCAGATGTTCGGCACGTTTCAGGCCCAACATACTTTTCAGGCTACTAAAAGCCCATTGAATTTTCTTGCGAAAATAGGGCCGGTGGTTTGCTGGCCTATTAAAGGCCCGAAATTACTAGTGGGTTAGTTTACATTTAGTCCTGTTAATGGACCAAGATGATTGGGCCCATGATGCGGATCATACATAGTGATTTGCATGATGGCCCAATTACATATCGTAATTTTATGGCTTGGCCTGTCTACTGCGAAGACAGCATATATATACAGTAAAATAACTGCAGCATCATGAATAAGAAAAAACCTAGACTATACAATAAAGAAATTATGACATATTACATCCACTAGGCATCAAAGTTCACCACTATGATAATAAAGTGAAAGCAGACAGCAGATTACATACACTAGGCATCAAAGATCGCCACCAGTGCAAATAAACATGCTGACAAAATAATATACAAAACCGACAGCACTTTAATAGAGTTCGAGAAAGGTTAGCCCTACTCGGGAGCTGTGGCGCAAGCAGCTGAGCAAGCTAATGAGACTGTGCTTGTTTGATGCTTATATCCTCCTCACTCTGAATGAGAAACAAGCAGACAGATGACAGGTTTTGCACATATAAGTATCAATGCTGACAATTCATCGCATTTCTTATTGACGAATAAAGTGACACAATTTAAATTAGCAATAACACAATATGGTATTGTTCAGCTTAAGACATGGCAGGAAATGACCTTGTGAAGGAGTTGGCAGCTTCACGACACCACTGGATTATAGATCAAGAACTCATAAGTATCAATGGTTAGTGTGCTATCAATTTATCCCATTTTAAATTCACAAATAAAGAGACGGTTTAAATAATAGTAGAATGATATGGCATTGTTCATGTTAAGACACTCCAGAATATGACATTGTGCTGTAGTGGGTAGGTTCACCACACCATTGGATTACAGATCAAGAACAGAAGCATACATGCAGTGCAAAAGAAGATCACTTGCTCTGTATAGTTTAATTTACATGGTATGAAGAAGGAATTTGGTTGTACAACTGAAAACTTATATTGAGAAGGACAAACTTTTGTTTATGAATTACATAATAAACTTTAAACATGCAATTTGATGTAAACACCAAAAATAAACAGCTGTTGCAGTCATGCCTAACCAAATATACACAACAAAGTTTGAAGGCTTGAGAAGGACAAACTTACATTAGTGGTGAAGAAAGGCTCTATAAAGCCATGTCCATGTTGATGGGGGGGGGGCAATTCAAGAAGTTTACCATAGAATCTTCTTCATAAGCATTGCCTTTATTCTACATTTTGTTAAGAGTAAATACAGATGTGATAATATAAGAAAAAATGGAGAATATTTAAGATAAGATGAAGAGTGATGCTACATAGCCAAGTAGCTATAAATGTAAGTACAGTGATACAGGCAAAAGGTACAACCAAGAGTAATGCAAAGCTAAACTTCTTTAGTACCATCGGTGTTATCCAACCTTATGGTAAGAGTAAATATAGATTTGATGTGTAGAAAATGGAGGGTAAAGGAACATAATATGCAGAGTGATGGTACATGAACAACTAGCTGTCAATATAAGTACACAGATAAAGGACAGCAGGTACTTACAAGAAAAATGCAGAGCTAAAAAAATTCATTGGCATTGGATATATTCTACACTAATGTAACCATTCATACAGAGCAGATAATTTGAAGCGAATAATTGATAAGCAAGCTATCATGTGTACTGCTGTCACATAATGAACCAGGTATGAATGCAAGTACAGTGATACAGGACAGTAGGTACTAACAAGAGAAAAGCAGCTGGCATCATATTTGCGATATCCCATCGTCCTTTTCAAACCGGAATTCTTCTTCAAGCAGATTTCCTGCAAAAGAGATCCATAAGGCACATGCAGAAAAGTAGAAGTTCAAATTGTCATGTGATATCATAGACAGTACCTCATCCTGGGAACGAGACCAGTGCATAACAAGGTTTTTCCATTCAATGTCTTCTAAATTTAGCACAGGAGACTTCACCAGAAATTCATTTATAGACTTGCCATCAAAGTGTGATTTCCTCGGGTAACACTGATACTGCTGCAATGCTTCCTTGAAAAGCGCAAGAAAGCTTTGCTTGTCATGACTATCCAGATTGACCATCGCCTATGTACAACAATGTAATGTAAATCAATGATGTGTTCAATCAGCAGAAAGTAGGAAAATAATCACCATGAATAATAGCACTTACACGTAAGTGGGACAAGAAGATGTGAAAATGGTGCTTGTCTTCACTATAATCTTCCCATGATGGGAATATATGCACGTAGTCCCTAACAACATTGAAAGCATTGTCTTTTAAACTGGGAATTACTGGAATGGGGTTCCAATCTGCAGGAATTGGCCATCTCTGCAGTTGGGATAGGTCTTCGCCCGGTGGACTTTCTGTACTTTTTGCTGGAGTGGGATTTTTCTGTGGTATGACTGGTGCTATGGCAACTGAAATCGGTATACCTTTTGCTAGAGTGTGGGTCCTGTGTGGTGGGGCTAGTGTTATGGCCAGTGAAGTATGGGTATAGTCTGCCGGAGTCGGTCCTATGTTTTGTGTCACTGGTTGTAGAGCCAATATAAGTGGGGTGCTGTCTGATTTCTCCGGCACCACCATGTTTTTCAAGGACTTTGCTGGTGCTCCTTCAGGTTCGGCAATCACCCTCTTCCTTTTTGATGTCTGATGCACAAGAACAACATTTGAGTGGAAAAACATGGTATGATGACAGATGGAATATGTATTGATAATGGATGGGCATGGCATCTTGACATATATGATGAGTAAACTAAGCAGATGGCGGTGCAACAAAGTATAAGAAATGCAATATACCTTATGCAAGATACGCGCAATCAATAAAACCTTGCCAAATTAGAACAGGCACCTTGATGGGTGAACAGGACAACCCATCTACCTTGGACTCCTCGAGGTCAGAATAGTCATTAGGATCATATTCTGGACAAGAATCTGCAGGTGTGGAGCGTATGAGTTTCATTCCATCCAGAATGGCACTCAATGCCTTGGTGCCAATTTTGTAAGTCATTGCAGTGTTCCACAATATTCTTCTAATGTGCGGATTCCGATATTCACTGTGATTACATATAATATCTGAGAAGCAAATCAAGGAGGATATTCTAATATAGGGGCTCCCTATAAACCCTTGTGTGCTATCACTGGATTCTGATGAGAGATCCCATGTGTGATGTAATATGGTGTGTGCATTAATATAATCTGGCACAAGTACACAAAAAAATAGGCTCCAAAAGTAAGGATAGTTGGCAGATTATAGGTTCATAATATATACTGTATAGAGAGTTTATTGCTAAACCATGATAACAAGAGCACACATCAACTAGGAAGATCATGGTGTACATAAAAGGGGTACACCATAACCAGCATATATAAATCGGGAAAGTGGAATTGGCTGGAAAATACGGTGTTGTATTGCCGGTACTAATTGAAAGCATATCGATCACGTACATGCCAGCTCTATCAGCTGTTGACTGCAGATGTCCCTGCTTCCCTTCCTGGCAAGGAACATACTGTACGTACTAAATATATAATAACTAAAGAGGAACATGTTAAAGAACAGAAGAGGAAGCATATTCTTGCGGTTCCGCTTCTTTGCATACAATGTTGGTTGCCCACTCATGATGAATCACATCGCCCAAAGAAATGCAATTCCATGATGTCTCTCTATATGTGGCCACATGCATTTGGAAAATCAAGTGGGAGCATTAGCTGACCAATTAAATGTGTGTCTATTAACTAATATCAGTAACATATCACAATTCATATTTGAAGAAGTAAGCTTTGGATTTATGATTGGTGTGTTGTTTAGCTTGAAGAGTGGACTGCTGCTAGTGTGACACAAAGCAGCTACACAGATCATAGTGTAGATATAATGGGAAAACCGTAAGCATCACAAGTAAAATCAGGAAAGTGGAACTTGCTAGAAAATATGGGCTACTATTGCCGGTACGGCTAGAAAGGCTTCAGATGCCAGCTCTCTTCAACTAAAGGTGCGGTACTGTTAATATCAGTGTAACTCTCAAAGGTGACACAACTCCCCACATTTCCTTGCTAATCTTATAGGATTCAAGTGGGCAGGCCACTACAATTCCTATTCTTATGTTTACAAAATCCTACGAATCAAAGAGGCCCGAAGAGTTGAAAGTGTCCATCACAACCAACCGAATAGACCTCTACATTGCAAATGTCCTTGCTACTCTTCACTACAAGGAACATACTGTACTACTATCATACTCCCTCCATTCCAAAATATAAGTCTTTGTAGATATTTCCACTATGGATCACATACAGATGTATACAGATACATTTTAGAGTGTAGATTCACTCATTTTTCTCCATATGTAGTCCATGGCGGAATCTATACAAATACTTGTATTTAGGAACGAAGAGAGTACTTATTAAAGAAGAACAGAAGAGGAACATGCTAAAGGAGAGCAAGTAGATTTTGGATAATAAAATGTTCATTGCGCAGTGCCCACACATGATGAACCGGAGCGCATTAAGAATGCAACTGCCTGATGTCTCTCCATATGTGGTGCACGTGCTTTTCGAAAGAAGAGTAGGAACATTAGCTGATCAATTAAACATTATCTGTTTTAGTAATATGAGCATCATATCAGATTCATATTTGAGCAACAAGTTTGAAATTATGAGTGGCACGTTGTTTAGCTTGATGGATTGAGGAGCAGTGCTAAGCAGCTATGATGATGGTACTGAATATAACGGAATGTCTACATGCAAGTCGCGTGACTTTTGTCATTTGGGTCAGTCGACCATTTCAGTCGGTTGGATGAAGATCCTACGTCTCCTAACCCTTCTTCTTCCTCGTCTTTGATTCTTCCCCTACATAACATCGCACGGGCCACCGGCCGAACCACCCGCCCTAACCCCCCTGCCCTCCCCTGAACCGCCCCACCGCCTGTGTTCCTCCACCACCCCCACCCCCACCCCAGCCCCACCCGCGTCGAGTTTTCTTTGTTCGGTGAGGCCCCACCACTAACAGGTCACCGCCCCCCACAACCACCATCCCCACCCGAGCCCCTTCCTTCCCTTTGGCGAACTCTAACGAGCTCTCAAAAATTGACTGACCCTATTTTGAAATTTAGTCTATTATCATTTAACTAGTGTGAAATATAAAAGGGGAAAACCATAAGCATTGCGAGTATAGTGTTGAGCGTGGCATGGTGGATCTGAAGGTGCAAACCGGAGAAAGGCAACTTCGCAATCGACGTTTGCTTTCAACTAACAAGTAAGTGATGGAGAAGAAATCACAGTCAAGCAGTGGCGATCTATTCTTTGTTGTGATAAATAAGTTGAGCAGATACGAAAGAGTACCGCCTCTGGTGCGACGCCGTGTATGCTTCTGCTGATAATTTGACGGTGTTGCGGTAGCGATGGCTGTCAGCGGCGTGGAAGCAGATCTAGGAGGGTAGACGATGGCGGCGGGGGAAATATCCCGTCGCGGTGGACGAGACGGTCGTAGGAGCAGCGCCGACAAGGTGGACGACGACGGGGATGAAGCGAGAGGACGGGATGCAAGGATCTCTTGTAATGGACGACGGCGTCAGGGTATCAGCTCCGATATGGTGGAGGAGGACGGTGGTGGATGGTGTGGCGGACGGAGGAGGCTAGGGTGTAGAGGGTGTTTTGGCGCCCACGGAGTACGATAGGGGAAATGGAGGGAGAGAGGAAGGGGAACCATGTCTTCAGGGCGCGCTTGTCTCAAATGCGAGGAAATTTACAAACTTAGCCCCCGTTTAAAATTTCCTACATCACAGCAATATAATCAGTTGGGGATACGATGGCAATCTCGCATACACCGAATATTTGCCGACGGAGATTTTGGCCGGCGAGAGTTTGTTTTGGCGCCCACCGTGTACGAATCGGGGAGGGAGGCGATTTCGGCTGAGGAGACACTTTGTTTTGGCGCCTACCGTGTATGAATCTGGGTGAGAGGCGGTTATGTCATATTTGAGTGAAATTATAAACCTACCCCTATAGAAACCTATAGAAATCGAGCTGATAGGCTTTCTGTGTCAGGGATAGGAAGTAATTTCCATCTCGCAGATTTTGGTTTCGGGCGGTTACTGTGACTTTCCCCACTTCGTTCAAATTTTTGCAGAGAAAGAGTGCACGTTTACCGTGCCAACTCAATTCGAATCCAGATTGTATTCTATTTTTGTTCGGGCAGGATCCATTTTTGATTGGAATAAAATTCTATATACATTATTTTTTATATATACTTTCAAAAGCACAACAAAGAATTATGCTCCTTTATATATATAATATGATTTACAAATACAATGATCTCAAAATCATAAGGTTGAATTCAAAAAATTTAGACCAAATTATGTTCTACTAAAATGTATGGATCAGTAATATCTACATATTAAATAACATAGATGCGCGTGAATTCATACGAGTATGCATGTTTGATAGATCAATTTTGGTTCGAGTATGAATTACATGTATCATTATCTCGAATTCAAATATTTGAATCCCTTTTATGTTGACATTTTCTATACACACAACTAAATATTTGAATCTCCTTTCATGCCCATCTATCTCACATGCTCCTTCTATAGCTATCACTCTCTTTTCTCCAGCTCACCCGCATGCTCACTTCATGTTTCTCCTATTTTCGCAAACATGGTCTCTCCACGTCTCCCTTGAGAAGTATCACACTCTCCCTATCATTATACATTAGACGGTTTTCATTATCTCTCACGTCTCTATCATTCTTTGGTATCACTAGGTACCTAAGCTTTCTTTTTCATCGCGCCACACACACTCTCACTCGTCTTTCACTTTCTCTTTCTCTCTATAGGGTTCTCTCATGCACCCTGTATCTCTCTAGATATGACTCATACCACTAAAATTACTCTCTCCCGCAGACACAATATTTGTTGCGGTCTCCTTTCCGTCTCCATCCCAGTTATAAACTGACATTATTCATTTGTTCACTGATCAGACAAACTCCCTCCTCTCTCTCTCTCTCTCTCTCTCACACAACTCATGCTTCCACTCCCCTTCCCGACTACCGTCTCTCTCTCACACACACAAAACTCTCGCTTTCGCACCCCGACTCGTATTTCTCTCACAAACATTGATTGACTAGCCACCAGATAGGTTTATACACCCGCACAATCGTGCTTCCACTATCTCGTACATGTCTCTATCGTGCTCCTTGTATCTATGTAGATTTTTCGTCCCTTCTTGAGACACGCCCTCTCGATCGTGCACACACACACACACACTATCACCTCATTTTATGGTGATACCTCTCGCACACGCACTCTTTGTGTCTTTGTCACACACACACTCCGTCCTCCTCCTCTCTCCCTCTCTCTCTGTAACATCCCAATTTTCCTAAATTAGGATGTTATTAGATCATTCATATGCATATCATATTTTTATTGCATTATTTGTCTTTCTGCAATATTCAAATCATTATGCATCTAAAGGCAATTTATTGGAGCGGAGATAACATGACTTCTCCCCTGTTTTAAAATGTTTATAATGTGCAGAATATTATTTTCAGCTTGTTTGATATGTTCTGGTAATTTTGCAATCTCCAAAATATTTTAATTATGTGTTATTTTACTGTTTGTGTGACCTTTTGAACCAGAACCAAGGCAAGTTACATGTTGATCATCCTTTACCTATTGTTTTCTATGCATGTAGTTATATCACACTATGAATATATGCATGTATAGGATTATTATATTATTTTGCTATATTATTGAGCTATCTCCCATCATTGCAGATCATGGTAGTTGTAGTTTTGCTATGCTTTGTAGACGGGGGTGGTTCGAGTATTCATTGAGCTTATGTGAGGATTATATATTTAACAAATTGAGTAGTAACTCAGGATTTAACTCACCTCTGGGCGGAAGTGGTATTGCTTGGTGTTGAGGGAAGGCATCATGGGGTCTTGCACCTTTTCTAAGGCCATGCGCCCATGAGAGTGCACCCTAAGTGGAATGCCGCCCAGGTTCAAAAATATCAGACAGACTTAGTGACTAGTAGCTTCCATGTGCGGCCACTGGCTATATGGGCTCTGGCTTAGTTGATCAGTTGTTAGAACCCTGGCCCAGACAGTGTCGATAGATGTAGCATAGGTAGGTGGGATATGGCCGTCAGGTGGTTAAGGGAACCTCTTCTGAAAGACTTCGTCTCAATCTTCGGATTGGGTCCAGTGGGTAAAGCGTACTAAACTCTGCAAAGTATCAAAACTAATCATGATTAGCCATGCCCCCGGTTATGGGCAAATTTGAGCCACTATGCCATTACAGTTGTTGGATGATCTTGATAGATGTGACACTTCATAGAATTTGTGGGCAACTTAATAAAGGGTAGGTTGGAGTTGATTTTGCCAACTCAGCCTTGTGTATATAATTATAGTAATAAAAGAACTAAATTAAAATATGACTATTAGGTAGTTATGAGGACAAAATCAGCTTTCTGCAAAAATAAACCCTCAAGCCTTCCTTTTGTTATACTATGCATATACATGTAGGTCTGCTTTATTATTACTCTTGTGTAACTTGCCAATACATTCCAAGTATTGACCTATATGGCTGCAACGTCTCATGTTGTAGGATATTCAAACGAAGAGTAAGGTAGCGTTAGGGTCGTGAGTCTACACTCAGCATCGCCAGTGGGCTATGATGGGACTCATCATTATTTTCTGCTACTTTCCGTTGTTTGATTGAATAAAGCTAGCCAAGTGCTATGCAGAATGTTTTATTTTATATATGATGGATCATATGATGTAATAAATAATGCACTTGCTATTCTGGTATTCATCTATAATATGTGTGCTAGCGAGTTCGATCCAAGGACTAGCACGGTAAGCACAGAGACTCAAATCCTTCGAGGTTTGGTTGTTACAGATGGTATCAGAGCAGTGTGTTGACTGTAGGACGTGACCCTAGAAAATGGATTAGAAAAGACATAGGAGTGAAAATTATTTTATCAACTAGTTATACTTCTTGTTGTTTATTAGTTAACCCCCTCAAGTATCTTGAATAGTTAAATAGGAACTAGTGCTGAGACCACCATTCATGCTTGTTTTATATTGCAATGTTCTCATGTTAGCGTATCTGATTTTTGGTGTTATTCATCATTGTGTTTTATTGCCTTGATCATATTATGCATATGGGTAGAATATATTTATATATACATAGCTTTGGCCCTATTATATCTATAACTCATCTATTCTTGCCCACCAGATGTCGCCGAGGCGTGATACTAGACGCAATGCTCCAGGAGGAGACAACAATGGCAATGAAGTACCACCATACATACAGCAGGTTATTGAGGGGCAGGCCCAGTTGATCCAGTTGCTTGCTTAGAACCAGAACAATAACAACAACAATCCGCCGCCACCGCCACCTGTGGATATGCTTACCAGGTTCTTGAGGTTGAATCCTCAGAGGTTCTCCAGTTCCCATGAACCTATTGTGGCTGATGATTGGCTCCATGCAGTCAATAGGAACCTAGAGACGGTTGGATGCACAGATGCAGAGAGGGTGAGGTTTGCCTCACATTTGCTGGAGGGTCCTGCCGCAGCTTGGAGGGACAACTACTTGGTCACTTATCGCATTGCTAGTATCACTTGGGTACAGTTTCAGGTAGCTTTCCGCGCTGCATATGTGTCTGCTGGTGCTATGAGTCTGAAAAAGAAGGAGTTTCGCAGTTTGTGCCAGGGGGGGGGGTCACACTCTTAATACTTATCTGGAGGAATTTAATAATCTTGCATGTTATGCTCCTAATGATGTTAACATGATGCAGCTAGGCAGGAGAAATTCTTGGAGGGCCTAAATGATGACTTGAGCCTTCAATTGACAGTGGCCACTTTTAGGAATTGTCAGGACCTGATTGACAAGGCTATTGTGCTGGAGGGAAAGCAACAAGCCATAGAGAATCGCAAGAGGAAGTACAACAATAATAACAGGTATAATTCAGGACCACAGCAGGAGCCACACACTTCATATCATGGTAGTGGAGGTAATGGGCATCATAATCATCATGGAGGTAATGGACATAATCATCATGGAGGTAATGATCATGATCATCATGGAGAGAATGGCCACAACCATAATGGCCACCATCATCATAATGGGCACAAGAGTAACAATGGCAATGGCAGAGATAATGGAAATGGTAATGGCAATGGAGGGAACAATAACCAGAACCACCAGGTTACACATGCGCCAAGGGATTTGAGTTAGGTGCAGTGCTTCAGGTGTAAGGCTATGGGGCACTAAGCCACAGAATGCTCGGGGGCGAAGAACTCAGGATCCAGCAAGCCAAACCCCTTCCAAAAGGGTCATGTAAATCATGTTAATGTGGAGGAGGTTTACAATGAACCTGATGTAGTGATTGGTAAGTTCTTGATTAATTTGCTTTACTAGCATGCTTTAACCTGATCGCTGAAGTTATCTTTTGGAGATTATTTTGTCTACCATGGATATATTTGGTTGATGTTTAGCCTATTGTGCTTAACATGCCTCTCAATGTACTTACATGGGACAATTTTAGGAACGACTGATGTTTTCCATCGAGCTTAGTTTCATCCCATGGCTTATATATACTCACTATTTAGGATATCGGTAGCAGGTACCATATAGGCTGGGGGCTGATAAGGGACTAATCGGTGAATCTGACTTTTAACTAAATATATATATAACCCATTTATCATTAGGTTAACTAGGGCCATATGTAATATATATGAGGCTACATAGCAACATGCACTGTACTTAATGTCTAAGTATGCAATCCTAGGCTACATAGCAACAAATAAGAGTGTTAGATATACGTAGAAGAGCAGTCGCAACAACAATAATCACACAACCCTGTTTGGATACTCAACTTAGCTAGAGGTTAAAATTAGTTTCTAACTCATGACTAACCTAGAAATAACTATAGCCAATGAGGTGTTTGGATGACAGGGTTAGATTGAGAACAAATGCACTAGGAGAACTAGCTCCAATTAGCACCTCTTGGGTGGGATAGTTTTTTTGGGTGGCTTAGATGCAACTAGCTAAAATTAGCCCTCATGTTTGGATATAATTTAGGGCTATTTGAGCCCAAACTAGCTCAAACTAACTCTAACCCATGGATACAGTAGCAGTTAATCAGCCAATAATTTGTAAAAAAAATGCAATAAACTCCCTCCGGCCCATAATATAAGATGTTATTTCATCTAATATGTGAGTATATTGGATGTTATAAGATATTATAAAGGAGTGTTATGCTACATCATTGTGCAATTGCTGTTTAGCTTCTAATATTAACTTGGTGCTTTTAGGTACATATGTCATTGGTAAAGATCCATGCTCCGAACCTTTCTGCATATGGGACAATGAGATATCGATGAACCAGCATCAAGTGAGGAAGCTGCTAAAGATTGTTAGTAAAATGGATCAAAAGATGGCAATTAAACTATTTCTTTACACTTTATCCAAGACAACAGCGAACTACAGGATGGTAAGTAAGAACTCTGCAGCTTTCTTTTTACTTCCCATAATGAGTTGTTGATGAGGACATGACTACCTTGGAGACGACCAAAAATATTGCGTACATGTATATTTGTGAGGTGATTTCTAATGCAAACTATGCAATAATTTATTTGTGTCATCCAGGACAAAAATACTTCACAAACTTTTGTGCCATGTCTAATTGCAGGTGTATGGGACATTTGTACAATTGACATATGACATATGTAGAGAAGGGAAAAAAGAAGTTTAGGTGCTATTCAAAAAGTCCTCTCACGTCACTTTTGGGCCAAGAGAAGATAGAGTCCAAGTCTCTCATGCTTTGGATTCAGATTCAGACTACACAAACATACCTGACTCAAAACGCCAAGAACTTTTTCATACGGACTCCCAATTGGGTGATTCTTTTTTTGTTGGAAAGTAGATTTCATGATCTTTCCAAACAAATTGGATTCCCCTTAAAATTCGTCCAGAGGGTTGAGTTTTCGATGAAACAATTTGATGTTGCAGTAGAATCCGAGTCAAACTACAAGTCCAAAGGTGTTGCATCACCATGTACGACCTATGGTTAGTTTTAGGCTACCTTGGGATGTCCTCCCACCTCCTTAGCTGCCACCCCTTACTCCTATATAAGTAGATCCATCTAGTAGTTTTTTTCCTTGGGATTTGTTTAGTTAAAAGTTAGCCATTGCAACTTCATGTACTTTGTTTGTGTCCAACAACCAGACCAAGACCGCTTTCGGATCCCCACCTTTATCAATACTTCATACATATTAGCAATATTCAGATTGCTTTTATCATATTCTTGCCTATTATTCGATTGCTTGCAGGAATAGACCTTCGTGATCAAGTTGATCGTGCTCTGACGTGGTCAATAACCTCAGGAGATTGGTTTAGCGATTGCTAAGGTGCAATGTCGTGCACATTTATAGTCGGATCCTCAAAGTCGTTCTCCACCAAATCCAAAGTTATCATCTCATCAAAAGATCGAGACCCCCTCCTCTATCAAGTGGTGTCAGTTTTCTGGTTGCTCGGTGAGAATTTCCAGTTATCCCTAGATTAGATTTATTTTCTTACCTATTGTCTGAAGAAAAAGCCAGAAAAAAGTTAGATCTGTTCATCCTTTGTCCAAGCTAGTTTGTCCCTTCACAATTTTCTTTTCAGTGCTTTTGTAGTTGAATTATCGGTTGGATCGTCATGTTGAGTTGCTGGTCTTAGTGTCTAGTTCGTTTAGAGTTTCGAGTTCTATTCACATTAGTCACGCCGCGACTGCATCATTATTCCTTCCGCTATCCACCATCCCATCCGTCAATTTCCACCATGTGCTACGCACCGTTCATTGTCATAATCATAGTTGAGGTCATTCACATCTTCGCTTGATCCAATCTGCATCTTATCTAGTTTGTTTTGAAAAGAGGGAGAGAGAACAAAAAAAGACAGAGAAAAAAAAGGTAAAAAGAATTTAGAGAAAAAAGTAGAGAAAGAAAAAGAAAACAGAAGTGTGAGGAAAATAAGAAAAAAAAGAAAATTCGAATCTATCTAGAGTCAATCTCGTAGTTGAATTCGGATTGGAATCTGTTTTGTGCACTGTTCGGTAAAATAGGCATATCTTCCTCATACGAAGTCTGTTTTGGCTCCGTGAGTACTCAAATTCAAGCTAGCGACGAGCGGCATCTAAATAGTTGTAGAAGCTTTTTCATTATTTGACACCTCAAAATTGGCTTCTAAATAGGTTTTTTTTGCCTTCTGAAGTTCGCGAACACAGCTTGTTCTAGTTTTTAAGGCCAGTTTTAGAATTTTTTGACTCCTCATATCAACTTAGAATTGAGTGATTCTTTTTGCATTTGAAAGCTTGAGTTAGTGCCATTCTTGAGAAAAATTATCAGAAAATTGGCAAAAACATTTCCAAAGGAAAGTTGGAGAGAAAGTTGTTGGTATATCCTACTTGACAGTTATTTCACATCATTATCTTTACTGCTATTGTGATATTCACTTTTATCTTACTGTCCAGAGCAACTTCATATCCTTTATGGATGCTAGTTGTGCTAATCTATGATCTCATTAGTGTTCTAGACATGCGTCTCTAGTCCAGTCTAGCCTAGGACCAGCACAGTACTGACATTGAGCGTTTATTCAACATTCCATCTCGGAATTGATTATTGCTAATCTTTTGCTACCAAACATTTAAGCCTTCCAAGCTCCATATATTTCTACACCGTGTATACATACGTTCCCCTGGAAATCGCTTTACTCAATCTTCGAAGTTATTTGACACCGCTGGTTGCCTGTCACCACCTGCTGCATGGTAATAACTTGTAAGATATTGATATTTGCCATACTATGAGCATTCTACCACCACATCCTAGTATTTCATAGGAATATTATTGTCGGATTTCGTTCCTTGTTTTCTACTAACTATGGCAGGATCCGGGGTTGTTAGTTCTTGGGCTTCATCGATCGTGGGAGATTTGCCATCACCTAAGAAAATACAACAACCGTCACAAGAGGAGCAATAACATCAGAATGCACATAATCAGGTTAATGTTTCCATGCCACCATTTACTGGTCATTTTAGGCCTGATTTATATATTGAATGGGAGTATGAAATTAATGCTATATTTGCTTCCCATAATTCTGATGAGTGTGGAAAATTTCAACCTGTGGTTAGTACTTTCAGTAGCTTTGCTTTAGTTTGGTGGAGTGGATACTGTCGGTTAAACCCTGATTATATACCTACTACTTGGGATAGTTTAAAACATATCATGAGAGATAGATTCATAGATGGTCATTATACTCATGGCATGATTAAAAAACCACAACATTTAAAACAAGGTAGTGACACCGTTGTCGGATTTCGGGTTCCGGCAGACCCTTGAGGTTCAAACACTGGGGTGCACGCGGAGATTTCGCCTTCTACCTACCTGCACCTCTCCGCCTCGCTAAGATCCAAGCTATGGAAAGAACAGCACAAGAGATACAGGGTTTATACTGGTTTGGGCCACCGTTGTGGTGTAATACCCTACTCCAGTGTGTGGTGTGGTGAATTGCCTCTTGGGATGATGATGATGAGCAATACAAGGAAGAACAGCCTCACGAGGGTCTGTTCTTGGCTGGGGGGATGAACTGCTAGGAGGAGTTCAGTCGCCCTTCTCTCTCTCTCTCTTCTCGATTCTCTCTCTGATTTCGATCCTAGCTAGTTTCTCTCTTGGCTTCTAGATTCTCCCTTCTTGATTCCCATCTTTCTACCCTGGGGGTGGCTAGTCCTATTTATAGGCAAAGGCCCTGGGCCTCTTCACAAATATTGAGCGGGAAGGGCGCCAACAATTGGCCATTTTGAAGGGGAACATCTGGTACACTTATCCTGACTAAAGTTGGTCCTTGCCTGCCAAAGGCTCTGGTGGTGCGCTGGCTTGGGCTCCACAATGACTTCCTCCCTGCCGTTGGACTGGTCTTGGTCTCGTTGCACCGAAACGGGTGCCTTTGCTTGATGCTCTCTCCTGTGCTTGCTCCCTTTGCACCAAAGAGGAAAGGAGGACACTGCGCGGGCTGGCGCCCGCCTGGCACCCTTGGTCGTCATGGCTTGCGTCACGGGCACCTCGTGAGGTACCCTACCTTGATCTCTCCGCCTCCTCGCGAGCCAGCCTGACGAGGCCGTGCCTGAGGAAGCTCCGTGTCGTCCGCCCCGCGAGGCTTGGCCCCTCGCGAGGGTCTTGGGTCTATGTTGATGAAGATGGGCCGTGCTGGGCCCCCCTTTGAGCCACGCCGCAGGCCGCAGGCAGGCAAGTCTGGGGACCCCCGTTCCCAGAACGCCGACAGTAGCTCCCGGGCCCAAGGCGCGCCCGGACTTGGCCGTGCAGGGAGGCGAAAGGGCAAGGGTGAAGCGCCGCGGGCCCTAACAGCCAGCGGCCTTGGGCGCCGCGTGGCGGTTGATTGGACGTGAGCACCTCAGCAACCGCATGAGTTGATAAAGGAGCGGCATCTGCCTAGGCTTTGCTTTTTGCTTTCTCCGGTTGCTGCTCAGATCCCCTTTCTTGCGCCTCTCCTTCCTTCCTCCAAAATTTCTAGATCTACTCCGACCGCGTGACCTAGGAAGCCATGGCGCCTCGTCAGTCCCCGACCGGAGCTTGGTACTCGTCTGCCCTGGACTCGCCGAACGTGTCGGAGGTGAGCCTCGCCCAGTTGCGTCGGATGGCGGCGGCGCGGGGCATCGATGGGGCGAAGGTGTTCAAGGCCGGCTCCGCCACCCCTGAGGGCCAAGGGAGCACCTTCTATCCGTTCTTTGTAAGCGCCATTGTTGCTGGCCTGGTCCCTCCCTTCTTCGAGTTCTTCTTCTCTGTCCTCCGCCATTATAAGCTACAGGCTCTGCATCTCCACCCCAACTCCATCCTTCTCCTGGCAATCTTCGCCTATTACTGCGAGGCTCGCGTAGGGGTGCAGCCCTCAGTGGCCTTGCTGCGCCACTACTTCTACCTCCGGACCTCTCGCGGCCCTGCTTCCGCGTGTGCCAGCTTCATCGCGTACGGTGGCGCCATTGCCATTTCGAACCCCGAGAAAAGGATTGAGGGCTTCAGGAGCAAGTGGGTCTTGGTCGACGCTGGGCGCATCCACCCTCGATTGATCTTGCCCACGGAGCAACCCACGAGCTCCAGCGATTGGGGTCGAGCGGAGCTCGCAGACCCCCGCGCAAAGCTGGTGTTGGAGAAGATGGACGCGGATCTGAGGCCGGCCAACATGGCGGCGGCGAAGCTGACCGGCGCGTCGCTGCTGAGGGAATTCCTGGAGCACCAGCTGGCTCTGCTTCGGCAGTACTCACTTCTGATGTGGAGGCCCCATCCGAGCCCCACGGCCTTGGCCGACGAAGATCTGGCTGTGGTCCTCCAATCTCTGGTCGGGGGCGATGTGGCGAGGTTGGAGGGCGCTCCTACGCCCTTGTTCCTCTGCGATGACTGGGAGCAGGTACTGGAGTCCATGCCCGTCTTCAACGGGGACGGGCCCGTGCCCATGGAAACTCCCGGGGAATCAGTGGACGTGTCCCCCGACGACTCTAGCGAAGAGGAGGAAGGAGGGGAGCGGGAAAAAGGGCCTGACTCCGAGGCGACTGACGGAGAGTCGAGGGCTCCCCTCCCCCGGCGTAGGTCCCGCTCTCTCCGCCTCTTTCCGAGCGATGACGACGAGGATGATGACGAGCAGGGCGGCGGGAGCTTGCCCCTGATCCCGAAGAAGGATAGGACCGGGTTGATCTCCCGCGGGTCTGCCCCGGCCCCGAGGCGGACCGCAGACGCGCCTTCCGCTCCCGAGCTTCCCAATGTTGACCCTTCCAGCCGGCTTTCAGGCTTCAAATTTGGCCGGAGGCTGCCTGAGCTCACTGGCGACGACCCGTAAGCGCTTGATTCTTGTCTTTATTTCTTGTTCTGCTGCTGAGGCTTGACGTCCACATCTCTTGGATAGGCTGGCGCCTGCAGCAAAGAAGCCGAAGGGAGCTCCTGAGGTTCCATCCATGGTAGCGCCTCTGCCCGCGAAGGAAGGTGACCGCGACGCACGGGCTTCTCCTGCCCGGTCGTCCTCGCGAGGCCTGGCTGAGCCGGCTGGGGCGAGCTCAGCCCCCATGGCCCAAGTGACTCCCGAGGTGCCTTTGCCTGCTGCTGCCACTACAGCCGTTGGGGCGCAGCAGGCTCCGCCTCAGGATGCTGTGGTCGCGCTGCCGCCTTCTCCTCCTACTCCACCGACTGCTGTCTCTCTGACTCCTCCTGCCGTTCTGGATCGTGCTGCTGCTGAGCTGGACCGGCTGCGGCAGGATCTTCTTGGCGTCGACCCTCGCTTGGTGGCCGGGCGCTTGGAGCTGGCTTCAGGATGGATTTGCTATGACGCTTCGATTCGGGCGGCGCTGGTCCAGGCCTCGACGGCTTGCGATGAGGAGAGGCAGGCCGTCCTTGAGGTGAAGGCCGCTCGTGACGCAGCCCTGAGGGAGGTGGTCGACGTCCGTGGTCGCTGCAAGGCGCTGGAGGATGAGCTGCAAGGCCTGCGGGACCAGCTCGCGAAAGAGGCCCGCCTTCGCCAAGAGCAGGAAGAAGGCGTGAAGGCTCGCGAGGCGGCCGTCAAGGAGAGGGAGGTCAAGCTCAGGAGGCGTCGTGACCGCCTAGGTGTGCTAGAGCAGGAGTTGGGGGCGAGGAAGGTCGAGCTGGACGACAAGGCCCAGGTTCTTGCCGAGGACTGCGTGGCTTCGCGGAGATGGAGGCGAAGGCTCGCTCCTCGCTGAGGACGCTTTACGACAGCGGCCTGGAGAGCCCGCTGGCTGGCGCCGAGGATGGCCCCGCCAAGCTGCTTCCCTTCCTGGTTCGCGCTCTTGAAGATGTCGCCCTTGGCCTTGGCCCCACGGCCGAGGCCGAGGCCCATGTCCTATCTTCTGTAGCGCTGACGCGGGTCCTCACCCACATCTACCTTCGTGATCCCGGCGTCGACCTCGACAGCCTGCTAGAGCCAGTAAGCGGCGAGCGTGCTGCTGCCGCTGCCGAGGCCGTGAAGGGTCGCGCGGAGGCTCTGCTGGGGAAGTTTCGGGCCTTCAGCACCAAGCCGAAGCAAGGCGCTGCCGACCCCGCTGCTCCATGAGGCGAACCCACTCCGCGCTGCTCCACCGCCGACAAGTGACTCCGTTGTGGCGCCTGTCCTGCCTTTAATTCCTGCACATGTATCATGCCTCGGGGAGGCGTTTAAACTTGCGTTTGGCATTGAGATAACAGTGTGGACTGTAATATTTGCTTTTGAATTCCTTGAAATTTACACTTTTCCTTCCTACTTGCTTATGTTCTACACCGGCAGAGCCCGGCCCCGCGCATACCTCAGCCGTCGTTAGCCCCGACCGGAAACCAGGACGGGGCCAAGGAGTGAGGGGCTACGTGACAAGTTAGGCTCCTGAGTCGCGATGCTCAGGAGTCCCCCTTGGCGCATGAATAGCAAGTAGGGAGGTGTGATGTGGGTGGATCTACCGTTCTACGTCTGCAGAGCTCGGCCGCGCGCATACCTCAACCGCCATTAGCCTTTCGAAACTAAGGAGTGAGGGGCTACGTGACCAGTTAGGCTCCTGAGTCGTGATGCTCAGGAGTCCCCCTTGACGCTCAAACGGCCTTCGTACCTTGGCTCCGCTCGGGGAGAGACGTGCGACGAACCAGGCTCGGGGGGGCCTGGCTGGGTGGCGTGCGTCTGGGCGTGACCCAGGCGCAGCCCCCGTGCCCAGCCCCCTCGCGCGGCACTCCCGAGGGGAGGCGTTACGATGAGGCTAGACACTGAGCTCTGGGCTCCCTGAGGTTGATGCGGCCTGGGGGCCGCCCTCAGTTGTTTATCACCAGCGCGGAGCATAGCGCTTCCGTATGTGTACGGGCATAGCCGCTCCTCGGCAATGTCGTTAGCCAGCGCGGAGCATGGTGCTTCCATTGGTACGTGGGAGGGGGCTCCCCTCCGGGAGGAGCCCCCGGGGCGTGTACAGCCCCGCCCTGACACGTGGCTGGCACGGTAGGTCCTGGCGAGGTGTATCTGGGCACCCATGAGCCAACGCGGGACTCACGGGGCCCTAGCTCTAGGCGGGTTGCGCCTGGCACTGGGCCTTATCTTGTGATGTGTCCCTGCAAATTTGGTTAGATGCCGGCACTCTACGTCCTCGGGTCCCGGCCCTCGAGCTGGTCTCAGCCGTCGCCGGTATGCCAGGTCGCGATGCCGTGGTCAAGGCCAGAGGGTGAGGGTTGGAGAGCCAGTAAGAGCCCTGAGTCGCGATGCTCAGGTACTCCCCCCTTTAACGTGCAAGTGGTTGGCATGGAGAAGAAGAGGTGCCGTGGACAGGCATCAAATAATCAAGCATGGTGGGTCGAACGCATAGCCGGAAATAAATGCAAAAGGGATACATGCCGCTGGGTCTGGCCCGAGCGACTTGGGGATGATGCAGCCCGTGGGGCGCCCCCAACAAAGTATGTGGAGGTCGTGGTACACACAGTACCGACTGCCCTTGGAAGATTCGGGCTGATCTCTGCCCCGCTTGGTGTCTGGTTCTGCCACGAGCACGGCAGCCCCCTTGCACTTCACATCCTTGGCCTTGGGCTTCTTCTCTTCTGGGTCTGCGGCAGGCAGCTCGAGGAGCGAGAGACGCCCTTCCTCAGCCCTGGCGCACTTGGTTGCCAAGTTGAACAGCTCCAAGGAAGTGCACAGGTCTTCATGCATCGCCAGCTCCTCCTTCATCTTGACGTCGCGCACGCCGTCGGAGAAGGCTGAGATGATGGCCTCCTTGGTCACCTTGGGAATCTTGAGGCGTGCGTTGTTGAAGTGCTAGATGTACTTCTGCAGGGTCTCTCCGGGTTGTTGCTTGATGCGGCGCATGTCGCTCACGGCGGGTGGCCGGTCGCGAGTACCTTGGAAGTTGGCGATGAAGCGGGTGCGCATCTCGTCCCAGGAGGAGATCGTGCCTGGAGCCAGGTTCAGGAGCCAGGTGCGGGCCCCGTCCTTGAGCGCCATGGAAAACCAGTTCACCATGACCTTCTCGTCTCTGTTGGAAGCTTCGATGCCCAGCTCATAGAGCTGGAGGAACTCCGCAGGGTCGGCCGTGCCGTCGTAACGAGGAGGCAGGTCTGGCTTGAACTTGCCGGGCCATGCGACACTGCGTAGCTCGGTGGTGAAGGCACGACAGCCTGCTGTGGCCACGGGAGGCCTTGGGTGACAGAGAGCTTGGTCTTGCATGTCCCCACGCGCTGCAGCTGGGAGCCGCGGGGGGTCTTGACGTGCGGGAGCAGGAGCATGGTCACGACGTGCTGGAGCAGGGAGCGCCCGGGCAGCTTCTTGCGGGCGAGGGACTTCTTGGCAGCTCTGCTCTTGCCGCGCTGGTACCTGACGAAGCAGGTTCTGCCCAGGGGCCACACGCCTTGGAGCCATGGCACCTTCTTGAGGAGGAGGTGGCTGGGGCGCCCCCGGAGCTTCGCCGCCCACGAGGGGCGGGGTGCGGTGCAGCGGAACGGACGGTGCAGGAGAGCCCCCTGCGGCGCGGACGAGCTCGGCGACGTGGTCGAGCCATTCTTCGTAGACGTCATCGACAGGACGGTAGCGCAGGAGCTCGTTTGCCGCGATGAGCGCAGCTCGAGCCTCCATGGGTGCGCAGAGCGCGCGGGACGAAGAACCAGCTGGGGTGAGCGAGGGAGTAGCGGTGCGGCCATCTTGCCGCACGGACGGATGCTGAGACGACGCTTGCTGCTCGTCCCCCGCCGGGCCGGTGGCGGCGTTGACGGCAGGTGACGGGGAATGGTGAGGACGCCCGCCGACAGGAGCCGTCTGGGCGACGCGGGAAGCGAGAGCGGCCCGGCGCTCGGCGCGGGCCCGACGTGCGTCAGACATGGACGTGATGGTCGGAGGAGAACAGGGTGGTGGAAGACGAATTCCGGCGCACCCCTACCTGGCGCGCCAAATGTTGGATATCGGGTTCCGGCAGACCCTTGCGGTTCGAACACTGGGGTGCGCGCGGAGATTTCGCCTTCTACCTACCTGCACCCCTCCGCCTCGCTAAGATCTAAGCTATGGAAAGAACAACACAAGAGATACAGGGTTTATACTGGTTCGGGCCACCGTTGTGGTGTAATACCCTACTCCAGTGTGAGGTGTGGTGAATTGCCTCTTGGGCTAATGATGATGAGCAATACAAGGAAGAACAGCCTCGCGAGGGTCTGTTCTTGGCTGGGGGGATGAACTGCTAGGAGGAGTTCAGTCGCCCTTCTCTCTCTCTCTCTCTCTCTCTCTCTTCTCGATTCTCTCTCTGATTTCGATCCTAGCTAGTTTCTCTCTTGGCTTCTAGATTCTCCCTTCTTGATTCCCATCTTTCTACCCTGGGGGTGGCTAGTCCTATTTATAGGCAAAGGCCCTGGGCCTCTTCCCAAATATTGAGCGGGAAGGGCGCCAACAATTGGCCATTCTGAAGGGGAACATCTGGTACACTTATCCTAACTAAAGTTGGTCCTCGCCTGCCAAAGGCTCTGGTGGTGATGCTGGCTTGGGCTCCACAATGACTTCCTCCCTGCCGTTGGACTGGTCTTGGTCTCGTTGCACCGAAACGGGTGCCTTTGCTTGATGCTCTCGCCTGCGCTTGCTCCCTTTGCACCAAAGAGGAAAGGAGGACATTGCGTGGGCTGGCACCTGCCTGGCACCCTTGGTCGTCATGGCTTGCGTCATGGGCACCTTGTGAGGTACCCCGCCTTGAGCTCTCCGCCTCCTCGCGAGCCAGCCTGACGAGGCCGTGCCTGAGGAAGCTCCGTGTCGTCCGCCCCGCGAGGCTTGGCCCCTCGCGAGGGTCTTGGGTCTGTGTTGATGAAGATGGGCCATGCTGGGCCCCCCTTTGAGCCACGCCGCAGGCCTCAGGCAGGCAAGTCTGGGGACCCCCGTTCCCAGAACGCCGACAACCGTAACAAAATATTATGATGATTTACAAACTACCTTGTTGCACTCATTTTTAAAGAAAGTGAAGAAGATTTTATGGATAGATTTCGAGGAGGATTAAACAGTGATATTCAGGAGATACTAATTCATGAAGAGTGTTATCCTATGAACCATTTGTTTAGTCTTGCTTGCAAAGCTAAGCAGAAAATAAAACGACGTGTTGCCCACGAGGAGAACAAGCGCAAGGTGCACATTCCAAGTGTTGATACATATGTTTCCTGAGTTACTAGGCGTACTATGACAACCACATCCATTGTTGCGAGGACTACATCATCTCCACCATGTGACACGTCACCACTGAGAGTGCCTAATCATCTGAGTTGATCATAAGAGGTAAGGACAAATGTACAAATTTTCCACTTTCACACGAGAATGATGCATGCCTAGTTAACTTGAATACATCATGTGTTGAGTTACCTATTGATTCGAACACACCACCTATTTTATAGAATCGTGTTACTGTCATGAATGCATGAGGTGATCAAACAACTGAAATACCAACAATTTTGAGTGCACCCATTGAATTAACTGTTGATGCAAAAGAACCAATGTTTAATCACTTCGATATGACCTCTAGTATTGGTGATGATTCTGTGTCAAATGACTTATTGCATGTTTGCTTATTTAAGTATGTTTTAGCATGTAAATTTGATGCAAGTAAGGTTTATTCACCATTGTTGGGATGGTTTAATGATGAACATTGTCAATCTTTTGATATGAATAAGAGCTTCACTTATATATGCAAACTGAGTTGCAATATTTTCATGCCTTCTACATCTTGTGATAATATTTTGGCTTTATATGGTATGAACTATGAAATTTACTCATGTATACATGTGTCATATGTGCAAAAACCAAAGGAAATAAAAATGGGTGGCATATACATATACAACATGTACACCTTGACTCTTTCGTTAGCCACATTTCAGATTATGCAACACCGAGGACGGCTTTGTTTTCAAGAAGGGGAGGATGATGAGGACATGACTACCTTACATACAACCAAAAATATTGCATACATGTATATTTGTGAGGTGATTTCTAATGCAAACTATGCAATAATTTATTTGTGTCATCCAGGACAAAAATACTCCACAAACTTTTGCGCCATGTCTAATTGCAGGTGTATGGGACATTTGTACAATTCACATATGAAGATAAGGGAAAAAGAGAAGTTTAGGTGCTATTCAAAAAGTCCTTTCACGTCACTTTTGGGCCAAGAGAAGATAGACTCCAAGTCTCTCACGTTTTAGATTCAGATTCAGACTACACAGACTGTCGGGGGTGTCGTGCGACATATGCCAAAGGATGGCTTATCATGGTGGGGGATAGTAAGACGTTGCTGGTGCCAGGAAACGGGATGAGGCATAGACACGTAAGCCGACGAACTTTACCTAGGTTCGGGGCTCTCCTAGGAGATAACACCCCTAGTCCTTCTCTGCGGGGTCTCCGCATGATCACTCAAGAAACAATGGTAGCTACAAGATTGCTCCTTGAGCTGTTTCTCCAGAGGGGGAAGAAGGACAAGGCTAGCCCTAGCTTCCTCTCTCTATGTGTGTGTGTGTGGGATGACTAAAGTATGAACCCTTTGCATGGGTGCCCTGGGGGGTTTATATAGGCCTACCCCCAGGGGTACAATGGTAATCTGGTCGGGTGTAGGACCAGGTTGTCAGTGTCTATGGTCGCCGGCTTCTCCGCTGGCCGCTGGGGCCCGCTGCCTGGTGGGTCCAGCCGGCTGTCTCGTACTTCACCGACAGGCTGCGCCCGCCATTTGCGGGTCCTACCGATAGCTTAACACTGTGGTGATGCTACCGGTGATGTGTGCTTTGTCGGGGAAGGCATGGCTACAGTGTTGCCGCCTGGCGGGCGTTCACTGTAGCCATTCCTCATCTCTTCTGGTTAATGGCGCACAAACTCTAAGGGAGGGGAAGGCCGCCTGCTGGGAGTCGGCCTCCCCTTGCGCCGGCTAGTCGATGCTCGCTGCCTTCCGGCTTCTCGCGGACAGCTAGGGCCCACCGCCAGCGGGCCGTACCGACAACCCATAGTGGGGGCATGGCCTTCTCTGCCATGAGTAATGTCACGGGCTGCATGGAAATAGTGACACGCCGGACGGGGGTGTCCGTCCAGTACAGTGCACTATGGCCACGCCCCGCCTTGGATTCAGGGGTGGATGATGGCACTGTAGCCACACCCGTCTCATCGCCTTAGTGTGGTGCAAACTTTGAGTGCATGAGGGGCCACCTGCTAGGAGCCAGCTGTAACGCCCTCGATGCGGCTATATCTCCCACGTGTTGAAGCACGACTTAGAGACATAACCGCATTGAAAGCAATGTCGCAAGTGACGTAATCTTCACACAACCCATGTAATACATAAGGGAAAGAGATACATAGTTGGCTTACAATCGCCACTTCACACAAATACATGAATAAAGCATTACAACATACAAATACAATCACGGTCCGACTACGGAACCAAAATAAAAGAAGAACCCCAAATGCGACACGGTCCCCGATCGACCCCAACTGGGCTCCACTACTGATCAACTAGAATGAAACAACACAAAGGACAAGATCTTCATCGAGCTCCTCCTGAGCTTGGTTGCGTCATCCGCACGGTAATCTCGGCACCTGCAAGCTAGTTTTGGAAGTATCTGTGAGTCACGGGGACTCAGCAATCCCGCACCCTCGCGATCAAGATTATTTAAGCTTATGGGTAAGGTAAAGGTAAGAGGTGGAGCTGCAGCAAGCGAGTAGCATATATGGTGACTAACATACGGAAATGAGGGCGAGAAGAGAAAGCAAAGCACAGTCGATAAAAGTATGATCAAGAAGTGATCCTAAAACAACCTACGTCAAGCATAACTCCAACACCGTGTTCACTTCCCGGACTCCGCCGGAAAGAGACCATCACGGTAACACACGCGGTGGATGTATTTAAACTAAGGTTAACTTCAGGTTTTCTACAACCGGACGTTAACAAATTCCCATCTGCCCATAACCGCGAGCACGGCTTTTGAAAGTTCAAATCCTTGCAAGGGTGTCCCAACTTAGCCCATCACAAGCTCTCACGGTCAACGAAGGATATTCCTTCTAGCGGGAAGACCCGATCAGACTCGAAATCCCGGTTACAAGACATTTCGGCAATGGTAAAACAAGACCAGCAAAGCTACCCAGATGTGCCGACAAATCCTGATAGGAGCTGCACATATCTCGTTCTCAGGGCACACCGGATGAGCCAGATGTCGGGTGGGCCAGCCCAGAGTTGCCCCTAGTAGCTCCGGACATCACTCAGTTTGGACCAACACTCAGAGGAGCACTGGCCCGGGGGTTTAATAAAGCTGACCCTTGGGCTGGCCTAACCCAAGGGAAAAAAGGCTAGGTGGCAAATGGTAAAACCAATGTTGGGCCTTGCTGGAGGAGTTTTATTCAAAGCGAACTGTCAAGGGGTTCCCATTATAACCCAACCGCGTAAGGAACGCAAAATCCGGGAACATAACACCGATATGACGGAAACTAGGACGGCAAGAGTGGAACAAAACACCAGGCATAAGGCCGATCCTTCCACCCTTTACCAAGTATATAGATGCATTAATTAAGTAAGAGATAGTGTGATATCCCAACAACATATCCATGTTCAAACATGGAACAAGCTCCAATCTTCACCTGCAACTAACAACGCTATAAGAGGGGCTGAGCAAAGCGGTAACATAGCCGAACAACAGTTTGCTAGGACAAGGTGGGTTAGAGGCTTGGTTCAACAATATAGGAGGCATGATAACCAAGTGGTAGGTATCGTAGCATAGGCATAGCAAAAGAGCGAGCAACTAGCAAGCAAAGATAGAAGTGATTTCGAGGGTATGGTCATCTTGCCTGAGATCCCGCAAGGAAGAAGAACGAGTCCATGAAGAAGACAAATGGGCATAGACGAACGAATCCTCACAACACGACGTTACCGGAACCAACCCGAAGAAGCAACACCGGAAAGAAGCACACAACATAGTAAACAACCAACACATGAACATGGTATGATATGTGGGATGCGGTATGCGATGCATATGCATGATTTGCAAGGGAATGAATGAACCTGGCCTCAACTTTGAAATCCAAGTGTGCCACTGGAAAGGTGAGGTGATTTCGGTTGAAATCGATATAAAGTACGCCAGAATCGGATGCACGGTTTGGAAATGGTAAGCAAAGCAAATATGGCAACGGTCTGCGATAAACAGCAAGTTACCATCTAAATGCAACAAGACAAACATGCTACAGCACTCAAACATGGCAACAAAATACATTACATGGATCCATTCATGATGCTTAATAAAAGATGAACACTGAGCTACGGCCAATTCATCCATTAACAGGTTCAAACAAGCATGGCAAAAATGCAATTGGTAAACAGATTTCAGACTTAGTGAAATTAACAAAAGCCTGGAATTTCAGATCAGGTAGCACACTTTGGAGCATGAAAACTATATGCTAAAGGTCCTGAACATGGAAAAGTAAAACATGGCATGGATCTACCCAAAGAGCTTAACAAAAGTCCCTTAGTGACCTTGAGCCAAAAGGGATCAGAAAATATATTTGCAAGCATGTGAACATGGCAAAAACATAATCAGATCACAGACTTGGTGAAAAACTGGAGCATGCAAATCAGATATCAAGTAGACATGTTTACGAGCTCGATGCACTCACTACAGAGCAAGTCATGACAATCTAAGCATACACCCATCAAGAATACACATTATACAAGCTTGACATGGCAATAACAATAACATAGCATGCACGGATCAACTACAACATCCTCGGCAAAATCGCTAACAAGTAGACAATCTGCCCAGATTCACGAAATAGCAAAAGTAGAGCTCAATTGACTAGGGTGCTCCATAATTGCAAACAAAGACACGGATGGATAGAGCACTACAAGATTAACAAAACATCCTTACTGATCATCCTCAAAAGAGGCACGGATCACTAGAAAACAACATGAACATATGGCATATTGAAATAAACATATCAAGGACTTAGTGGAAATGCTAAGTCCCTGAAATCAGCATTAACGAATGCACCACTTTGCAAGATTGTGCTAGTCACCACACACATCACAAAAATACATGGATGGCACCTCTGAAAGATGACAAAGCATATAACAAAACTCATGTAGAGCTCAGGGGCATATCATGCACACAATAATCATGGCAAAAATGAAAAATATCTAATTGGAGCAGCAAATCTGACAATTATCTCAAATAGCACTCTTCCAACAGCATTTCGGGCATCAAGATGAGCTCAAATGAAAATGATGCAATGTGATGAAATGATGTGCTCTCTGAGACGAACATTTTGATATGCTACACGCATGAGTCGGAGCTACCAATGCAAAGTTACGGCACGATGAACATGGCCATATGAATCTGGGAATTTCGGGGACTTGGTGGGATTTATACCTCCGTGAAAAGTCAACGCGGGACGGAGAGAAGCGGGACGGCACGGATCCAGATCGCGGGGGCGTGTTTGGTTCACCGGACCGGTGGATCTCATCCAACCGGCCGGATCCGACGACGGGGCGACGAGAAGGCGCGCTGGAATGGCGGGGTGGCGTCGCCGGCGATGGCTGGAGGTCGACTCCGGCGTGGCCGCAGGCTGCGGGTGGCGTGAGGCGCCGTGGAGGCGGCGGCGAGGGAGCTCCCGGCCGGAGCTGGAAGGCCGGAGAAGGGTCGTAGGCCGGGGCGGCATACGGCAGCGCGGAGGTCCGGCGATGGCCGGCGACGAGGTCCGACGAAGGTGGCGGCCGCGGGCGAGGAGCCGGGCGGCGGGACTCCCATGCGCGGGCGGCGAACGGATCTGGCCCGGGGCGGCTCGGGCGGGCCGGCCGCGAGCTCCGCGGGCCCGGCCGCGCGAGAGGAGAGAGAGAGAGGGCGGCAGGAGGTGAGGTGGCGGCGTCCGGTTGGTTGGCGGCGGCGGCGGGGTGACGTGGCACGACGCCACTGGCCGGAGCGAGGTGGATGGCGGACATGTCCGGCGGCGGGGATTTTTGTTCGGTGACGCGAGGTAGGGGAAGGCTAGGGTTAGACCGCAAATTTCGGAGGGGATCACTTATTTATAGGTAGAGGGAGCTAGGAGAGTCCAAATGAGGTGCGGTTTTTGGCCACGCGATCGTGATCGAACGACCGAGATGATGGAGAGGGTTTTGGTGGGTTTTGGGCCAAAATGGAGGGGTGTTGGGCTGCAACACACACGAGGCCTTTTCGGTCCCTCGGTTAACCATTGGAGCATCAAACGAAGTCCAAATGGTACGAAACTTGACAGGCGGTATACCGGTAGCAAACTAAGGCCGCTTGACAAGTCTCGGTCCAATCCGGAAATGTTTAACCCCCACACACGAAAGAAAGGTAGAAATGACCACCGGAGGAGAATGGAGCGCCGGAATGCTAAACGGACAACGGGGAAAATGCTCGGATGCGTGAGACGAACATGTATGCAAATGAAATGCACATGATGACATGAGATGCAATGCATGACACGCAAGCAATGACAAGGCAACAACAGCGAATAAGAGAAGGACACCTGGCACATCGGTCTCGGGGCGTTACAACACTCCACCACTACGAGAGGATCTCGTCCCGAGATCTAGAATGGCACTGGAGGGAAAACGGAAGAGAAAGAGAAGAGGTAAAACTAAGTTGCTTCTTTGACAAACGAGTGAGACCAAAGAACCTTCAAAATGTTAAACCTTTTCTAGAAAAGAATACGACAGAGATGAACGAAGTTGAAAACACTCCGTTAGAAAATAGGGACAAAGAACACTGCGAAAAACCCTGAGGTTGAAGGGCAAGCTATATACTGAAACCACTCCGGTTAAAACAAGATAGAGAAGGATTAAGAATGATATAATTTGGACAGCATTCCGACTGTAAATGGAAGGAATTGAACATGAATTTGACAAGATGAGGGGATACTTGATGAAAACAACAATACACTGCCTCCGGAACTATTGAAAGAATGGTACAAAGGGTAAGAGCGATTTCAGGCGGCACTCCGGTTGAGAAGGGAGGCAAAGCTTGACAGGATGGGAAGAACTCGAAAAGTGGGCACGACACTCCGGTTAAAACGATAAGGACGACAAGAACACGATCCTGACAAGGTAAGAAGATGGGTTGGAGAGAGCAACATCACAATGCCTCCGGAACAAAGGGAATCAAGATCGTGAGAGAGCACGGTTACAACAAAATGTTAGAACGGAGTTATTGGAAAACCAACAACGAAAAGAATAAGCTTGATATGGTCTTATAGAAGTACATCTCAAATTAAGAGATGAAAACCTACCACTCACGGGAAAAAGAATTGGATTGATATGAATAAGGAGACGAGAAGGCTATATCACCGGGAGGATAAAAGAAGAACTTGGACCATTTATGAGAACCATAAATGCCAACAATCCTTAGGGAAAGCTTTAGGTGAAATATAATCCAAGATAATTCCAATGGCAAGATTGATGGATTTAAAATATCTCATTTTTGACAACATGTGAATCATGAAAACATGAACTCAAATTATCAAGAATGACATAATACCACCTCCAATAATACGGAAGAAAAAAATGCACTCCGGATAGCAAGATGAAGAATGCTTGAGCTCTTATAAAAGAATCTCAATGAACACTTGGAGAAGGGGTATAACCCTTGATGAACCATCATGTAGAACCTTCATGAAGAACTCCGGTAAACAAAAGAATGAAAAGAAAGAGAAATTGAAAACACAAGGTGAATCCTTGCAATGATTTAGATGGATCTCCGTGATAATTAGAGCTTGGAACTTCGGGAAGAAAAGATAAAGCATCTCGAACTGAGAATATGATATGATGAACCACTCCAGAAAAAGGAATTAATCATTTGGATGGAACAAGAATAAGAATTATGTTATGCGTATCCTTCAACAATTTAATTGCTGACAAGCAACGGATTTGGCATACTACTTATCCTCATAGAAAGATTAAGATAGATATAGCGCAAACATGAGAAAGTCTTCGACGAATCCACCGGTAGGATTGAAAACAACAAATGAATTGATATGATAAAGAAGGAAGAGAAATCTTAAACGAACCACCGTAAGGATTGAAAAAGAACGAATAAAAGATAACGAATCACCGGGAAGAATTATGAAATGAACGAAGATACTTGAGAGAATTTAGATACAAGAGGACGAATAGTTCACGTACTGATTAGAGAATACTTGACTGATGCACCGGTAAGATTTGGAGAACAATAGCTGAAATCTGAAAATGAATAATTCTGAGATGATGGCCTTCAAAGAATCAAACTAGCAAAGGTTCCTGAAATGATTCGGATGGGGAAAAAGAATTCTCACAATCAAAACTATTATGAGAGGACGACAACAAGCTAGAATCACAAATCTTCAAGAGAGCAGATAAGGATTTAAGAGCAACTCTTCTCCGGTATTCAAATGACGATGAGAAACACCACCAAGAATTATTGAGGCACACAGGAATGAAGAATGGAAAAGTTTATGCAACGATGAAAAGAATTTGAAAAATCTTGGAGAAAAGCATTTGACTGATGAAAAATTCATTCTTACGTCAAACTTGGAAAAAGAATTTGAGAGTAACACCTGGAAAAGAGAAGAATCGGGTAAGATCCTGGGAAAAGACCTGTGGGTTAGGGCCCACTCAAAAGATACACAGTTGAACAATTGAAAAGAGAGAAAACACCGGTTGAATTAAAAGACTTGAATGAGATAAAAATTCTCAAAATAGGATTGACGGATCTTGAATGACAAGACAATCCTTCTGAGATATCTTCAGCACTCCGGAACAATTGAACAACGAGAGGTGAATGATTAAGAATTGCACCGGCATGAGAAAACATTGAAACAAGGAAAGGATATGATCAACAAAGCTTGAATTGTATCCACCGGAGAAGAAAGAGAACAGAGAATGATGAACTTGAGGCCCCATTAGAATCTTCAGGAGAATCACCGGATAAGAACATTGACGGAAAAGAATGGAAAGACTTCACATCAATAATATGGATACTTGATAAAGAAATCTGAATCCTTGAAGGAAAAGAGGTGGGTGGGCGGGAAAAACAAAGGCAACTTTGAGACGGATGAAACAAACACCGTTGAGAAGAACTGATACTTGATCTTGCGGATGTTGAACTGTTCGGATCCACTTGAAGAGAAGCACACCGGTTGAAAAGGATTGACATGACAATCTCGATTATCAAGAAGGATTAGTATTCACATAGGAATATAAGAACACCGCTTAGTAAAAGGTATGGAATCAACATTTGACTTCGAAGCAACTCGAATACCACAACTCAAAACAAAACAAAGGATTGGCTTGCGAAATAAACCGGAACAAACATATGATAGAGATTTCGTCCGAAGTTTTCGTGGTGGGGCCTACACGGGCTCGATCGTACAGCACCATCATGTACAAGGCAATGCACATGACATACAAAGCGTCCCCGAGTCGGCATAGCCAAGGACTCTTTAAGACACAACGAGACCACCGTAAAACCAACCGTGAATGGGCGGACCACTAGACGTCGAACCCCAATTTCATATCATACATCTGTCGGAAAGATATCCTAAGAGATACTTGATTTCCCACTTATAAACTCCCGAAACTTTCGGTTATGCAATCAGGTGTTGGGGATACAAGGGAAGCACAATATCTCACCCAAATCTAGCAATTCCTACATCCAGTTGTATCCATCCTTCAACACATAAGCGAGAAAAACTTCGGAAATCATCTACCTCAACCTTCGAAAAGCATCCGTTATACAAGTTATGGCAATACTCCCGAACTCCCGCCCCAATACTGGGTGGCGTCAAGGTTATCTCACCAACGAACTGCATAAAAGAGATTTTCGATGTCGGCGTACTAAACTCAGGTATTCCAGAACTGCAACGATAAAATTGTGACGACAACACCTCGGAGCTCAACTCCCCGGGACACTGCCACAACCCCTAAAGACAGGAGGCACCAAGAACAATGTTCTCGTCACAAAACCATCGGAACGATTCCAAGATACCCGCGTGATCCTAAAAAAAATTTAGTGAAATTTGAGAAGAGAAGAGTCAATACTCTACGTCAGGATGCCTCACCAGAGCGACGAAAGGACTGAGGAGTAAAAAGAATTCCTAACTCTCCGATATATATAATCCTAAATGACTCAAAACATTTTTCTAGACTCAACAACGGCTAGTAAAAACGATCAAGCAGTGGGGGCTCCTAAGGTCGGGGATGGCTCTGATACCAACTTGTAACGCCCTCGATGCGGCTATATCTCCCACGTGTCGAAGCACGACTTAGAGACATAACCGCATTGAAAGCTATGTCGCAAGTGAGGTAATCTTCACACAACCCATGTAATACGTAAGGGAAAGAGATACATAGTTGGCTTACAATCACCACTTCACGCAAATACATCAATAAAGCATTACAACATACAAATACAATCACGGTCTGACTACAGAACCAAAATAAAAGAAGAACCCCAAATGCGACACGGTCCTCGATCGACCCCAACTGGACTCCACTACTGATCAACTAGAACGAAACAACACAAAGGACAAGATCTTCATCGAGCTCCTCCTGAGCTTGTTTGCGTCATCCGCACGGTAATCTCGGCACCTGCAAGCTGGTTTTGGAAGTATCTGTGAGTCACGGGGACTCAGCAATCTCGCACCCTCGCGATCAAGACTATTTAAGCTTATGGGTAAGGTAAAGGTAAGAGGTGGAGCTGCAGCAAGCGACTAGCATATATGGTGGCTAACATACGCAAATGAGGGCAAGAAGAGAAAGCAAAGCACGGTCGATAAAAGTATGATCAAGAAGTGATCCTAAAACAACCTACGTCAAGCATAACTCCAACACCGTGTTCACTTCCCGGACTCCGCCGGAAAGAGACCATCACGGTAACACACGCGGTGGATGTATTTAAAGTAAGGTTAACTTCAGGTTTTCTACAACCGGACGTTAACAAATTCCCATCTGCCCATAACCGCGGGCATGGCTTTCGAAAGTTCAAATCCCTGCAGGGGTGTCCCAACTTAGCCCATCACAAGCTCTCACGATCAACGAAGGATATTCCTTCTAGCGGGAAGACCCGATCAGACTCGGAATCCCGGTTACAAGACATTTCGGCAATGGTAAAACAAGACCAGCAAAGCCACCCAGATGTGCCGACAAATCCCGATAGGAGCTGCACATATCTCGTTCTCAGGGCACACCGGATGAGCTAGACGTCGGGTGGGCCAGCCCAGAGTTGCCCCTAGTAGCTCCGGACATCGCTTAGTTTGGACCAACACTCAGAGGAGCACTGGCCCGGGGGTTTAATAAAGATGACCCTTGGGCTGGCCTAACACAAGGGAAAAAAGGCTAGGTGGCAAGTGGTAAAACCAATGTTGGGCCTTGCTGGAGGAGTTTTATTCAAAGCAAACTGTCAAGGGGTTCCCATTATAACCCAACAGCGTAAGGAATGCAAAATCCGGGAACATAACACCGATATGACGGAAACTAGGACGGCAAGAGTGGAACAAAACACCAGGCATAAGGCCGAGCCTTCCACCCTCTACCAAGTATATAGATGCATTAATTAAATAAGAGATATTGTGATATCCCAACAACATATCCATGTTCCAAACATGGAACAAGCTCCAATCTTCACCTGCAACTAACAACGCTATAAGAGGGGCTGAGCAAAGCGGTAACATAGCCGAACAACGGTTTGCTAGGACAAGGTGGGTTAGAGGCTTGGTTCAACAATATAGGAGGCATGATAAGCAAGTGGTAGGTATCACAGCATAGGCATAGCAAAAGAGCGAGCAACTAGCAAGCAAAGATAGAAGTGATTTCGAGGGTATGGTCATCTTGCCTGAGATCCCGCAAGGAAGAAGAACGAGTCCATGAAGAAGACAAATGGGCATAGACGAATGAATCCTCAAAACACGACGTTACCGGAACCAACCCAAAGAAGCAACACCAGAAAGAAGCACACAACATAGTAAACAACCAACACATGAACATGGTATGATATGCGGGATGCGGTATGCGATGCATATGCATGATTTGCAAGGGAATGAATGAACCTGGCCTCAACTTTGAAATCCAAGTGTGCCACTGGAAAGGTGAGGTGATTTCGGTTGAAATCGATATAAAGTACGCCGGAATCGGATGCACGGTTTGGAAATGGTAAGCAAAGCAAATATGGCAACGGTCTGCGATAAACAGCAAGTTACCATCTAAATGCAACAAGACAAACATGCTACAGCACTCAAACATGGCAACAAAATACATGACATGGATCCATTCATGATGCTTAACAAAAGATGAACACTGAGCTACGGCCAATTCATCCATTAACAGGTTCAAACAAGCATGGCAAAAATGCAATTGGTAAAAAGATTTCAGACTTAGTGAAATTAACACAAGCCTGGAATTTCATATCAGGTAGCACATTTTGGAGCATGAAAACTATATGCTACAGGGCCTGAACATGGAAAAGTAAAACATGGCATGGAGCTACCCAAAGAGCCTAACAAAAGTCCCTTAGTGACCTTGAGCCAAAAGGGATCAGAAAATATATTTGCAAGCATGTGAACATGGCAAAAACATAATCAGATCACAGACTTAGTGAAAAACTGGAGCATGCAAATCAGATATCAAGTAGACATGTTTACGAGCTCGATGCACTCACTACAGAGCAAGTCATGACAATCTAAGCATACACCCATCAAGAATACACATTATACAAGCTTGACATGGCAATAACAATAACATAGCATGCACGGATCAACTACAACATCCTCGGCAAAATCGCTAACAAGTAGACAATCTGTCCAGATTCACGAAATAGCAAAAGTAGAGCTCGATTGACTCAATCTAGGGTGCTCCATAATTGCAAACAAAGACACGGATGGATAGAGCACTACAAGATTAACAAAACATCCTTACTGATCATCCTCAAAAGAGGCACGGATCACTAGGAAATGACATGAACATATGGCATATTGAAATAAACAGATCAAGGACTTAGTGGAAATGCTAAGTCCCTGAAATCAGCATTAACGAATGCACCACTATGCAAGATTGTGCTAGTCACCACACAACTCACAACAATACATGGATGGCACCTCTGGAAAGATGACAAAGCATATAACAAAACTCATGTAGAGCTCAGGGGCATATCATGCACACAATAATCATGGCAAAAATGAAAAATATATAATTGAAGCAGCAGATCTGACAATTATCTCAAATAGCACTCTTCCAACAGCATGAGTCGGAGCTACAGATGCAAAGTTACGGCACGATGAACATGGCCATATGAATCTGGGAATTTCGGGGACTTGGTGGAATTTATACCTCCGTGAAAAGTCAACGCGGGACGGCGAGAAGCAGGACGGCACGGATCCAGATCACGGGGGCGTGTTTGGTTCACCGGACCGGTGGATCTCATCCAACCGGCCGGATCCGACGACGGGGCGACGAGAAGGCGCGCTGGAATGGCGGGGCGGCGTCGCCGGTGATGGCCGGAGGTTGACTCCGGCGCGGCCGCAGGCTGTGGGTGGCGTGGGGCGCCGTGGAGGCGGCGGCAAAGGAGCACCCGACCGGAGCTGGCAGGCCGAAGAAGGGTCGTAGGCCGGGGCGGCATACGGCGGCGCGGAGGTCCGGCGATGGCCGGCGACGAGGTCCGACGAAGGTGGCGTCCGCGGGCGAGGAGCCGGGCGGCGGGACTCCC
>NC_041388.1:468550921-468587070 GCF_002162155.2 Triticum dicoccoides | reverse complement strand
GAACGGATCTGGCCCGGGGAGGCTCGGGCGGGCCGGCCGCGGGCTCCGCGGGCCCGGCCGCGCGAGAGGAGAGAGAGAGAGGGCGGCTGGAGGTGAGGTGGCGACGTCCGGTTGGTTGGCGGCGGTGGCGGGGTGACGTGGCATGACGCCACTGGCCGGAGCGAGGTGGAGGGCGGACATGTCCGGCGGCGGGGATTTTTGTCCGGTGATGCGAGGTAGGGGAAGGCTAGGGTTAGACCGCAAATTTCGGAGGGGATCACTTATTTATAGGTAGAGGGAGCTAGGAGAGTCCAAATGAGGTGCGGTTTTCGGCCACGCGATCGTGATCGAACGACCGAGATGATGGAGAGGGTTTTGGTGTGTTTTGGGCCAAAATGGAGGGGTGTTGGGCTGCAACACACACGAGGCCTTTTCGGTCCTTCGGTTAACCGTTGGAGCATCAAACGAAGTCCAAATGGTACGAAACTTGACAGGCAGTCTACCGGTAGTAAACCAAGGCCGCTTGAAAAGTCTCGGTCCAATCCGGAAATGTTTAACCCCCACACACGAAAGAAAGGTAGAAATGACCACCGGAGGAGAACGGAGCGCCGGAATGCTAAACGGACAACGGGGAAAATGCTCGGATGCGTGAGACGAACATGTATGCAAATGAAATGCACATGATGACATGAGATGCAATGCATGACACGCAAGCAATGACAAGGCAACAACAGAGAATAAGCGGTGGACACCTGGCACATCGGTCTCGGGGCGTTACAACACTCCACCACTACGAGAGGATCTCGTCCCGAGATCTAGAATGGCACCGGAGGGAAAACGGAAGAGAAAGAGAAGAGGTAAAACTAAGTTGCTTCTTTGACAAACGAGTGAGACCAAAGAACCTTCAAAATGTTAAACCTTTTCTAGAAAAGAATACGATGGAGATGAACGAAGTTGAAAACACTCCATTAGAAAATAGGGACAAAGAACACTGCGAAAAACCCTGAGGTTGAAGGGCAAGCTATATATTGAAACCACTCCGGTTAAAACAAGATAGAGAAGGATTAAGAATGATATAATTTGGACAGCATTCCAACTGTAAATGGAAGGAATTGAACATGAATTTGACAAGATGAGGGGATACTTGATGAAAACAACAATACACTGCCTCCGGAACTATTGAAGAATGGTACAAAGGGTAAGAGCGATTTCAGGCGGCACTCCGGTTGAGAAGGGAGGCAAAGCTTGACAGGGTGGGAAGAACTCGAAAAGCGGGCACGACACTCCGGTTAAAAGGATAAGGACGACAAGAACACGATCCTGACAAGGCAAGAAGATGGGTTGGAGAGAGCAACATCACAATGCCTCCGGAACAAAGGGAATCAAGATCTTGAGAGAGCACGGTTACAACAAATGTTAGAACGGAGTTATTGAAAAACCAACAACGAAAAGAATAAACTTGATATGGTCTTATAGAAGTACATCTCAAATTAAGAGATGAAAACCTGCCACTCACGGGAAAAAGAATTGGATTGATATGAATAAGGAGATGAGAAGGCAATATCACCGGGAGGATAAAAGAAGAACTTGGACCATTTATGAGCACCATAAATGCCAACAATCCTTAGGGAAAGCTTTAGGTGAAATATAATCCAAGATAATTCCAATGGCGAGATTGATGGATTTAAAATATCTCATTTTTGACAACATGTGAATCATGAAAACATGAACTCAAATTATCAAGAATGACATAATACCACCTCCAATAATACGGAAGAAAAAAAAATGCACTCCGGATAGCAAGATGAAGAATGCTTGAGCACTTATAAAAGAATCTCAATGAACACTTGGAGAAGGGGTATAATCCTTGATGAACCATCATGTAGAACCTTCATGAAGAACTCCGGTAAACAAAAGAATGAAAAGAAAGAGAAATTGAAAACACAAGGTGAATCCTTGCAATGATTTAGATGGATCTCCGTGATAATTAGAGCTTGGAACTCCAGGAAAGAAAAGATAAAGCATCTCGAACTGAGAATATGATATGATGAACCACTCCGGAAAAAGGAATTAATCATTTGGATGGAACAAGAATAAGAATTATGTTATGCGTATCCTTCAACAATTTAATTGCTGACAAGCAACGGATTTGGCATACTACTTATCCTCATAGAAAGATTAAGATAGATATAGCGCAAACTTGAGAAAGTCTTCGACGAATCCACCGGTAGGATTGAAAACAACAAATGAATTGATATGATAAAGAAGGAAGAGAAATCTTAAACGAACCACCGTAAGGATTGAAAAAGAACGAATAAAAGATAACGAATCACCGGGAAGAATTATGAAATGAACGAAGATACTTGAGAGAATTTAGATACAAGAGGACGAATAGTTCACGTACTGATTAGAGAATACTTGACTGATGCACCGGTAAGATTTGGAGAACAATAGCTGAAATCTGAAAATGAATAATTCTGAGATGATGGCCTTCAAAGAATCAAACTAGCAAAGGTTCCTGAAATGATTCGGATGGGGAAAAAGAATTCTCACAATCAAAACAATTATGAGAGGACGACAACAAGCTAGAATCACAAATCTTCAAGAGAGCGGATAAGGATTTAAGAGCAACTCTTCTCCGGTATTCAAATGACGACGAGAAACACCACCAAGAATTATTGAGGCACACCGGAATGAAGAATGGAAAAGTTTATGCAACGATGAAAAGAATTTGAAAGATCTTGGAGAAAAGCATTTGACTGATGAAAAATTCATTCTTACGTCAAACTTGGAAAAAGAATTTGAGAGTAACGCCGGGAAAAGAGAAGAATCGGGTAAGATCCTGGGAAAAGACCTGTGGGTTAGGGCCCACTCAAAAGATACACAGTTGAACAATTGAAAAGAGAGAAAACACCGGTTGAATTAAAAGACTTGAATGAGATAAACATTCTCAAAATAGGATTGATGGATCTTGAATGACAAGACGATCCTTCTGAGATATCTTCAGCACTCCTGAACAATTGAACAGCGAGAGGTGAATGATTAAGAATTGCACCGGCATGAGAAAACATTGAAACAAGGAAAGGATATGATCAACAAAGCTTGAATTGTATCCACCGGAGAAGAAAGAGAACAGAGAATGATGAACTTGAGGCCCCATTAGAATCTTCATGAGAATCACCGGATAAGAACATTGACGGAAAAGAATGGAAAGACTTCACATCAATAATATGGATACTTGATAAAGAAATCTGAATCCTTGAAGGAAAAGAGGTGGGTGGGCGGGAAAAACAAAGGCAACTTTGAGACGGATGAAACAAACACCGTTGAGAAGAACTGATACTTGATCTTGCGGATGTTGAACTGTTCGGATCCACTTGAAGAGAAGCACACCGGTTGAAAAGGATTGACATGACAATCTCGATTATCAAGAAGGATTAGTATTCACATAGGAATATAAGAACACCGCTTAGGAAAAGGTATGGAATCAACATTTGACTTCGAAGCAACTCGAATACCACAACTCAAAACAAAACAAAGGATTGGCTTGCGAAATAAACCGGAACAAACATATGATAGAGATTTCGTCCGAAGTTTTCGTGGTGGGGCCTACACGGGCTCGATCGTACAGCACCATCATGTACAAGGCAATGCACATGACATACGAAGCGTCCCCGAGTCGGCATAGCCAAGGACTCTTTAAGACACAACGAGACCACTGTAAAACCAACCGTGAATAGGCGGACCACTAGACATCGAACCCCAATTTCATATCATACATCTGTCGGAAAGATATCCTAAGAGATACTTGATTTCCCACTTATAAACTCCCGAAACTTTCCGGTTATGCCATCAGGTGTTGGGGATACAAGGGAAGCATAATATCTCACCCAAATCTAGCAATTCCTACATCCAGTTGTATCCATCCTTCAACACATAACCGAGAAAAACTTCAGAAATCATCTACCTCAACCGTCGAAAACCATCCGTTATACAAGTTATGGCAATACTCCCGAACTCCCGCCCCAGTACTGGGTGGCGTCGAGGTTATCTCACCAACGAACTGCATAAAAGAGATTTTCGATGTCGGCGTACTAAACTCAGGTATTCCAGAACTGCAACGATAAAATTGTGACGACAACACCTTGGAGCTCAACTCCCCGGGACACTGCCACAACCCCTAAAGACAGGAGGCACCAAGAATAATGTTCTCGTCACAAAACCATCGGAACAATTCCAAGATACCCGCGTGATCCTAAAAAAAATTTAGTGAAATTTGAGAAGAGAAGAGTCAAAACTCTACGTCAGGATGCCTCACCAGAGCGACGAAAGGACTTAGGAGTAAAAAGAATTCCTAACTCTCTGATATATATAATCCTAAATGACTCAAAACATTTTTCTAGACTCAACAATGGCTACTAAAAACGGTCAAGCAGTGGGGGCTCCTAAGGTCGGGGATGGCTCTGATACCAACTTGTAACGCCCTCGATGCGGCTATATCTCCCACGTGTCGAAGCACGACTTAGAGACATAACCGCATTGAAAGCTATGTCGCAAGTGAGGTAATCTTCACACAACCCATGTAATGCATAAGGGAAAGAGATACATAGTTGTCTTACAATCGCCACTTCACACAAATACATGAATAAAGCATTACAACATACAAATACAATCACGGTCTGACTACAGAACCAAAATAAAAGAAGAACCCCAAATGCGACACGGTCCCCGATCGACCCCAACTGGGCTCCACTACTGATCAACTAGAATGAAACAACACAAAGGACAAGATCTTCATCGAGCTCCTCCTGAGCTTGGTTGCGTCGTCCGCACGGTAATCTCGGCACCTGCAAGCTGGTTTTGGAAGTATCTGTGAGTCACGGGGACTCAGCAATCTCGCACCCTCGCGATCAAGACTATTTAAGCTTATGGGTAAGGTAAAGGTAAGAGGTGGAGCTGCAGCAAGCGACTAGCATATATGGTGGCTATCATACGCAAATGAGGGCGAGAAGAGAAAGCAAAGCACGGTCGATAAAAGTATGATCAAGAAGTGATCCTAAAACAACCTACGTCAAGCATAACTCCAACACCGTGTTCACTTCCCGGACTCTGCCGGAAAGAGACCATCACGGTAACACACGCGGTGGATGTATTTAAACTAAGGTTAACTTTAGGTTTTCTACAACCGGACGTTAACAAATTCCCATCTGCCCATAACCGCGGGCACGGCTTTCGAAAGTTCAAATCCCTGCAGGGGTGTCCCAACTTAGCCCATCACAAGCTCTCACGGTCAACGAAGGATATTCCTTCTAGCGGGAAGACCCAATCAGACTCGGAATCCCGGTTACAAGACATTTCGGCAATGGTAAAACAAGACCAGCAAAGCCACCCAGATGTGCCGATAAATCCCGATAGGAGCTGCACATATCTCGTTCTCAGGGCACACCGGATGAGCCAGACGTCGGGTGGGCCAGCCCAGAGTTGCCCCTAGTAGCTCCGGACATCGCTCAGTTTGGACCAACACTCAGAGGAGCACTGGCCCGGGGGTTTAATAAAGATGACCCTTGGGCTGGCCTAACCCAAGGGAAAAAAGGCTAGGTGGCAAATGGTAAAACCAATGTTGGGCCTTGCTGGAGGAGTTTTATTCAAAGCGAACTGTCAAGGGGTTCCCATTATAACCCAACCGTGTAAGGAACGCAAAATCCGGGAACATAACACCGATATGACGGAAACTAGGACGGCAAGAGTGGAACAAAACACCAGGCATAAGGCCGAGCCTTCCACCCTTTACCACGTATATAGATGCATTAATTAAATAAGAGATATTGTGATATCCCAACAACATATCCATGTTCCAAACATGGAACAAGCTCCAATCTTCACCTGCAACTAACAACGCTATAAGAGGGGCTGAGCAAAGCGGTAACATAGCCGAACAACGGTTTGCTAGGACAAGGTGGGTTAGAGGCTTGGTTCAACAATATAGGAGGCATGATAAGCAAGTGGTAGGTATCGCAGCATAGGCATAGCAAAAGAGCGAGCAACTAGCAAGCAAAGATAGAAGTGATTTCGAGGGTATGGTCATCTTGCCTGAGATCCCGCAAGGAAGAAGAACGAGTCCATGAAGAAGACAAATGGGCATAGACGAACGAATCCTCACAACATGACGTTACGGGAACCAACCCGAAGAAGCAACACCGGAAAGAAGCACAGAACATAGTAAACAACCAACACATGAACATGGTATGATATGCGGGATGCGGTATGCGATGCATATGCATGATTTGCAAGGGAATGAATGAACCTGGCCTCAACTTTGAAATCCAAGTGTGCCACTGGAAAGGTGAGGTGATTTCGGTTGAAATCGATATAAAGTACGCCGGAATCGGATGCACGGTTTGGAAATGGTAAGCAAAGGAAATATAGCAATGGTCTGCGATAAACAGCAAGTTACCATCTAAATGCAACAAGACAAACATGCTACAACACTCAAACATGGCAACAAAATACATGACATGGATCCATTCATGATGCTTAACAAAATATGAACACTGAGCTACGGCCAATTCATCCATTAACAGGTTCAAACAAGCATGGCAAAAATGCAATTGGTAAACAGATTTCAGACTTAGTGAAATTAACACAAGCCTGGAATTTCATATCAGGTAGCACACTTTGGAGCATGAAAACTATATGCTACAGGGCCTGAACATGGAAAAGTAAAACATGGCATGGAGCTACCCAAAGAGCCTAACAGAAGTCCCTTAGTGACCTTGAGCCAAAAGGGATCAGAAAATATATTTGCAAGCATGTGAACATGGCAAAAACATAATCAGATCACAGACTTGGTGAAAAACTGGAGCATGCAAATCAGATATCAAGTAGACATGTTTACGAGCTCGATGCACTCACTACAGAGCAAGTCATGACAATCTAAGCATACACCCATCAAGAATACACATTATACAAGCTTGACATGGCAATAACAATAACATAGCATGCACGGATCAACTACAACATCCTCGGCAAAATCGCTAACAAGTAGACAATCCGTCCAGATTCACGAAATAGCAAAAGTAGAGCTCGATTGACTCAAGCTAGGGTGCTCCATAATTGCAAACAAAGACACGGATGGATAGAGCACTACAAGATTAACAAAACATCCTTACTGATCATCCTCAAAAGAGGCACGGATCACTAGAAAACGACATGAACATATGGCATATTGAAATAAACAGATCAAGGACTTAGTGGAAATGCTAAGTCCCTGAAATCAGCATTAACGAATGCACCACTATGCAAGATTGTGCTAGTCACCACACACATCACAACAATACATGGATGGCACCTCTGGAAATATGACAAAGCATATAACAAAACTCATGTAGAGCTCAGGGGCATATCATGCACATAATAATCATGGCAAAAATGAAAAATATCTAATTGGAGCAGCAGATCTGACAATTATCTCAAATAGCACTCTTCCAACAGCATTTCGGGCATCAAGATGAGCTCAAATGAAAATGATGCAGTGTGATGAAATGATGTGCTCTCTAAGATGAACATTTTGATATGCTACACGCATGAGTCGGAGCTACGGATGCAAAGTTACGGCACGATGAACATGGCCATATGAATCTGGGAATTTTGGGGACTTGGTGGAATTTATACCTCCGTGAAAAGTCAACGCGGGACGGAGAGAAGCAGAACGGCACGGATCCAGATCGCGGGGGCCTGTTTGGTTCACCGGACCGGTGGATCTCATCCAACCGGCCGGATCCGACGACGGGGCGACGAGAAGGCGCGCTGGAATGGTGGGGCGGCGTCGCCGGCAATGGCCGGAGGTCGACTCCGGCGCGGCCGCAGGCTGCGGGTGGCGAGGGGCGCCGTGGAGGCGGCGGCGAGGGAGCTCCCGGCCGGAGCTGGCAGGCCGGAGAAGGGTCGTAGGCCGGGGCGGCATACGGCGGCGCGGAGGTCCGGCGATGGCCGGCGACGAGGTCCGGCGAAGGTGGCGGCCGCGGGTGAGGAGCCGGGCGGCGGGACTCCCAGGCGCAGGAAGCGAACGGATCTGGCCCGGGGAGGCTCGGGTGGGCCGGCCGCGGGCTCCGCGGGCCCGGCCGCGCGAGAGGAGAGAGAAAGGGCGGCGGGAGGTGAGGTGGCGGCGTCCGGTTGGTTGGCGGCGGCGGCGGGGTGACGTGGCACGACGCCACTGGCCGGAGCGAGGTGGAGGGCGGACATGTCTGGCGGCGGGGATTTTTGTCCGGTGACGCGAGGTAGGGGAAGGCTAGGGTTAGACCGCAAATTTCGGAGGGGATCACTTATTTATAGGTAGATGGAGCTAGGAGAGTCCAAATGAGGTGCGGTTTTCGGCCACGCGATCGTGATCGAACGACCGAGATGATGGAGAGGGTTTTGGTGGGTTTTGGGCCAAAATGGAGGGGTGTTGGGCTGCAACACACACGAGGCCTTTTCGGTCCCTCGGTTAACCGTTGGAGCATCAAACGAAGTCCAAATGGTACGAAACTTGACAGGCGGTCTACCGGTAGTAAATCAAGACCGCTTGACAAGTCTCGGTCCAATCCAGAAATGTTTAACCCCCACACATGAAAGAAAGGTAGAAATGACCACCGGAGGAGAACGGAGCGCCGGAATGCTAAACGGACAACGGGGAAAATGCTCGGATGCGTGAGACGAACATGTATGCAAATGAAATGCACATGATGACATGAGATGCAATGCATGACACGCAAGCAATGACAAGGCAACAACAGCGAATAAGTGAAGGACACCTGGCACATCGGTCTCGGGGCGTTACAACACTCCACCACTACGAGAGGATCTCATCCCGAGATCTAGAATGGCACCGGAGGGAAAACGGAAGAGAAAGAGAAGAGGTAAAACTAAGTTGCTTCTTTGACAAACGAGTGAGACCAAAGAACCTTCAAAATGTTAAACCTTTTCTAGAAAAGAATACAACGGAGATCAACGAAGTTGAAAACACTCCGTTAGAAAATAGGGACAAAGAACACTGCGAAAAACCCTGAGGTTGAAGGGCAAGCTATATATTGAAACCACTCCGGTTAAAACAAGATAGAGAAGGATTAAGAATGATATAATTTGGACAGCATTCCGACTGTAAATGGAAGGAATTGAACATGAATTTGACAAGATGAGGGGATACTTGATGAAAACAACGATACACTGCCTCTGGAACTATTGAAAGAATGGTACAAAGGGTAAGAGCGATTTCAGGCGGCACTCTAGTTGAGAAGGGAGGCAAAGCTTGACAGGATGGGAAGAACTCGAAAAGCGGGCACGACACTCCGGTTAAAAGGATAAGGACGACAAGAACACGATCCTGACAAGGCAAGAAGATGGGTTGGAGAGAGCAACATCACAATGCCTCCGGAACAAAGGGAATCAAGATCTTGAGAGAGCACGGTTACAACAAATGTTAGAACGGAGTTATTGGAAAACCAACAATGAAAAGAATAAGCTTGATATGGTATTATAGAAGTACATCTCAAATTAAGAGATGAAAACCTGCCACTCACAGGAAAAAGAATTGGATTGATATGAATAAGGAGACGAGAAGGCTATATCACCGGGAGGATAAAAGAAGAACTTGGACCATTTATGAGCACCATAAATGCCAACAATCCTTAGGGAAAGCTTTAGGTGAAATATAATCCAAGATAATTCCAACGGCGAGATTGATGGATTTAAAATATCTCATTTTTGACAACATGTGAATCATGAAAACATGAACTCAAATTATCAAGAATGACATAATACCACCTCCAATAATACGGAAGAAAAAAAATGCACTCCGGATAGCAAGATGAAGAATGCTTGAGCTCTTATAAAAGAATCTCAATGAACACTTGGAGAAGGGGTATAATCCTTGATGAACCATCATGTAGAACCTTCATGAAGAACTCCGGTAAACAAAAGAATGAAAAGAAAGAGAAATTGAAAACACAAGGTGAATCCTTGCAATGATTTAGATGGATCTCCGTGATAATTAGAGCTTGGAACTCCGGGAAAGAAAAGATAAAGCATCTCGAACTGAGAATATGATATGATGAACCACTCCGGAAAAAGGAGTTAATCATTTGGATGGAACAAGAATAAGAATTATGTTATGCGTATCCTTCAACAATTTAATTGCTGACAAGCAACGGATTTGGCATACTACTTATCCTCATAGAAAGATTAAGATAGATATAGCGCAAACTTGAGAAAGTCTTCGACGAATCCACCGGTAGGGCGATGGCGGGGCGGCGTCGCCGGCGATGGCCGGAGGTCGACTCCGGCGCGGCCGCAGGCTGCGGGTGGCGTGGGGCGCCGTGGAGGCGGCGGTGAGGGAGCTACCGGCCGGAGCTGGCAGGCCGGAGAAGGGTCGTAGGTCGGGGCGGCATACGGCGGCGCGGAGGTCCGGCGATGGCTGGCGACGAGGTCCGACGAAGGTGGCGGCCGCAGGCGAGGAGCTAGGTGGTGGGACTCCCAGGTGCGGGCGGCGAACGGATCTGGCCCGGGGTGGCTCGGGCGGGCCGGCCGCGGGCTCCGCGGGCCCGGCCGCGCGAGAGGAGAGAGAGAGGGCGGCGGGAGGTGAGGTGGCGGCGTCCGGTTGGTTGGCGGCGGCGGCGGGGTGACGTGGCACGACGCCACTGGCCGGAGCGAGGTGGAGGGCGGACATGTCCGGCGGCGGGGATTTTTGTCCGGTGATGCGAGGTAGGGGAAGGCTAGGGTTAGACCACAAATTTCGGAGGGGATCACTTATTTATAGGTAGAGGGAGCTAGGAGAGTCCAAATGAGGTGCGGTTTTCGGCCACGCGATCGTGATTGAACGACCGAGATGATGGAGAGGGTTTTGGTGGGTTTTGGGCCAAAATGGAGGGGTGTTGGGCTGCAACACACACGAGGCCTTTTCGGTCCCTCGGTTAACCGTTGGAGCATCAAACAAAGTCCAAATGGTACGAAACTTGACAGGCGGTCTACCGGTAGTAAACCAAGGCCGCTTGACAAGTCTCGGTCCAATCCGGAAATGTTTAACCCCCACACATGAAAGAAAGGTAGAAATGACCACCGGAGGAGAACGGAGCGCCGGAATGCTAAACGGACAACGGGGAAAATGCTCGGATGCGTGAGACGAACATGTATGCAAATGAAATGCACATGATGACATGAGATGCAATGCATGACACGCAAGCAATGACAAGGCAACAACAGCGAATAAGCGGAGGACACCTGGCACATCGGTCTCGGGGCGTTACACCAGCCTCTCTGGAGGCCGCCTGCCAGAAGTCGGCCAATCTCATGGCTTTCTTCTGAAGAGCGCCACCCTCCGGTCAGCCGGCTGATGCCACCAGCCGGCCTAGAGAAGGCGGCACTTCGTCCTTGAGGTTTGAGGGGCGCAGCCGGCCTCGATGTCTTGAATCGCCCTGGGGACCAGGTGAGGCTACATGTGGTCGTTTACTCCGACAGTAGTCCCCGAAGTTGGTGGGGCACCTCTGCTATGAAGGCGAGGAGCCTCAGCAGCTTCATACTCTGAGTGGTCTGGTGATCTTGTTTCGTCCGCCCTTTGAAGTGCCGACTGGTACAAACCGGCCACAACTTGGCGGACCGCCTGATGGTTTTGAAATGTTGCGGCAGGAGCCGGGTGGCATGCAAGCCGGGTGGCATGCAAGCCGGTTGGGCTGGCCTGCCAGCCCACGCGTGTGACGGGACCACGCCGTAGGATGTGGCCCGCCACTACCATGCCTCGGTGCGCGCGTGGATCCGGTGCGGCCAAGGTGAACGCTTGGAAACCCGCCGCACAGTAACTACATGTTGTTACTGCGCGGTTAAAGCAGGGTCGTGAGAACATGGGCGCAGTTAATCCCACGACCCCCATGTTCTTGCCCCTTTGGCTTCGCCGCCTGAGGCTATAAGTAGGGGGAGGTGAGGGGTGGCAGACGCACGCACACCCCTACTCTCCCCTCTTCCTTCTTCCTCTTGATGTTGCCGTTGCGCTTCCATTGCCTTGCTGAAGCGCTGCCGCGGCTCCTTAGTCGACAAGCGCACCTCGTCCATGGAGCTACCGCACCATCGCAGATCCGTTCGCTCGCCCAAGCTCTTCGCCTACATCTAGTCTGAGCCCCATGGCACGGGCCAGAGCGTGGGATGGCTCCAATGTGCACAAAGATCACATCGCCTTCCTCCGCCAAACGCGGCGACTGCCCGGCAAGAACTACGTCTGGGCACGCCCGCCGCCCGAGGAGGAGATCTTCCCGGCACCGCGGGAAGGCGAGCAGGTCGTCTTCCGCTCGCACATCATCAGCGGCCTCGGGCTGCTAGCGAGAGATTTCCTCCGGGCCTTCCTCCATTTCTACTGCCTTCAGCCACACCACCTGACGCCCAATACGATGGTGTTGTTGTCGGCCTTCGTCACCCTCTGTGAGGGATATCTCAGCATTCCCCCCACCCTCGAGCTGTGGGGGGAATTCTTCTACACCAAACTCGGCACCGCCACCAAGAACGAGGCGGCACAGTGCGGCGCCTTCGTTGTAGTGCGCCGACCGGGTGCCAGGAACTGCTTCCCGGCCATCAGCCTGATGCAGTCGGTCAAGCTTTGGCAGTCGTGGTACTTCTACGTGAAGAACGTCCACCCGGAGCATGACTTCGTCAACCTTCCAGCGTACAAGGCCGGCCCGCCAGCCAAAGCCCGCACCAACTGGACCTTCAACCCGAAGGCACTGTCAACCGCCTCCCTTGATGCCATCGCCCGGCTCCAGGAGATGACGGAGTCGGAAGGCCTGAAGGCCTCGGACCTACTGACCGCCTTCTTGGCGCGCCGGGTGCTCCCCCTCCAAACCCAGCCTCACCTGATCAGCCGAATGAGCAGGCACCGAGACCCAAGCCGGATGAGCACCAAGGAGACACCGGAGGCGGAGGTGGCCCGCCCGATGAACTTTATTTCGAGCCGCAAGCTTTTGGAGGGAGAGTGGAAGTTCGGCAAGCAGCCGTACTCCCGCGTGAATACTCCGCCTGCGGTAAGCCCTCAATCATTTTTCTTCCCATGTGCTGAGTTCTGCCTTTTTACCGCATGATCAATCAATCACTTTGCGTAGATCCTCTCATCCTAGTCGGCAGCCGATGCCTTGGAGGAGGGCCAGGAATACCTACCGGACCGGACGGTGAGCGATGTGGACGACCCCCGACCTAGGGGTGTCCGCTTTGGAGGAAGATGACGCCACAGGCAGTGGCAGTGGAGCAGGCGGCTCCGGAGGAGGCGGCGTCAAGGTGTGGCCGGACAACAATGACAAGGAACATGAGCCACGCCGCCCTCACGGAGTCGACAAGGCGGACGGGCGCTCGTCAGCCGCGCCGGCTGCGCCAGGTGGCTCACAGAAGCGCCCAGCCACCAGGCCGTTATTTGGCAGCCGGCCAAAGAAGCCGAGGAACCCGACCGGCGTGACCAGGCGGCATGAGGCCGCCGTGAAAGTGGCCCAATTCCAAAGGGCCCCAAAGCAGCCTCTTACAATGGTTCTTTCTGAATTTCTTCTTGTCTTTTTTGATCAGGGCCCCACTCTCTCTTGAGCGGTCGGCCTCTACTTCCATCATTGGGGGGATGGAAAGCTCTGGAAACACTCGTCGCATAGACCCGTGCACCGAGCTCCAGGAGGCAACAGAAAGGAACGCATGGGAGGTGCGTGAGGAGCGGGAAGAGGCCGAGCAGCAGAAGGCGGCAGCGGCCAAGGCGGCGCAGGAAGAGGCCGACGCGGCCGCCAAGGCCCAGGCCGATGCCGCAGCCAAGGAACGCGCGGACGCGGTTGTCAGGACCCCGATCCTAAGTCACACCGATCTAGCATGTAACACATCATATCACTTTGCGGCCTCACGCACGGTATCTCCACGGGTGCCACCTTACCTGGCCCGGGACCGTTTGCGCCTTTTGGCTCACGTATATGATAGTGTCACTAGCATCCATATGACAGAGAACCCGAGCCGACATGGCTAGTCATGAACCCAAAGTGGCACTAACTTACAGGGACAGGCATACATGACCCAGCAACGAACGTGTCGGTCATCAGCGAGTGAACCTGGGCTGTAGCAGCTGGGCTAACAGGACTTCGGTAGACACCGCGTGACATTTCCCTAAAGGGACAAACACAGGAACAAAGAAGGACATATATCGGCCAGTCTAAGTGTTCCTGAGAAGTAGCAAGCTACCATGGCTCAGTGGAAGTACTAGGACACATTTCCCAGTAAGAGAGGCTACCAAGGATAAACAACTAGGTTGTCGGATACCACACATACCAAGCATTTCAAATCATACACACAATATGCTCGATATGTGCAAATACAACATGGCATCACAGCAAAACTCTACAACTCAAAGTATTTATTCATTAGGCTCCGAAGAGCTAGATATTACAAACATGGGTCTGAGGACCCGGCATTCAAGTCATACAAGCAACAAGCACAAGCGGAAGCTTAACTTGTCTGAGTATAGACAACTACAAATGAAAAGGCTGAGAAGCCTGACTATCTACAAGACCCTGCCGAGGGCACAAGATCGTAGCTGAGGTAACAAACTAAACGTCGAAGTCCACGCGGAACTACTAGCGAGACTGAAGTCTCTCTGCAAAAACATAAATTAAGCAAACATGAGGACAAATGTACCCAGCAAGACTTACATCAGAACTAGCTACATATGCATCAGTGTCAAGAAAGGGGGTGGTGGAGTTTAACAGCAGCAAGCCAGCTTTGACTCAATGTCTATCCTGAACTACGACTGCAAGTAACTCTTTTGAGGTGGCGCACACGAGTCCACATATTCACCATATCAATACACCACTATGGATCCACTCTCATCTCCCTGTGAGAACGCCATCCATAGCACTCACGCTTATCTTGCGCATTTTAGAGTATCCACTTTCACTTGTCTATGAACTGTACAAGCAACCCAGAAGTCCTCTACCGCGGACGCGGCTATTCAAATAGATGATGTTAACCCTGGAGAGGTGTACTTCTTCACACACGCTGTCGCCACTTACCACCATGTACACGTCGTGTATCTTGGCAACCTTCAAGCGGAAGCCTGGCGAGGGAGTCGGCCACGACCTGACTAACCACGCAAGTCTGTAGTCCAGGTTTATCGCCTATTCGGGTTCCATCTGCAAGGAGATCCTGCCGGGGTGTCGCTCACGGCCCCAAACGATGTGTGCAGGGTTCCCAAGCCCACCTCGACGGATGGATCTATGCTTGGTACACCGTGCCACAGTGCCTAGTCTATCCCAAGCCCACCTGTACCGGGTGCCACTTGGTAGACTACTAACACAACCTACAAACACCAGAAACTAGTTGCAACTCCTGGACAGAGATCAGGTTGATTAATAAGTCGAGAGGGGCACTTAAGCATTCCAATGCGTTGTAGTAATTGTTCATGGATCACAAACACATAACTCAGTTCCTGAGGACGGCTGCAATGAGACAACCCACCATGTACTCCTACATGGCCTCTCACCGCTACCTTTACCAAATTGTGTTCACACACTTAGCTCTCAACAGTAGGACATGTTCACCACATACCAATTCATCCCCGATGAATCAAACCTGACTCAACTCTAAGCAGTAGCAGGCATGACAAACAAGCATGAACGGGTAGGCACATCAGGGCTCAAACAACTCCTACTCATGCTAGTGAGTTTCATCTATTTACTGTGGCAATGACAAGTCATGCAGAGGAAAGGGGTTCAACTACCGCAGCATGTAACAGTTGAAACGTTGTTGTCCTAATGCAGTAAAAAAGAGCAGAAGAGAGAGAGTGGAATTGTATTGGAATGGACAAGGGGGTTTTGCTTGCCTGGCACTTCTGAAGATAGTATAGTTCTTCATCAGTGTCATCGATCTCATCGTCGGAACTCGTCTACTAAGAGGGGACAATTACCGGCAAACAAGGAAGAACACAATCAATGCAATGCACAATATGATGCATGATCATGACATGGCAATATGTTGTGGTTGAGCTAATGCAACTAAGACCAGATGGGTTTGAGTCATTTTAAACCAAAGGTTCAACCTCAAACTCAAACTATGAATTCAAATAGTGCATTATCATGTTTTGAACAAAACAGTGAGGTTAAGTTGTTTAAACATGCATGAAACCAGTACAGATGGATATATTGGATTTTTCTGACAGTTTTTCATATATAACTTATTTCATTCTGAGCTATGGTTGAATTTCTATGATTTTTAGATGTTTAGGACATTTTCTGAAAATAAATAAATCGTTTAGTTTTATTTAAAATCCAGAAAAGTGATTACTGCATTAGTATTACGTCAGTGTGACGTCAGCAAGTCAACGGGACTGCTCCGGGTCAAACCTAACAGGTGGGACCCATAGGTCAGTGACACAGCGCTAGCTAGAGTCATAGACAGGTGGGCCCAGTCAGCGCTGACTATGTCAAAATCAAAGCCGACACGTGGGGCCACAGGGTTATCACTAATCTAAACAGAAAATTTGTCTAACCTAAACAGGCACGAGGGCCCACATGGCAGTGGGTCTAGGGGTGTTTAGTAGGGTCATTAGCGCTAATTAAACTGGCGCCACGTCAGCAGTTGACGCCGGCGACCACAGCAACGGCGGGGGCTCGCCGGAGTCGCTCGGGACGGTGCTACAGAAGGTGATTCGCGGTGGGGTTTGGCTCTACTGCGAGCTAGCATCCGCGCGCATCCAATGGAGCAAGCGGGAGGAGGTGGGGTGGCCCGAAACGTTGACTACAACAACGGCAGGCGGCGGCCGGAGTCGCACCTCAACAGAACCGGCATTGCAGGATGCGGCGAGCAAAGTAAAGGCCTGGCAGCCTCCTGGGTTCACCAGGAGCTCGATGCGGTGCACGGGCACCACCCGCTCGATCTCAGGCCACGGCAGCGACAAGGCCATGCGGCGGCGAGCTTTGGTCACAGTGGGGAACGGTGCTACGGCATGGAGGAGAGCAAACGGAGAGAGGGGAAATGCAGTGGAGCTCACAGAGGTTACGAGGGGATGGTCAGCGTGCTCGGTGAAGGCTTGGACGGAGCAAATCGACAGCGACGGTCCACGACGGCCGAGGACGGAGACGAGGGTGGTGAGGACGTTGCAGGGCTTCCCGGCTCACTTGGCGCGGTGAGGAAGAAGAGTAGGTCGAGGCGGAGCTTTGGGATGCGTCGGGGAGGTGAGGCGGTGGTTGTGGCCGCAGCAGCAGCGAGCGGCGGCGATGAACTCGCTTGGTGGGAGGGGAGAGGGAGCCAGAGGAGGGGGAAGGCACGGGAGAGAGTGAGAGGGGCCTAGGGGGTGCATAGCGATGACAGAGAAGGCCAAGGCGAAGCGGCAAGAAGGAGGTGGCCGTCGGTGGCCGTGCGCGTGCTGGTGCGCCGCGGGCACACACCCTCGTGCCCACAGGCACGAGGTTAGGGGTGACTGGGGGGTGGGCTGGGCCGGCCGGTGGGCTGCGGTAGGTGCCAGGTAAGTGGCCCAGGTGGGCTTTTCTCTCTCTCTCTCTCTCTCTCTCTCTCTCTCTCTCTTTCTAATTATTTAAGTTTTCTATTTTCTGCAATCCGTTTTGATTTTATTTAAATACCAGATCATTTCATAAACTTCTAAAAATTATTATGTGGCCTTTTAAAAAGTAGGCAAAGCCACTTACAAACTTTTAGAGTTATTGGAGTTATATTTAATATATAACAACTATAACTCCAACGCAAATAATTATTGAATTAGCTCAAATGTCCAAAATAAATATTTATGAGCTCCTAAAAATATTGGTTTGAATTTTACCTCTAGCCAATATTTTCAAAAAGAAACATGAACATTTTCTTGGACCTATTTGAAGCAATTTTTATCTTGGTCATTTTTAGAAATGATTTCTGAGGCTTTCACATGTCCCCATTACAAATTCATTGAAATTTAAACATGATGCACACATGACCAGCTAGTCTAGAACATACCAGAACTAGGGATGTGACAGCGGTTGCCGAAGCACGGGCGGAGAAGGCCACGTCCAGGAACCACAACTAATCATCCCTTTGTGTGTCGCCCCGCCAGCGCTAGGGGCTAAGGTGCCGACCGGAGGAGACGGTGATGACCAGCCGGTACTAGAAGGCGGAGGAGGCAACACCGTCATCTTGGGGGCAGAGGAGCCACTGCAAGCGCCGACTACAGACGCGCCCGACAGTCGGCCAGAGGAGCCACCGGCGCCACCATCTGCCAACGAGTTGGTGGTGGGCTCTGCCCCGGTGGCCCGCAGTCAGGGGCGTCATCGCTCGGAGAAAGCAGTGTCGGCACCAAGGCCGCTGGAAGTTGGGGCCGCGAGCTCTTCGGCCCCCGACGCCGAAGCCAGCAGCGCTGCTCCACTGGAATGGACTCCTGGAGGAGGGACGAGTGTGCTGAACCGCGCCGCCATCGACGTCCAGGCCCATCTCTAGGCCCAACGCTCCGCCCTCCAATAATACACCAAGGAGTTCCTGGCGACGCGGGCCACCATCCCGGTATGTCTCCTGAGCCTTCCATTTTTTCAAAATCTTCCGTGGGGGCGCACCAAGGCACCCACTGGGTATAGCCCCCGAGTTCCGGGCCGACTACTTAGCAGGCGGCTTGGAACTTAAGGTCAATTTCGAGTGCTAACCTCTTCTTATTTCTTCTCTTGTCTTGGTTGCAAGATTATCACAACATCCGTGTGGCCACATTCAACTCTCACGTCCGGAAGCTGGCCAAGCGGACTGTTGAACTGACCGATAGCCGGCATAACTGCTTCTCCCTTATTCACGCAGGGGCACACCAGCGCACCCGCGGGGTGTAGCCCCCGAGATTCGGGCCGACTGTTGAGCAGTCGGGTCGGATCTTCCAGTGACTACTCTTTTTTCTTTTGCTATCTTGCTGACTGTCTTTTCTTTTTTGTCTTCCACGGGAGCCAATGCCAACTTGCAGCAGCGGCTGGGCGAAGCGCAAACCGCCCTGCGCACCAAGGAGGAGGAGCGTAGCTGCACGGAGCAGGAGCGCGACCGCCTAGCCAAGAAATTGGCTGACGAGGTGGACCAGCACTAGGTGGAGCTGCAGAAGCTCCAGGACGCGGAGAAGGCGCTCAAGGCTGAGTTTGAGACCCAGCGCTTGAGCTAGGTCGATAAGGAGAAGGCTCTGACCGATGGCTACAGCGAGATTGAGGACATGCTCGATGGTAAGCCGTTCTTCCCTTTCTTCCGACTGTCGACTGCTCGTTCAAGCCGGACCTCCGACTTCATGCTTCTTTTTTCTTCTTGTGCAGAGTATTTCCCTAGTCACGGTATCGCTGCCAGCCAAGCCATCGAGGCCCGCCATGACAAGCGAAGGCTGGCTGGTGCACAGATTGCACCCAATGCTCCCTGGACCCTCGCCGAGCAGCTGCTTGCCTTCAAGCTCGCCTCCAGCCAGCCCATCTAGCGCTCCGCTGTCTGCAGCACGCCAGAGCTCAGGTGGTTTTCGCCCTCTGGCTAGGTACCCCGATTCTGCGCATCTCCAGTCGGACCTCCGACTAGTTAGAGGTGGCCATTGGCCGCTTTGAGGTGTGGATGGGCCCCGCAGCCCGGGCAGGCGCACGGCGAGCTCTGGAGTTCGTCAAGGGGTGGTACCCCAGGCTGAACCTTGATGACCCACAAGTATAGGGGATCTATCGTAGTCCTTTCGATAAGTAAGAGTGTCGAACCCAACGAGGAGCAGAAGGAAATGATAAGCGGTTTCCAGCAAGGTATTCTCTGCAAGTACTGAAATAAGTGGTAACAGATAGTTTTGTGATAGGATAATTTGTAACGAGCAACAAGTAACAAAGGTAAATAAAGTGTAGCAAGGTGGCCCAATCCTTTTTGTAGCAAAGGACAAGCCTGGATAAACTCTTATATAGAGAAAAGCGCTCCCGAGGACACATGGGAATATCGTCAAGCTAGTTTTCATCACGCTCATATGATTCGCGTTCGGTACTTTGATAATTTGGTATGTGGGTGGACCGGTGCTTGGGTACTGCCCTTACTTGGACAAGCATCCCACTTATGATTAACCTCGATTGCAAGCATCCGCAACTACAACAAAAGTATTAAGGTAAACCTAACCATAGCATGAAACATATGGATCCAAATCAGCCCCTTACGAAGCAACGCATAAACTAGGGTTTACGCTTCTATCACTCTAGCAACCCATCATCTACTTATTACTCCCCAATGCCTTCCTCTAGGCCCAAACAATGGTGAAGTGTCATGTAGCCGACGTTCACATAACGCCACTAGAGGAGAGACAACATACATCTCATCAAATATCGAACGAATACCAAATTCACTTGACTACTAATAGCAAGACTTCTCCCATGTCCTCAGGAACAAAAGTAACTACTCACAAAGCATAAACATGTTCATAATCAGAGGGGTATTAATATGCATATAGGATCTGAACATATGATCTTCCACCAATTAAACCAACTAGCATCAACTACAAGGAGTAATTAACACTACTAGCAACCTACTAGCACCAATCCCGGACTTGGAGACCATAATTGGATACAAGAGATGTGTAACAAGTAATGTGGTGGCTTGGACTATGAGATAGTCGTGAGAAGTCATGGCGATGTTTTGATATGATCACGAGACGAGGTCTTGGTGAGTGTTGGAGACCAAGTGTTTGTCATGGTTGTGATCACCGGAAAGATCACTGTTTGGTTACAAGTTAACCCGTTGAACCGAGTGTGGTTCCGTTCGTGATCCGTGAGTGATCACCGTTCGGTTGCGAGACAACCTGTTGGTAAGAGAGTCCGAGGGACTCAATGCACAAACTTGGTTGTTGCATGAGTAATATGTTGTTGTTGCATTTAAAGAACCATGACAGATAGTAGTTGCATAAAGTTAACATGCTATGTCTGTAGTGGATATGACCGGTAGTTTATATTCAGCATAGTTCATGATGCCATGCCATGTTTTGATTGATATGCTAAAGTTATTCCATGATGAAGATGATATGCTATGTTTTGCTATTACCATGTTAGAAGCATGTTTTGATCTGCCCTGTTATTACCATGTTAGTAGATGTTATGATGTTGTTCATGCTTAGTTGATCTATATCAGGCCATGTTTAGTAATTGATATGAGATAGCCTGTTGCATACGCTTGTTTCTTGCTTTGTCTTCTGCTTGTTTGGATGCTATGTATTTGGTTGTCTTGCAAGTACATTCAATGTACTGACCTGGCGTGGCATGCCAGCTTGTAGGTCATACCTGGATTGTTTGAGTGGTCGCGCTAGGCCGTAACATTGCCAGTCCTATGAGTTATGGAGCCCAGCCAGAGTTGATGAGCCGCCAAACCAAGACTTCCGCCGCCATTTAAATAGCCTTAGGGCTATGCCAGATAATTGTATTCATCAATGATGTAATCTTCTATACATGTATTTGATGAATATTCTTGTACCTGGCATGTTGTACTATGGACCTGTCGTGCGTCAGGTGTTATCCTAGGTTGATGTGCGAAGCCCCCCTGCTCCATGCGGATCGGGGTGCCACACGAACTCAAGCAGTGGGCGTGTGAGATTACAGCAACGGAACCATCCCTCGATGCTCAGAGGCCACTGAAATGGTCCAGCACGCCTATCATTTTTTATGCTGAGGACCACCCTGACCGCACGACTGCGGTCGGGTGTTTGTCGTTGTTGTTCTCACCAACAATACGCAACCTCAAGGTGACGAAGATGTTAGTTGACGGCAGGGCCGGTCTGAACTTGATCTTGCCCGTTGTGATCAAAAGGCTGCAGATTCCTGATGGATACCTCAAAGGGACGGGCACGTTTCAAGGGGTCAACCCGGGGAGGAGCCAGCCGAAGGGTAAGGTCACGTTGCCCGTGATATTTGGAGGCAAGTTAAACTACGGGATGGAGAGGATTGTTTTCAATGTAGCCGAGATCCCCTTGCCCTACAACGGGATTCTCGGCCGCCCAGCACTGGCCAAGTTTATGGCGGTGTCGTATTACAGCTACAACACGCTGAAGATGCCGGGGCCGATGACCATCATCACCGTCCCCTCCGACAAGGAGGATGCACTAATCTGCGCCGACCAACTCTACAGGGAAGCAGTTGCAGTGACTACCGCCAAGGCACTCGCTCCTGCCGCTAGAGCCCCGGCAAGGAAGAAGACCGGCAAGACCTCTCGCACCCACTCCGGCAAGCGCACCTCTTCGGAGTGTTGTGCTCCCGTTGAGGACGTGCCAGAGAGCTCCACCGGCAAGAGCAAGAAATCCAGAGCTGCGCCACCAGAGACCAAGAGGGTGTCTATTGAGGAGGATGGCACGGGAGGGGCTTTCACCATAAGCTCCACCCTAGACAGCAAATAGGAATGCGCGCTCATCACCTTCCTGCGGGCGAATGTCGACGTGTTTGCGTGGCAAGCATCCGACATCCCGGGCATTCCTAGGGAGGTGATTGAGCACCATCTTGACGTCTGTCCTCATGCACGGCCCATCAAGCAGAAGGTCAAGAAGCAAGCTTTGGAACGGCAGGAGTTCATCACGGAAGAGATCAGGAAGTTATAAGCGGCAGGTTTGGTGAGAGGAGTACTCCATCTGACGTGGTTGGCCAGTCCGGTAGTAGTGCGCAAGGCGAATGGGAAGTGGAGGCTGTGTATTCACTACATAGATATCAATAAGGCTTGTCCCAAGGACCCTTTCCCGTTGTCGAGCATTGACCAGATTGTTGACTCCATGGCCGGGTGTGACCTGCTATCATTCCTTGACGCCTACTCGGGGTACCACCAAATCTTCATGGCGAAAGAAGACGAAGAGAAGGCAGCGTTCATCACCCCATGTGGCACGTATTGATTTTTACGGATGCCTTTCGGGTTGAAGAGTGCTAGCTCGACGTTTGCAAGGGCGGTCCAGATTGGTTTTGAGCCCCAGTTACATAGAAATATGGAAGCTTATATGGATGACATAGTGGTCAAAACCAAAGACAGGGCAACGCTTGTACAAGATTTGGAAGAGATGTTTGCGAATCTGCACAAGATCAACCTCAAGTTGAACCCTGAGAAGTGTGTCTTCGGTGTTCTGTCTGGCAAACTTCTCGGTTTCTTTGTGTCACAGCATGGGATCGAGGCAAATCCAGACAAGATCAAGGCTATCGAGCAGATTAGGGCACCCAAGCGGATCAAGGACGTGCGTCGGCTCACTGGGTGCGTTGCCGCCATGAGCAGATTCATCTCCAGGTCTGCCGAGCGCGCCCTTCCCTTTTTCAAAATCTTGAAAAAGGCGGGCCCAATGGAATGGACCCTAGAGGCTGAAACAGCGCTGCAGGATTTGAAGAAATACATCTCTTCTACACCGATACTGGTTGCGCCCAAACCCCAGAACCGTTGCTGATATACCTAGCGGCGACGAACCAAGTGGTCAGTGCCGCACTAGTTGCGCAGAGGGAGATCGACGAAGAGGCAAGCCCCCGGCAGGGTCCAACGCTAGTGGGGCAGGGCCTCCACAACCAGGCGAAGTGCTGCCGAAGAATAAAATGATGCAGCACCCGGTTTACTTTGTCAGCTCCCTCTTGCAGGGGGCTAGGTCAAGGTACTCCGGCGTGCAGAAATTGTGCTTCGGCCTCCTTATGGCCTCGAGGGAGCTGCGTCATTACTTCCCGGCACACGAGATCACCGTTGTCACCCGCCTCCCGTTGCAACGGATATTGCATAACCCAGATGCAACCGGAGGATTGTGGAGTGGACTATGGAGCTGTCAAGCTTTGGTTTGAAGTTTGAAAGTACTTCGACAATCTAGAGCAGAGTCTTGGCAGAGTTTATTGCCGAGTGGACCTCGACACCAGGCGAAGAGACCCAGGAGACCACCCTCCCTGGCAAGGAGGCAAGTCGCAACTGGATTATGTACTTTGATGGGGCTTTCTTGTTGCATGGCGCCGGTGCTGGTGTGCTGCTCGTCGCACCCACCGGAGAGCACCTCAAGTATGTAATCCAGATGCAGATCCTAGGGAGATGTCCATAAACAACACTATTGAATACGAGGGGTTGCTTTCCGGTCTCAGGATCGCGGCAGACCTCGGGATCAATAAGCTCATCACCAGGGGTGATTCGCAGCTTGTTGTCAGACAAGTCAACAAAGATTATCAAAGCCCGTTGATGGAGGCCTATGTGGATGAGGTGAGGAAGTTGGAGGAGCGCTTTGACGGTATACAGGAGGAGCATGTTCCCCGAGTGGAGAACGACATCATTGACTACCTGTCGAAGCACGCTGCCTTTAAACTACCTGTGGAACCAGGTACTTTTGTGCTTCGGCTAACTCAACCATCCGTTGAACCATCAACAGAGCAGAACAAGTGAAGGAAATTAGGCCCCGACAAGTACTTTCCCGCCGAGATCCCAGGAGCCACCGGCGAGGATGTTGCTGTGGGCACTGAGCCAGTCGTGGGGCAACCGGCTCCGGCGGGGCGTCAAGTCCTGGCTGTAGAGACAGCTGCTCCCATGGCCAAGGAAGTGCCTCTAGTCTTTGTCGTCGAGCCTCAGGCTCTGTCATGGGCACAACATACTGTCCGATTCCTCCAAACAAGGGAACCCCCTGAGGAGCGGGAAGAAGCGGAGAAAGTAGCCCGTAGGTCTGCCATGTATCCGTTCGTCGACGACGTCCTGTACAGAACAAGACCAAATGGTGTGAAATTGAAGTGCATTCCCCGAGAGGAAGGACTGGGTTGTTGGCAAAGATACATGGAGGCATATGTGGCTCCCACATGGGGTCAAGGGCCATTGCTGGCAAGGCAATCCGGCAAGGTTTCTTCTGGCCCACCGCTCTCCAGGATGCGATGGCACTAGTAACCAAGTGTGAAGCGTGTCAGTTCCATTCAAAGAAGCTTCATCAACCAGCTCAAGCGCTCCAAACAATCCCTCTTTCCTGACCATTCTTGGTCTGGGGGTTCGACATATTGGGCCCCTTTCCCCGTGCTGTCGGGGGCTTTGAGTACTTGTAAGTTGCGATTGACAAGTTCACCAAGTGGCCGGAGGTGGAGACAGTGAGAAAGGTGACAGCACAATCAACCGTCAAATTCTTCAAGGGGCTAGTCTGCCGTTTCGGTGTGCCAAACAGGATCATCATCGACAACAGCACACAATTCACGAGCCACGCCTTCATGCAGTACATCCAGGACCTCGGCAGCAAGGTCTGTTTTGCTTCTATTGCGCATCCACGAAGCAACGGCCAGGATGAAAGGGCAAATGCTGAAGTGTTGCGGGGCCTCCGTACAAGGACCTTTGACAGGCTGCGCAGGTGCGGACGACGCTGGATTGATGAATTGCCGGTGGTTCTTTGGTCGATCAGAACGACGCCAAATCGAGCCACCGGTCAGACACTCTTCTCCCTCGTTTACGGGGCAGAAGTAGTTCTCCCCATGGAACTCACATACAGGTCACCTCGAGTGCTCGCTTATGATGAGCTTGAGCAAGAGCAGTTGCAGCAAGATGACGCAACGCTCCTTGAGGAAGATCGTCTTCGGGCGGTTGTGCGAGCAGCGTGCTACCAGCAAGCTTTGCGCCGCTACCATGGCCGCAAGGTTCATGCCCGAAGCTTTTAGGAAGGCGGCCTTGTTCTTCGGCACGTTCAGTCGGCAAAGAATTCCAAAAGTTGACGCCGAAGTGGGAGGGCCCTTATCGGGTAATACGAGTCACCAGGCCTGGCGCAGTCCACCTGGAGACCGAAGATGGTGTTCCAGTGAGCAACTCTTGGAACATCGAACATCTTTGCAAGTTCTACCCATAAGGTGCGGTTGTCAGGGCCCCAGGCAAACCACCTTTTGTACGAGCCCTGCCGGCAAGGCATGTAACCCTTTGTACAAAGCCAGGCACAGACCCTGAGCATAAATAAATGAAGCGTTGGCGCCCTAAGTTATAGCATGCATGCTAGGTTGAGTCTCTCCCTCGGTTAGGGTTGATAGTGCTTAGCGGCGGCTAACCCCTGGCATAGAGGTCGAGTGTGCATTATTCTGTTCCTTTCCGTCCTTTTTGGTTCGCATGGTACATGGACATTTCTACTGAGCTATTGGGAGGAGAAAGAACGAGCCGGCACTCCGGCCCCGGCAAACCAAGGTTGCCGGGGGCTGCGGACACGAGGATCCAACCGCGGCAGGTCAAGGTTGCCGGGGGCTGCAACGTCAGATAAGTTTCGCTCCCCCCACTCTGTGTGCCCGTGTGAACCTTGAACGTATAAGGCTTCGCTCGCTCTCGTACCATCTTGCCCCCTCCGTTCCGTGCCCGAAAACTCTATTTGGGCCAGAACTTGGTTGTAGTGCGGTGGGAAAAGGGCGAGCAAAAGGCCTAATCCTACTCGGCCGCTACCTCCGCCAAGAGCGTGAGCGTAGTTGGGCCGTAGAGCAGGGGGCGGCAAGGACCTGTTGCCGGGAGACCATGTTTATCTTAAGATAACGAGGACGCGTTCCTCGGTGTGGCCCTCATCCACGCGCAAACAAAACCCGGAAACACCCTTCATTTCATTCATACGTTGCGAACAAGTACAATTCATACAGAATGGGTACACGGGAAAGGGGATTGCGAATTTTGAAATCTAACAAGTGCCCGCATGCTTGCAAACTAGAAAAGATAAGTGCCCCGTGATCCCCGTTCTTGCCCCTTTCCTCCCAGGTGCGGCAGGTAAAGGCAAAAAGGAAGGGACAGAGAATGCACCGATGGAGAGCTTGACAAGGAAGGCCCTCAGCAGAGCGCATGGCGAAGGGAGGGGCGACGTGGTTAGTCGGAGACGAGGTCGACGTGCCCCCGCTCGACACTCTCGTCGCCGCTGTCGCTATCCTCCTCATCACTCCCGCTTGAGGAGGAGTCTTCATCATCGGAGGAGCTCTCCACGCAGCACTTCAGGCGAGTCCTAGAGTCTCCAAAGACCTTGACGGAGAGCAGGCCATTCTCCATTAATTTGAAATAGAGAATGAGCCCCGCCGTCAGGCTATGGATGCGAGCAAAGGTCTTCCATCCGCAGCGAAGATACATGACCTGAGGGGCGGCGAAGTCGACATCGACCCGCGTGTCGCTGTCCCGCAGCCCCTCATGTGCAGCCTCAGGGTTTGGGGCGGATCGAGATCCATCTCCCAAGTGAATGGCGTGGGAAGGCGAAGGCGACAGCGCAGTGCCTGACGCAGCCTGATGAAGAACTCGCGAGGCTGGTCCCCGACGTGGCCCTCCATCGGAGGAGGCATTGCTGGCGGAGGCAGGGCCGATGTGTCGCCCCGTCCCCCTCTTCCCCGAGCGCCACACTGGCCTCGGCCTCGGCTCCTCCCCCTTCCTCTCGTGGATGGCTCCGCCACTACGGGCTCTTGGGAAGGAGGGACGCGCTGTCGAGCAGAAACCCTCGCCACCACCGTCGAAGGACCGGTGCCCCCTCTCACCATGACATATGGAAGAGTGGAGCCGAGGTGGAAGGAGAGGGATGATGAAAGATTGTGGGAGGCCATCCCCCTCCCCCTTCTTATAAAGGGGCGGGGTCGGGACTCGGCCGCCCCACTCAGCCAATCCAACCATCAGGGGCGTAGGGAATCGAGGCCGACCCACTGCCCCAATCAGCAGCGGCTCGTTTCCCCGCCTCGCCATTCAAGGCCTGCGCCCACCGCCTACCACCTTCAAAGCACGGGGGACACATGGCGGGCGAGCAGAAAGCGAAGGGACAGATGAGGCGGCTATTCTCCACCCCGTGGTCGTGGGGCGCGGGCGCCTTGAAGACCACAACCCGAGCCCATTCAGTAAATGATCTGTGCCTCTGCGTTTTCCTCTTTTTACGGGGTAGGCGTGAGCCGGCTCTTTACCACGATGTGACGCATGCGTGCGGAAACAGCCCCACGCACGACCCCCACATCACACATGACCCTCCACGCCGTGCGTTCAACGCGGGTCATGGGAAAGCGTAGCAGACAGGGAAATTACTATGGTAAAAATCCTCCCCACCTGCCCGCGCACCGTTCTGGGCCTAGCCCAACAACGCGTCACGCTTATGCGTGGCCCACGCCCGGTGGCTCTTGTCGGTGTACAAAATTAGGGGCTCTCCTTTTGCACCCCTTAACTTGTGCACGGGCAGTCAGAGCCGCGCCCACGGCCACACTAAGCAGGGCAGGGGAGGGATGCAGGAGCAACTCCAAGGCCAGAGACGCAAAGAGATCAAGAGGGCGAGGTGGACTCCCCCGACAAGACTCTTGCTGGGTTGGCTTCCGCAGCCTCGGCAAGATCCTTGCCGAGGCAACTTTCCTGACGCCAGTAGAGCGCGCCACCCTTGAGCCTAAGGGGTTCCTCGGGAGGTGCCTCCATGGTGGCATGCAGATCTTTGTAGAGATCATAGACATGCAAGATCAGATGGAAACCAGAAGGCGACGATCCTTGGCGAGATCCTTGCCATGGAAATCCACGAGACCCCCGGCAAGGTCCTTGTCGGGGACGACCACGGTGTCGCAGCAAGACCCTTGCCGAGCCCTCGGCAAGACCGTTGCCAAGGATGCCTGCAGGGCCGCAGCCAGGCCCACGTCTACCAAAGACTCCACCGCCGCTCCCATATAGCTGCCAGCTCAACCAACTGAACAGGCATCTGTGTGGCAGCGCACGGCCTCTACACCAACTTAGCAAGCACCTGCGTGGTGGCATGCAGATCTTCATGAAGGCTCCACCACCGCGCTAGCCCAATGGCTAGACAATGTGGCGCTACAACGCCTCGTTAGCTTGAACGCGCGTCAGAGCCAGGCGAGGCGACGACAGCTAGGACGAGCTTCCTTGCCGTCCCCAATAAAGCGAGAGGGGCACGTCGGCAGCGCATTAAATGCGTTTGTCCGACGGTGCCAGGGGATAGACTCAGCCCCTGTACACCTTTCCACCTCCTGTGTGCCACTGTGGCAACCCCTTTTCGTCTATAAAAGGAGGCCCGAGGCGTACTGGAGGGGGATTCGGATCTTTTGGACTAGAGAGCCACTGCAGCTAGTTCAAGAACACAAGAACACCTCAATACACGTTAAAGCAGGACTAGGGTTTTACGCGTCTCCGCGGCCTGAACCTGGGTAAACGATTTGTGTGCTGACCGTCAGACCCGCTCTTCGCACAACCCCGTGCCCGCCAACCGTACAAGGGATCCCAGTGACCCCATAGGTGTCCTTTCCCACCGACACAAGTGAACCCCAGAATGGGATTTTGCAGTGGTGATCAAATCTCTCTACTGACATGGTGAATGAATTTTCATACAGTTTCAATGACACCCTAGACTCACGGGGATGGAATTTAAATCCTTTGACAAATGAATCAATGAGACTGTGGTCTTGATTGCACTTATCTGAAATGTAGGGACCGAGGTCGGCATTGTGAACATATTGCTCAAATTCCTCCTTGATGCCCACACTCACCATATAATCATCGCATGGCCATAGGCATGTTTTGGTGGCGGCATCTCGAATGGAACTTTCACTTGGTTCAACATAAGACCGATGAGCGGAGTTGTCACTAGAAGATGCCCCTGAGGATCTCCTCCTCGACGAACTCCTTCCAAAAAGGTTCATCATGTTCGCGTACAATTTTCTGGAAAAAAAATTGGTGTCAAAAATTGAGCAACAAGACTATACAAAATTGATAGCAACTACTCATAGGGATACTAGAGGCCATAGCAAGCATTCAAAATACTTAAAACTCTAAGAATTCAACATGCAAACTCATCTACAGCAGCACCAAGAGTAGCTAATTATTTAAAATATGAACCACTAAAACAAAAACTAATTGGACAAATGAAGGAGTCACATACCAAGCAACAATCCCCCGAAACAGTTTCGAAAACGGAGCTCCGAGCAAAGAGATCGAAATATGCGGGTTTGAGAGCAAGAACACGAGAGAGAGAGAGAGAGGGAGAGCAATGGAGATTTTTTTTCTGGAGGTACGTAATGATGTGGTATGAAGAGATAAGTGAGGTGGCCCACGTGAGGACCACAACCCACCAGGGCGCTCCTGGGGGTCCTCGCATGCCCAGGTGGGTTGTGCCCACCTGGTGCACCTCCCTCTGATGTTATTTGCACCAGAAATTCTTAAATATTCAGAAAAAATCCTATTAAATTTCCAGGGCATTCTGAGAACTTTTATTTTTGGGTCAATTTTTTATTGCACGGAAAATTCAGAAAACAGACAAAACATGGCATTTTATTTTATTCAACTAATAAAAACAGAAAATAAAAGGTAGGGACAGAAGATAGTGCTCACTAAATTCATCAACCTCATACCTTTCAAAAATGATCCATTAATATAGTTGATCAAGTCTTATTAACAACCATTTTCGATTAGCATGAAACCGAAGAACTTTTGTAAATCACTAAGTTACCTCAACGGGGATATGAATCTCCCCAACAATAAGCATTTCATATTTCTTTTTAACAGTAAGTAGAGGTAGTTAACAACTTCCAATAGTGATTGTCGGAGATTTTTCAATGACATTAGTACCATTCACTTGGAATTGTTTCTTCGGAAAGTGCATCGTATGCTCATTACCATTGATACGAAAAGTGACCTTGCTTTTATTGCAATCAATAACAGCCCCTACAGTATTCAAGAAGGGTCTACCAAGGATAATCGACATGTCATCCTCGGGCATCTCAAGTATAACAAAGTCAGTCAAAATAGTAACATTGGCAACAACAACGGGCACATCCTCACAAATACCGATAGGTATGGTAGTAGACTTGGCAGGCATTTGCAAAGATATTTCAGTATGTGTGAGTTTATTCAAATCAAGTCTTTTATATAAAGAGAATGGCATAACACTAACACCAGCTCCCAAATCACGTAAAGCAGTTTTCACATAATTACTTTTGATGGAGCAAGGTATAGTTGGTATTCCCGGATCTCCAGGTTTCTTAGGTACTCCATCCTTAAAAGTATAATTAGCAATCATAGTGGAGATTTTAGCTTCCAATATTTTTCTCTTATTGGTGATGATGTCTTTCATATACTTTGCATAAGGAGGCATTTTAAGGATATCAGTCAAGCGAGCACGCAAAAAGACTGGCCTTAGCATTTCAGCAAAACGTTCAAATTCTTCATCATCTTTATTTTTAGTTGACTTAGGTGAAAAGGGCATAAGTTTTTGAACCCACGGTTCTCTTTCCTTACCGTGTTTTCTAGCAACAATGTCTCTTTTATCATATCTTTTATTTTTAGGTTGTGGGTTATCAAGATCAACTGCAGGTTCTATCTCAACATCATTGTCTGGTTCTTCATTATTCGGTTGACTATCTTCATGAACCTCATTATTAACTTTTTCATTATCAGAAGGTGAGTGTTCACTACCAGGTTGAGTTTCAGCATCAGAGATAGAGACTTCATTATCAGGAGGTTTTTCTACTTCAGGTTCACTAGGGGCATGCAAAGTCCTATCATTTTTCTTCTTCCTTTTCTTTTTAGAAGGACTATGTGCATCAGTGTTAGCTCTTTGAGATTCTTGTTCAATTCTTTTTGGGTGCCCCTCAGGATAAAGTGGTTCCTAGGTCATTTTACCTCCTCTAGTTACTACTCTAATAGCAAAATCATGTATGTTATTCATTTCATCTAGCAACTCTCTTTGAGATTTAGAAACTTGTTCTAACTGGGTTTGAACCATAGAAGCATGTTTTCCCACACCTCTAACATCATTTGAGATTCTAAATAACAAGTCACTCGAGCGAGCAATCATATCAGAATTGTATTTCAATTGTTTCATAACATTTGCATTGAAGTGATCTTGCTTCCTAATTTAATTTTCAAACTCATAAAGGCATTGTCTAGGGTGCATATTGTGACGATTATCATTATCATTCAATTTCATTAGAGAATTTACCTCTACCACCTTAGGAGGTGGCGGTGTATCAAGCCCATGTATTTCTTCAATATGAGGTAAATTTTTGACATCCTCAGCTTTAATACCTTTTACCTTCATAGATTTCTTTGCCTCTTGCATATCCTCGGGACTAAGATATAAGATAACCCTCTTCTTCGGAGTGGGTTTAGGCGGTGGTTCAGGAAGAGTCCAATCATCATAATTTTTCAATATGTTATTCAATAATTCTTCAGCTTGCCCAATAGTTCGTTCCCTGAAAACACAACCAGCACAACTATCTAGGAAATCCCTAGAAGCATTGGTTAGTCCATTATAGAAGATATCAAATATTTCATTTTTCTTAAGAGGATGATCAGGCAAAGCATTAAGCAATTGGAGAAGCCTCCCCCAAGCTTGTGGGAGACTCTCTTCTTCAATTTGCACAAAGCTAAATATTTCCTGCAAGGCAGCTTGTTTCTTATGAGCGCGGAAATATTTTTCAGAGAAGTAATAAATCATATCTTGGGACTACACACACAACCAGGAGCAAGAGTATTGTACCAAGCTTTAGCATCACCCTTTAATGAGAACGAAAATAATTTGAGAATATAGTAATAGTGAGTTTTCTCATCATGAGTAAAAAGGGTGGCTATGTCATTCAACTTAGTAAGATGTGCCACAATAGTTTAAGTTGCATAACCATGGAAAGGATCAGATTCAACCAAAGTAATTAACGCTGGGTCGACAGAGAATTCATAATCCTTATCATCAATAAAGATAGGTGAAGTATCAAACTTAGGATCATATTGCATTCTAGCATTCAAGGATTTTTCTTTATACTTGCATAATAATTTCTCTAGATCATCTCTATCTTTACAAGCAAGAATGTCTCTAGTTGTCTCTTCATTCATAACATAACCTTCCAGTACCTTTTGCAATTCATATCTGGGAGGGCTAGTTCTAGTAGGTGTTTCAAGATTTTTACTTTCAAGCTCATCATCAGTTTCAAAAATATCATGATGTCTTACTTTAGCAATTTGTTCATCAAGAAATTCACCTAATGGCACATCATCATCAAGCAAGGTACTAGCATCATCATAAGTATCATTCATAGCAGAAGTAGCATCATCAATAATTTGTGACATGTCAGGATTAATAGCATGTGGTGGTGTTGCAAGTTTACTTATAATAGAAGGTGAATCTAAAGCAGAGCTAGATGGCAGTTCCTTACCTCCCCTCGTCTTAGAGGAAAATATCTTGGTCTTAGCATTCTTCAGATTCTTCATAGTGATAAATTGATAATAATCCCAAGTGACAAAAAAATATAGCTATGCTCCCTGGCAACGGCGCCAGAAAAAGGTCTTGATAACCCACAAGTATAGGGGATCGCAACAGTTTTCGAGGGTAGAGTATTCAACCCAAATTTATAGATTCGACACGAGGGGAGCCAAAGAATATTTGCAAGTATTACCAACTGAGTTGTCAATTCAGTCACACCATGGGATTAATTATCTGTAGCAAAGTGATCAGTAGCACAGTAATATGATAGTTTTGATAGTAGTGACAATGGCAATAGCAATGGTAACAATGATAGCAGAAATTTTGTAGCAAGTGCAATAGTAATGATAGCAGTAGTAACTTAGCAGAAACAATATGATAGAAATTTGTAGGCATTGGATCGGCAATTTGTTGGATTATATTCATCATGTGACAGTCATAACCTATGACGGCATGGCACTAGCTCCAGTTCATAAATATAATGCAGGCATGTATTCCGTAAATAGTCATACGTGCTTATGGAAAGAACTTGCATGACATCTTTTGTCCTACCCTCCCATGGCAGCGGGGTCCAATTGGAAACTAAGGGATATTAAGGCCTCCTTTTAATAGAGAACCGGAACAAAGCATTAACACATGATGAATACATGAACTCCTCAAACTACGGTTATCACCGAGAGTGGTCCAGACTATTGTCACTCCGAGGTTGCCGGATCATAACACGTAGTACGTGACTATAACTTGCAAGATCGGATCTAGATCATGGATATAATGGTGATAACATAAATGGTTCAGATCTGAAATCATGGCACCCGGGCCCAAAGTGACAAGCATTAAGCATGGCAAAGTCATAGCAACATCAATCTCAGAATATAGTGGATACTAGGGATCAAGCCCTAACAAAACTAACTAGATTACATGATGAATCTCATCCAACTCCTCACCGACCATCGAGCCTACGAAGGAATTACTCACTCCCGGTGAGGAGCATCATGGAATTGGCGATGGAGAAGGGTTGGTGATGATGAAAAATGAAGATCCCCCTCTCCGGAGCCCCAAATGGACTCTGTATCTGGCCTCCCAATGAAGAACAGGAGGTGACAGCGGCTCCGTCTTGTGGAACGCGATAATTCTTTATTCTTGATTTTTTTCTGGAAATATGGGATTTTATAGCGTCGGTTTCAGGGTCTGCGGGGCCACCAGGTGGGGACAACCCACCTGGGCATGCTTGGGGGGCCAGGCGCGCCCTGGTGGGTTGTGCCCAGCCAGGTGTCCCCTCTGGTGGTTCTTGGCTCCAGAAATTCTCTTTTATTGTATAAAATATCCTCGCAAAGTTTCGCTCCATTCTGAGAACTTTTATTTCCGCACAAAAACAACACCATGGTAGTTCTGCTGAAAACAGCGTCAGTCTGGGGTTACTTTCATTCAAATCATGCAAATTAAAGTCCAAAAGAAGAGGAAAACCGTTAGGAAAAGTAGATACGTTGGAGATGTATCACCTTACATAAAACTATTATTATTTTTGTATCCCGCATCAATCAATATGAAGAGACACTTTTAGTACATGCAGTGTGATATTAGTTGCATCTTGCATATGATTTATAGCATGTGCTGCTTCTAATTTATTGAAACGCCATTTATGATGGGATGCTTTTAACTTGGCAGAGTCATATTGGTTGCATCTTTCATGTGGTGTCTAGCTTGCATTTCTTCTTATTTTTGAAATGGTTTCTGCTTAGTTTACACAAATAGTTGTGAATATGCCATGTCGTCCTGTTTTTCGTACAATTCCATCCTAGTATCATGTATTTTCCTTACATCAAAGTAGTGATTGTCAGTATCATGCACGAATGAGTTTTGACAAGTGAATTTTATTGCTTTTTCTTGTCGGATTTACTTGACAATTCAAAATCAATAAAGCGGAAGAAAATTAGCAAGGAAGTGGATAAAGGTGCTCCTTCCAAATGGAGGGCCTCTACAGATTCTACTCCGCCACCCCCCCCCCCAAGAAGATTTGCAAGACAACAACGTAGCTGTGTTGATGATGAGCATGTCTTCCCTAGTGCACCATCACAGGTGCTCCCTCTAACTTGGCACTGTTATATGTGGTTGCATGTTATGTATGATGTCTAGCTTGTATTGCTTCTAATTTTGTTCAATTCCATCTGCTTACTTTACACATTATACTTGTGAGTAAGACACGTGTTCCTATTTCTAGAACATACAATATCTGTCTATCACACCATGTTCTTACACCAAAGTACTAATGTTGTGTAACCTGCAACAATCACTTATCATAAGACACGTTTGACTTTGGAGTGTGATATAGGTTACATCTCGCATTCTTCTCTAGCTTGTACTACTTCTAATTTGTTGAAATGGCACTTATGACGAGACATTTTTAACTTGGTAGAGTGATATTCATTGCATCTTTCATATGGTGTCTAGCTTTCATTGCTTCTAATTTTTTTGAAATGCATTCTGCTTAGTTTACACATCATAGCTGTGAATATGCAATGTTGTCCTTTTTTCTTACACATTCAATCGTCCTATCATACGGTCGTCTTACATTAAAGTAGTGCTCATCAGCACCTGCATCAATGAGTTCTGAAAAGTGAATTTTTATTCATTTTTCTTATGGGTTTGACTTGACAAGGCAATACAATTAATAAATGGGAAAATAAGGCAGGGACTGATGGCGGTCTTCCGGCGAAACCGGCATCCCAGGTGCTTTCTCTAGCTTGGCAGTGTGATATTGTCTTGCATGTTGCATACGTTGTCTCACTTGTATTGCTTGTAATTTGATTAAATTACTTCTACTTAGTTTACACAAATAGTTGTGAATATGTCATGCCTCCTTTTTTTCATATATATTTCATCCTCGTATCATGTGTTTGCCTTACATCAAGGTAGTGATTGTCAGTATCATGCGTGCATGAGTTTTGAAGAGTGAATTTTATTGCTTTTTCTTGTCAATTTTACTTGACAATGCAAAATCAGTAAAGCAGAAGGAAATTAGCAAGGCAGTGGATAAAGGTGCTTCTTCCAAATCGAGGCCCTCTCCACATTCTACTCG
>NC_041388.1:468548129-468550818 GCF_002162155.2 Triticum dicoccoides | reverse complement strand
GAAGACAACACATGCATAGACACTCAAAGTAGTCGTGTTGATGATGAGCACGTCCACCCTTGTCAACCATCACAGGTGCTCCCTCTAAAATGGCACTGTTATATGTGGTTGCATGTTATGTATGATGTCTAGCTTGTATTGCTTCTAATTTTGTTGAATTACATCGCTTACTTTACACATTATACTTGTGAATAAGACACGTGTTCCTGTTTCTAGAACATACAATATCTGTCTATCACACCATGTTCTTACATCAAAGTACTACTGTTGTGTAACCTGCAACAATCACTTTTCACAAGACACGTTTAACTTGGGAGTCTGATATAGTTTACATCTCGCATTATTTTCTAGCTTGTACTACTAATTTGTTGAAATGGCACTAATGACGAGACAGTTTTAACTTGGTAGAGTGATATTCGTTGCGTCTTACATATGGTGTCTAGCTTTCATTGCTTCTAAATTGTTGAAATGCCTTCTGCTTAGTTACACATCATAAGTTGTGAATATGCAATGTTGTGAATATGCAATGGCACTAATGACGAGAGACCTTTAACTTGGTAGTGTGATGTTGTTTGCATCTTGCATATGATTTATTTCTTGTACTGCATCACATTTGTTTAAACGTCGGTTTATAATGAGACACTGTTAACTTGGCAGAGAGATATTTGTAGCATCTTTCATATGTTGTCTACCTTCCATTGTATTGCTTCTAATTTATTGAAATGCATTCTGCATAGTTTACACATCATAGTTCTGATTATCTCATGACGTCATGTTTTTCATACATATTACATCCTCCTATCATGTGGTTGTCTAACATTAAAGTTCAGTTCATCTGTATCATGCATCAATTTGTTCTGAAGAACTAATTTTTTATTCCTTTTTCTTGTCGGCTTGACTTAACATGGCACAGAGAAAGAGGAAGGAACACAGAATGACAGGGGATGGTGTTAGTACTAAGGACACACGGAAACGGAAGGGGAAGAATTATGCAAATTCTGCTGGTACTAATGGTGACATAGAAGGTCAAAGTCCAGCGGAAAATTGTACAGACGTGGTATCCCGTGCTACATGAGCTGCAAAACAAGCCAAACAGAAACAAATAGTAGCCACCAAACAAGCAGAGACAGCCCTAGTTGTTGCAACACCTTCCACAGTACCACCCTAGCTGCACGAGTTACTCATTTGTCAACTCATCTAGCAGCACGTTCCGAAGCTCCCTTGCCACCTGACACTACTTCCGAAGCACTCTTGACACAAGACAAGTTGGCAAGATCAGATGAACCTTGTGAGCTTCAACAGCAAGAAGGTAGTTGCTAGAGTCAAGTTACAGTTGCATGCTTCTTTATATGTAGTCTCACAGTTTGATGTACACTAACACTTCCAATGTTCGTTGTTGGACTAGCACCTAGGCGCAAGAGGAAACAAACATCAGGGATAATGCTCGATAGGTTAACTAAATCTAGAGGAGGAAGAATGGCGATCCGTTTTGAGGTAGGTTTAAAAAGGCCACGTGATGCTACAGAGTCGGCCAAGTTAGTATCGGAGGCAACGGTTGCCGTTAGGTGTCATGCATGTATCCTCCCAGCATGGATTCAGTACCGAAATGAAAAATACGAAACCGAGTTCAACACCTTCCTCGACCATTTATCTGTAAGTATGGTTATGTATGGAAACTAGTAATATCGTCTTGCTCTGTCCCATACTTTCTAGGTTCCTGATAATGAGACTCCCATAATTTTCAACGGATGGGGTTCAAGTTGGATAGCCAAGATGATGCAACCAGACAAGCTTGCACCCATGTTTTCAAGTCTGCTTTGCGACAGTATTGGTATAACTTGAGGAAAACTCACTTTTAAGGCAAGGCTAACAGTGAACTTGCCCAAACATCTCCAGTGGAAAATATATCGGATGAAGACTAGAAAGGCCTCGTTAAACACTGGTCTGATCCAAAGTATCAGGTACGTTATATGTATGTGATCAGATCACATGTTGAACTCCTATTTATGCATGTGCCTCACAAATCTATCTTCTTGTAGGTGAATTGTTCAAAGAACAAAGCCAACCATACGAAAGTGAAATTCCAATAGACGACAGGATCTCATAGCTATATTGCACACTGTGAGGCTCTTGTAATTAGATGTTGTTTCACTCTTTTCGTTGTGCCATATTATCATATCTATATTGACTTGTTCCAAATGCAGAGGAAAGCCCGCAAGGACCAAAAAGTACCTGAACCAAATGTTGTGGAAATCTTCAAGGACTGTCACACCAACAAGACGAAGGGCATGACTGTTGGGGAACGTAGCAGAATTTTAAAATTTTCTACGCATCACCAAGATCAATCTATGGAGTCATCTAGCAACGAGGGAGAGAGGAGTGCATCTACATACCCTTGTAGATCGCGCGCGGAAGCGTTCAAGAGAACGGGGTTGATGGAGTCGTACTCGACGTGATCCAAATCACCGATGACCAAGTGCCGAACGGACGGCACCTCCGCGTTCAACACACGTACGGTTGGGAAGACGTCTCCTCCAACTTGATCCAGCAAGGGGGAAGGAGAGGTTGATGAAGATCCAGTAGCACGACGGCGTGGTGGTGGAAGCAACGGTGATCTCGGCAGGGCTTCGCCAAGCGCAGGGAGACGGAGGAGTGTCACGGGAGGGAGAGGGAGAGGCCAGGGGCTTGG
>NC_041388.1:468532807-468547812 GCF_002162155.2 Triticum dicoccoides | reverse complement strand
ATAGGGTGCCTAGGGGGGCACCGGCCCTAGGAGATCCAATCTCCTAGGGGGTGGCGGCCAAGGGGGTGCCTTGCCCCCCAAGGCAAGGGTGGCGCCCCCCACCCCTAGGGTTTCCAACCCTAGGCGCAGGGGGAGGCCCAAGGGGGGTGCACCAGCCCACTAGAGGCTGGTTCCCCTCCCACTTCAGCCCATGGGGCCCTCCGGGATAGGTGGCCCCACCTGGTGGACCCCCGGGACCCTTCCGGTGGTCCCGGTACAATACCGATTACCCCTGAAACTTTCCCGATGGCCGAAACTTGACTTCCTATATATAAATCTTCACCTCCGGACCATTCCGGAACTCCTCGTGACATTCGGGATCTCATCCGGGACTCCGAACAACTTTCGGGTTACCGTATGCTAATATATCTACAACCCTAGCGTCACCGAACCTTAAGTGTGTAGACCCTACGGGTTCGGGAGACATGCAGACATGACCGAGACGCCTCTCTGGTCAATAGCCAACAGCAGGATCTGGATACCCATGTTGGCTCCCACATGCTCCACGATGATCTCATCAGATGAACCACGATGTCGAGGATTCAATCAATCCGTATACAATTCCCTTTGTCAATCGGTACGTTACTTGCCCGAGATTCGATCGTCAGTATCCCAATACCTAGTTCAATCTCGTTACCGGCAAGTCACTTTACTCGTGCCGTAATGCATGATCCCATGATCAACCACTTGGTCACATTGAGCTCATTATGATGATGCATTACTGAGTGGGCCCAGAGATACCTCTCCATCATACGGAGTGACAAATCCCAATCTCGATTCGTGCCAACCCAACAGACACTTTCGGAGATACCTGTAATGTACCTTTATAGTCACCCAGTTACGTTGTGACGTTTGGCACACCCAAGGCACTCCTACGGTATCCGGGAGTTGCACAATCTCATGGTCTAAGGAAATGATACTTGACATTCAGAAAAGCTATAGCAAACGAACTACACGATCTTTGAGCTAAGCTTAGGATTGGGTCTTGTCCATCACATCATTCTCCTAATGATGTGATCCCGTTATCAATGACATCCAATGTCCATAGTCAAGAAACCATGACTATCCTTTGATCAACGAGCTAATCAACTAGAGGCTCACTAGGGACGTGTTGTGATCTATGTATTCACACATGTATTACGATTTCCGGATAACACAATTATAGCATGAACAATAGACAATTATCATGAACAAAGAAATATAATAATAACCATTTTATTATTGCCTCTAGGGCATATTTCGAACAGTCTCGCACTTGCACTAGAGTCAATAGTCTAGTTACATTGTGATGAATCAAACACCCATGCAGTTCTGGTGTTGATAATGTTTTGCTCTAGGGAGAGGTTTAGTCAATGGATCTGCCACATTCAGGTTCGTGTGTACTTTACAAATCTCTATGTCTCCATTTTGAACACTTTCACGAATGGAGTTGAAGCGACGCTTGATATGCCTGGTCTTCCTGTGAAACCTGGGCTCCTTGGCAAGGGCAATAGCTCCAGTGTTGTCACAGAAGAGAGTCATCGGGCCCGACGCATTGGGTATGACTCCTAGGTCGGTAATGAACTCCTTCACCCTGACTGCTTCTTGTGCTGCCTCCGAGGCTGCCATGTACTCCGCTTCACATGTAGATACCACCACAACGCTTTGCTTGCAACTGCACCAGCTTACTGCCCCACCATTCAAAATATACACGTATCCGGTTTGTGACTTAGAGTCATCCAGATCTGTGTCGAAGCTAGCATCGACGTAACCCTTTACGACGAGCTCTTCGTCACCTCCATATACGAGAAACATGTCCTTAGTCCTTTTCAGGTACTTCAGGATATTCTTGACCGTTGTCCAGTGTTCCATGCCGGGATTACTTTGGTACCTTCCTACCAAACTTACGGCAAGGTTTACATCAGGTCTGGTACACAGCATAGCATACATGATAGACCCTATGGCCGAGGCATAAGGGACGACACTCATCTTTTCTCTATCTTCTGCCGTGGTCGGGCATTGAGCCGTGCTCAATCTCGTACCTTGCAATACAGGCAAGAACCCCTTCTTTGACTGATCCATTTTGAACTTCTACAATATCTTGTCAAGGTACGTACTCTGTGAAAGACCAATGAGGCATCTCGATCTATCTCTATAGATCTTGATGCCTAATATATAAGCAGCTTCTCCAAGGTCCTTCATTGAAAAACACTTGTTCAAGTAGGCCTTTATGCTTTCCAAGAATTCTATATCATTTCCCATCAACAGTATGTCATCCACATACAATATGAGAAATGCTACAGAGCTCCCACTCACTTTCTTGTAAATGCAGGCTTCTCCATAAGTCTGCGTAAACCCAAACGCTTTGATCATCTCATCAAAACAAATGTTCCAACTCCGAGATGCTTGCACCAGCCCATAAGTCGAGTGTTGGAGCTTGCACACCTTGTCAGCATTCTTAGGATCGACAAAACCTTCCGGCTGCATCATATACAATTCTTCCTTAAGGAAACCATTAAGGAAAGCCGTTTTGACGTCCATTTGCCATATCTCATAATCATAGAATGCGGCAACTGCTAACATGATTCGGACGGACTTCAGCTTCACTACGGGTGAGAAAGTCTCATCGTAGTCAACCCCTTGAACTTGTCGATAACCCTTAGCGACAAGCCAAGCTTTATAGATGGTCACATTACCATCCGTGTCTGTCTTCTTCTTAAAGATCCATTTATTTTCTATGGCTCGCCGATCATCGGGCAAGTCAGTCAAAGTCCATACTTCGTTTTCATACATGGATCCTATCTCGGATTTCATGGCTTCTAGCCATTTGTCAGAATCCGGGCCCGCCATCGCTTCTTCATAGTTCGAAGGTTCACCGTTGTCTAACAACATGATTTCCAAGACATGGTTGCCGTACCACTCTGGTGCGGAACGTGTCCTCGTGGACCTACGAAGTTCGGTAGTAACTTGATCTGAAGTTTCATGATCATCATCATTAACTTCCTCTCTAGTCGGTGCAGGCACCTCAGGAACATTTTCTTGAGCTGCGCCACTTACCGGTTCAAGAGGTAATACTTCATCAAGTTCTAGTTTCCTCCCACTTATTTCTTTCGAGAGAAACTCTTTCTCTAGAAAGGACCCATTCTTGGCAACAAAGATCTTGCCTTCGGATCTGAGGTAGAAGGTATACCCAACAGTTTCTTTAGGGTATCCTATGAAGACGCATTTTTCCGACTTGGGTTCGAGCTTTTCAGGTTGAAGTTTCTTGACATTAGCATCGCATCCCCAAACTTTTAGAAACGACAGCTTAGGTTTCTTCCCAAACCATAATTCATACGGTGTCGTCTCAACGGATTTCGACGGAGCCCTATTTAAAGTGAATGCGGCAGTCTCTAAAGCATAGCCCCAAAATGACAGCGGTAAATCGGTAAGAGACAACATAGATCGCACCATATCCAATAGAGTGCGATTACGATGTTCGGACACAGAGGTGTTCCAGGGGATGTGAGTTGTGAAACTATTCCACATTTTCTTAAGTGTGTGCCAAATTCATGACTCAAGTATTCTCCCCCACGATCTGATTGCAAGAACTTGATTTTCTTGTCAGGTTGATTCTCAACCTCACTATGAAATTCCTTGAACTTTTCAAAGGTCTCAGACTTGTGTTTCATTAAGTAGACATACCCATATCTACTCAAGTCATCAGTGAGGGTGAGAACATAATGATAGACACCGCGAGCCTCAACACTCTTTGGACCGCACACATCAGTATGTATGATTTCCAATAAGTTGGTTGCTCGCTCCATTGTTCCTGAGAACGGAGTCTTGGTCATTTTACCCATGAGGCATGGGTCGCACGTGTCAAATGATTCATAATCAAGAGACTCCAAAAGTCCATCTGCATGGAGCTTCTTCATGCGTTTGACACCTATGTGACCAAGGCGGCAGTGCCACAAGTATGTGGGACTATCATTATCAACTTTACATCTTTTGGTATTCACACTATGAATATGTGTAACATTACGCTCGAGATTCATTAAGAATAAACCATTCACCATTGGAGCATGACCATAAAACATATCTCTCATATAAATAGAACAACCATTATTCTCGGATTTAAATGAGTAGCCATCTCGAATTAAACGAGATCCTGATACAATGTTCATGCTCAAAGCTGGCACTAAATAACAATTATTGAGGTTTAAAACTAATCCCGTAGGTAAATGTAGAGGCAGCGTGCCGACGGCGATCACATCAACCTTGGAACCATTCCCGACGTGCATCGTCACCTCGTCCTTCGCCAGTCTCTGCTTATTCCGCAGCTCCTGCTTTGAGTTACAAATGTGAGCAACCGCACTGGTATCAAATACCCAGGAGCTACTACGAGTACTGGTAAGGTACACATCAATTACATGTATATCACATATACCTTTAGTGTTGCCGGCCTTCTTGTCCGCTAAGTATTTGGGGCAGCTCCGCTTCCAGTGACCACTTCCCTTGCAATAAAAACACTCAGTCTCAGGCTTGGGTCCATTCTTTGGCTTCTTCCCGGCAGCTTGCTTACCGGGCGCGGAAACTCCCTTGCCGTCCTTCTTGAAGTTCTTTTTACCCTTGCCTTTCTTGAACTTAGTGGTTTTATTCACCATCAACACTTGATGTTCCTTTTTGATTTCTACCTCCGCTGATTTCAGCATTGAATATACCTCAGGAATGGTCTTTTCCATCCCCTGCATATTGAAGTTCATCACAAAGCTCTTGTAGCTCGGTGGAAGCGACTGAAGGATTCTGTCAATGACCGCGTCATCCGGGAGATTAACTCCCAGCTGAGTCAAGCGGTTATGCAACCCAGACATTTTGAGTATGTGCTCACTGACAGAACTATTTTCCTCCATCTTACAGCTGAAGAACTTGTCGGAGACTTCATATCTCTCGACCCGGGCATGAGCTTGGAAAACCATTTTCAGCTCTTCGAACATCTCATATGCTCCGTGTCTCTCAAAATGCTTTTGGAGCCTCGGTTCTAAGCTGTAAAGCATGCCGCACTGAACGAGGGAGTAATCATTGGCACGTGACTGCCAAGCATTCATAATGTCTTGGTTCTCTGGGACAGGTGCGTTACCTAGTGGTGCTTCTAGGACATAATATTTCTTGTCAGCTATGAGGATGATCCTCAGGTTCCGGACCCGGTCCGTATAGTTGCTGCCATCATCTTTCAGCTTGGTTTTCTCTAGGAACGCGTTGAGGTTGAGGACAACGTGGGCCATTTGATCTACAAGACATATTGTAAAGATTTTAGACTAAGTTCATGATAATTAAGTTCATCTAATCAAATTACTCAATGAACTCCCACTCAGATAGACATCCCTCCAGTCATCTAAGTGAAACATGATCTGAGTTAACTAGGCCGTGTCCGATCATCACGTGAGACAGACTAGCCAACATCGGTGAACATCTTCATGTTGATCGTATCTTCTATATGACTCATGCTCGACCTTTCGGTCTTCTGTGTTCCGAGGCCATGTCTGTACATGCTAGGCTTGTCAAGTCAACCTAAGTGTATTGCGTGTGTAAATCTGGATTACACCCGTTGTATTCGAACGTTAGAATCTATCACACTCGATCATCACGTGGTGCTTCAAAACAACGAACCTTCGCAACGGTGCACAGTTAGGGGGAACACTTTCTTGAAATTATTACGAGGGATCATCTTATTTAAGCTATCGTCGTTCTAAGCAAATAAGATGTAAAACATGATAAACATCACATGCAATCAAATAGTGACATGATATGGCCAATATCATTTGCTCCTTTTGATCTCCATCTTCGGGGCTCCATGATCATCGTTGTCACCGGCATGACACCATGATCTCCATCATCATGTCTTCTTGAAGTTGTCTCGTCATCTATTACTTCTACTACTATGGCTAACGCTTTAGCAATAAAGTAAAGTAATTACATGACGTTTATGTTGACACGCAGGTCATAAATAAATAAAGACAACTCCTATGGCTCCTGCCGGTTGTCATACTCATCGACATGCAAGTCTTGATTCCTATTACAAGAACATGATCATCTCATACATCACATATATCATTCATCACATCCTTTGGCCATATCACATCACAAAACACTTGCTGCAAAAACAAGTTAGACGTCCTCTAATTGTTGTTGCAAGTTTTTACATGGCTGCTATAGGTTTCTAGCAAGAACGTTTCTTACCTACGCCAAAACCACAACGTGAATTGTCAATTTCTATTTATCCTTCATAAGGACCCTGTTCATCGAATCCGATCCGACTAAAGTGGGAGAGACAGACACCCGACAGCCACCTTATGCAACTAGTGCATGTCAGTCCGTGGAACCAGTCTCACGTAAGCGTACGTGTAAGGTCGGTCCGAGCCGCTTCATCCCACGATGCCGCCGAATCAAGATAAGACTAGTAACGGCAAGCAAATTGACAATATCGACGCCCACAACTACTTTGTGTTCTACTCGTGCATAGTAACTACGCATAGACCTAGCTCATGATGCCACTGTTGGGGAATGTAGCAGAATTTTAATATTTTCTACGCATCACCAAGATCAATCTATGGAGTCATCTAGCAACGAGGGAGAGAGGAGTGCATCTACATACCTTGTAGATCGCGCGCGGAAGCGTTCAAGAGAACGGGGTTGATGGAGTCGTACTCGACGTGATCCAAATCACCAATGACCAAGTGCCAAACGGACGGCACCTCCGCGTTCAACACACGTACGGTTGGGAAGACGTCTCCTCCAACTTGATCCAGCAAGGGGAAGATCCAGCAGCACGATGGCGTGGTGGTGGAAGCAACGGTGATCTCGGCAGGGCTTCGCCAAGCGCAGGGAGACGGAGGAGTGTCACGGGAGGGAGAGGGAGAGGCCAGGGGCTTGGGTGCGGATGCCCTCCCTCCCCCCCACTATATATAGGGTGCCTAGGGGGGCACCGGCCCTAGGAGATCCAATCTCCTAGGGGGGCGGCAGCCAAGGGGGTGCCTTGCCCCCCAAGGCAAGGATGGCGCCCCCCACCCCTAGGGTTTCCAACCCTAGGCGCAGGGAGAGGCCCAAGGGGGGCGCACCAGCCCACTAGGGGCTGGTTCCCCTCCCACTTCAGCCCATGGGGCCCTCCGGGATAGGTGGCCCCACCTGATGGACCCCCGGGACCCTTCCGGTGGTCCTGGTACAATACCGATTACCCCCGAAACTTTCCCGATGGCCGAAACTTGACTTCCTATATATAAATCTTCACCTCCGGACCATTCCAGAACTCCTCGTGACGTCCGGGATCTCATCCGGGACTCCGAACAACTTTCGGGTTACCGTATGCTAATATCTCTACAACCCTAGCGTCACCGAACCTTAAGTGTGTAGACCCTACGGGTTCGGGAGACATGCAGACATGACCGAGACGCCTCTCTGGTCAATAACCAACAGTGGGATCTGGATACCCATGTTGGCTCCCACATGCTCCACGATGATCTCATCGGATGAACCACAATGTCAAGGATTCAATCAATCCGTATACAATTCCCTTTGTCAATCGGTACGTTACTTGCCCGAGACTCGATCGTCGGTATCCCAATACCTAGTTCAATCTCGTTACCGTCAAGTCACTTTACTCGTGCCGTAATGCATGATCCCGTGATCAACCACTTGGTCACATTGAGCTCATTATGATGATGCATTACCGAGTGGGCCCAGAGATACCTCTCCATCATACGGAGTGACAAATCCCAGTCTCGATTCGTGCCAACCCAACAGACACTTTCGGAGATACCTGTAATGTACCTTTATAGTCACCCAGTTACGTTGTGACGTTTGGCACACCCAAGGCACTCCTACGGTATCCGGGAGTTGCACAATCTCATGGTCTAAGGAAATGATACATGACATTCAGAAAAGCTACAGCAAACGAACTACACGATCTTTGAGCTAAGCTTAGGATTGGGTCTTGTCCATCACATCATTCTCCTAATGATTTGATCTCGTTATCAATGACATCCAATGTCCATAGTCCGGAAACCATGACTATCCTTTGATCAACGAGCTAGTCAACTAGAGGCTCACTAGGGACGTGTTGTGGTCTATGTATTCACACATGTATTACGATTTCCGGATAACACAATTATAGCATGAACAATAGACAATTATCATGAACAAAGAAATATAATAATAACCATTTTATTATTGCCTCTAGGGCATATTTCCAACAATGACTACACCAGTCAAAGCCGTTGTTGTACGTCCTTAATCCTCATGCCTTTTAACTACTACTTACTCTGACTCGTGCATTGAACTGCATGGTTTGCAGCCAATGTCTATTACTCTTTTCGTTTTATACACCATTCTCTTAGCATATCATTGCATCTTACAAGGTTGAAAAGAGAGGACTGATGTTCCTTTGATCTTGATCTGTAATCTAGTTCCGTGATGTACTTGTCCAAACAAAGTTACAATTGCATGTTTGTCTGTTCTCAGTTGATTTATGATATGAATGATGTCATACTATGCTTACTGTATTATAAACTTTGTCTATATATCCTTAGCTATCAATACAATATGAAGAAATAGACAATACATTATCCATGATACATGGTCATATGTTTGGAGCCTGGTTTTATTATGTACTTTGCAGTAAAATACAACTAATATTTTACACGGGTTCACCAGAATAAGTTTTGTATATAGATCAAAGCTATTTTGTTTGGTTTTGTTGCCTCCTTAATATCTTATGTTCTGGTACTACTAATGTAAAAAAACTCAACTTTTCAGCAAGCTATGGAAAAAATGGTGGAACCGCCACCTTCTGAAGGTGACGAGGCAACTATAACCGCAATGTCACCTTTTGCTGCAGTGGCTCAGTACCTGTCCACTAACAGTGCCAAAAGCACGTTCCTGCGTAATACTAGATTGGTTGTTAAGGCAATCTTGTCCAAACTGCCTCATGATCAAGATATGTAAGCTCAAAACAATGTTATATCTGCGCTCCAGACACAAGTCCATTCCCTAACAGAGACCCTTTGTGAAACAAGGGCAGTCATTGTTTGATGTCTTCAAGATATGCATGGTTTTGAAACCAACCTATCAGACATCTGCTATATTGTTCAGGAGCCTAGGAGAAATGAAGGCGGAGGTTATGGTGCTCCATCGAACAATACATGAAAACATAACAGTCAGGTCAAATGAACTGAGCTTGTGAACTTCTGGTGGTACATTTATCTGCCAGACTGTTAACTTTTATGCCAACCTTCCTTTTGTTTTATGGTTGTAATTTGTTTTGTCGCGATACAAAATTTGTTCTTGACTTGCAGCCATCGGCTGAAGAAAATAGCAAGCCATTTTTGTATAGTGTAGGGTGTTCCCTATATTTGCACTGGTGACGAACTTTGATGCCCTGTGGATGTAATCTCTGCAATCGCCTTAATAGCCTAGCGTTAGTTTTGGGCTTATTTATTTCCTTGTCTTCTTTTTCCCTGGTTTGCTAGTGGCCGCAACAACCATGGGCCATATACGGACCGTGGTAACCTTGACCCTGCTACAGGTCGTAGGATCCATGGGCCTCCTACGGGCCGTTCGACAAATGAGCCTCCTATGGGCCATTAGACAAATGGGCCTCCAATAGGCCATAGAATCGGTGGGCCTCAGGCCGTCGGACAAATGGGTCGACATGGGACATAAACGGGCGTAATTGGTATCGTGCCAGCACGGGAACGAGCCGTTAACAAGCCGGAGGACAGCAAAGGCTTAATTCTGTCACAGGCATGACAGGTCATTAATGGGCCAGAATATAGGATGGGCTGGAAACGGCGCAACGAGTTAACATGCCACAAACGGGCCGATTCTAACCACGGGCCAAATTTGGCCCATTGGGGGAACACGTCAGTATGGGCCAGAAGTAATCGGGGGCCGGGAAGGAGCCCAAGAACGTATGGGCCGTCAGTAGGCCGAAAGCTAACACGGGCTGGAAACGGCCCATGTGAATCATGGGTCGTTAATGGGTACAAAGAAATTTACTGTTCATTATGGGCTAGAGTCACCGTGGGCCACTAAAGGGCCTAAAGATACGAAAGGCGTCATATGGGCCGAAAGACGTCGTGGGCTATACATGGACCGAAAATGAAATGGGTTGGTGTTATATTCGACGGCTCACATGACGCTGTTGGGCCGATTTTGGGAAGGCCCTAACGGGCCGTGAGTTACCGGGTCATAAAATGGGTTATATGCAAACAGACCGTTAATAGGCTTTTCATGGGCCGGCCCGCTAACTTTTGACCAAGTCAAACGGGTTGGCCTTTGTAAGCTAAATGGGCCAGTGTTGGGCCGTCACATGTGTCGACATATCATAGGCACCTATCTGACCCAATGATGAGCTGACACGTGTTTCCTTCGGCCAATGAGAATTATACACGTGGAAAATCCCCATTGGTCCAGGCTGTTAATGGGTTATCGGATCCAAAACCAGACCCGATAGCTTAACGGTGACCCGTTATGGTGGATGTCATGTGTCGGTTACCCTTGATGAAAGCACTCCCATGACGCATCATTTATCGTCATGGAAGTGAACACTTCCGTGATGATAATTTTGGTATTGTCATGGAACACTTCTACGACAGCACAGGTATGACTATCTTGATTCTGTCATAAAATCGTCATGGATATACATACATGACAGAAAATGTGACCTACTATGACAAACACGTATCATCACGAAAGTGTATTTTTTCTATGAGAGACCGATGCAATAGATAGTGTGGAAAAAAAGACATGAAATAGTTCACATACATATTGTTTAACTAAAAAGTATAGCATGACATAATTTCACGTATATAATGTCTAGAGATTCATTGGGGACGTGACGCTTGCACGGGGTATCGTGGCGGCGGTGCAGTCAGCGGGCCTAATAGTGTAGGCGGGCGCTAGAGTTGCGGCGGGTACAGGTGTGTGTCAGACTCATGGTGACGGAGTGGGTCCTTGGCCAATCTGGCGTGGTCACGGCACCACTGCTCGGGCATCTCCGGGTAGCGGCGGGTGATAATCCTAAAGTGCAAGGACTAGTTGCATAGCCTTTCAAAATGAAGTGGAAGTATTGAGTGTTGTACCCGTGGGAGCTAAAGGCGGGTTTCCTATTCTTTTAAATAATGTGTGTCACTCACAAAACTATCTTCGTCCTTTTAGTGTCTACCTTACTAAGTAATAATGATTGATTGGTGTAGGTTGCAGCATAGTAACACAGAGTAGCAAATACGTAGCAGTTACCAAGTATCAAATATTTTTAAAGAGAGCAAGCAGTGATGAAAAGTGTAGGCATAGGAGTGGATATTGCCCGGATGGAATAAATCATTACATTGTGTGTTGATGTAACATGACTTCTGAATTATGTCAAAAAATGTGCATGCATTCCTTATGATGAGAGACGTGCTTAAAAGAACTTGACTCTCGTCTACAGTTCTATCCTCCAATATCAGGGGTCCTAAAGAAAACTAAGGATAATTAAGGTGAAATTAGAACAATGCATTAACACTCCATCAATACATGTATATCCTCAAGATCATAGCTATTCCCTTCAATGTCCCAATTTTGTCACTTTCGGTCTCCAGTTCAAAACTACAATCAGTGTACATGACTTGCAGGTACGATCATGAACAAATTGGCATGAATGACATAAAAGTTCAGATTTGAAATCATATTAGTCGGGCCCTAGTAATAAGTATTAGACACAACATGGTCATGGCAACAATAATCCTGAACACCACAGGTCAATACTACATCAATCTAAACACTATTACATAATTTTCCATCGCCCAGTTCGGATCCACCCCATGTGCCTACAAGGAATTACTCACACATGCAGGAGAGGATCATGACGGTGATGATGAAGGGGATGTTGATGGCCATGGTAATGATGGAGGTGTTAAGGGAGATGAGGATGGTGATGACGGTTCCCCCGGTGGCACTCCCTCACCACCGAAAGAGAGGGGGAGATAGACCCCCTCCTTCTTCCTTGGCCTTCCCCCCCTAGGTGGGAGAAGGGATTCCCCTCTAGTATTTGGTGGCCATGGATGTGGAGGATGAGAGCCTCCCCTCAGATGGGATCTGACTTTTTGAGGGGAGTTGTTTTTGGATGTTGAAACCTAAGTCCCCTCACCAATTTTAACATTCTCGGAGATTCGAAACACTGAAAAATTTGGAACTTTTAGGGAAGTTCCGAAATTCTTAGGACCACCTTGCGCGGTAAAAGGAGATCTCCAGAAGGTTGTTGGAGCCTCCAGGCACCCCCTCCCCCTCCCGGCGCCTTGGGGCTAGGGGCGCCTAGAGCCTCAAGGTACCTCCGAGTGTGGTCTCGCCCCCCCCCCCTAGACGCTTCCCGATGCATAACCTCATAATATAATTTTTCTGGATGTTTCTCGAAGTTTAAAATAATTTTCCCGTGAAATATACACAAAAAACTGAAACTCGCACTGGTCACTTGATTAATAAGCCAGGCCAATAAAAATGATAAAAAACATGGACGAAGTGTTTAAAAGTGGTAGCAATATAGCATGAATCATATAAAAAAATATCGATATGTTTGACACGTGTCAGATGGGTGTCCTGCCACTCTCTCGCCGTAGTGAGGTCCATGACATCGACTCGCAGCCGTGGCCCATTGTGCTCATGCCAACAACGAGTGTCGTGGATCTAGTCTGTCGTGGTGGACGATATCTATTGACATGCAAGTTCAGGGGACGACCTTGTTGGAGCCGGGGTAGGCCTTTGGGTTGTTGTTCCCATGCCTTTTGCTTGTTGGAGGCGTCGGTCCGACAAGGGCCTCCAAACCCTAGCCAGATCTACGAGGGTCGCTGCCGTGGGCCTGGCCACCTCGCATGTTCTGGCTGACACCAAGGAGTGTGGATCTGCAGATCTGCCGCCAGGTGGGCCGTGGATCCATCCCCTCTCCAGATTGTAGGGGGTTAAGGCTCCGGTGTAGTTACTTTGGGGTTGCCAAACATCATACTCAAGATTGAGATTTACTCCTCTGATGATAGAGATACTCTCTAGGCCCACTTGGTATTACGTTATTATTATTGTAGCGATCCGACCTCAAACGGTCAAATCTCTGTGCATAAGTGTCATCCCTGGATCGGTAATGCTGACACACATAGTACTTGAAGGATTTATAACAGAGTGGCAATCACACACTTATTACATCGATAGTCTCAAAAGAGAACTTAATACAATAAATATGGCTTAAGGTCATCTAAATAAGATAACAGCGGAAGGCTTGGAAGATAAAGTGAGTCCATCAACTCCAACGGCATAGCTGAGTGCACGACAAATGACCTAGTGCACCTTACTCTTCGTCTGAAAAGTATGCAACGTGATAGGTTGCAGCCCGAAACGGGTCAACACATGGAATATGTTGGCAATATAACACAGTAGAGCAATGAACAGAACAAATGCTATCACTACATGCATATATGGCTGGTGGAGGCTCTATGGTTATAATGTTTTGTGAAAAGCCAATTTTTCCCTACATCAAAGGAATATATTTTATTTAACTATCATGGTAGTCAATAAACATTGAGAATGGTAAATCCCCATCTCAATCCCAATTAAAAGTAATTAACATCCCAACAGATTAATTTAGAGTGAAGAGATCCACAGGATAATCCAAGAACCAGATACTCAAGATGTCCATAACCGGGGACACGGCTAACCATGCTTAGTTTATACACTCTGCAGAGGTTTGCGCACTTTTCCCCACAAGACTCGATCTCCTCCATTGGATTTATCGCACTACATGGTGTTTGAGAAACGGATGACTGAGACACAGTCTTTCAGAAGCATTAACTCTTTACTCTGGGTGGACAGTTACACCTACTTTCCCCTACATCTGCTAGCCCATCACTGAAAGAGGTCATGCAACATACTCAACTATGCTAGAGCCCATAATAGCTTGTGGCTGCACATGGAAGTTTCTAGCATGAATAATCTTATGATCCCTTAGAACCTGGGTGGCGAACCAAAAAGGACAGCACTGGTATATCCCCAGGTGCCCGCAACCAATCCACCCAGATGTGTATTTAAGTAGCCACCTTAAGTTAACCATTAATTAACAATCTCACATCTGCCATGGATACAATCAAACCCAATCCACGTCTACGAGCATAGCATGTCAATATAAGCATAATGTAGAAGTAACTCCCAAGGGTTTGATAGTAAAAGGGCAATAGGTTCTACCTCATCATCTACTTCCCAAAACCCACATGTTAAAAGATCCTACTCATGCAATGTTTGAGGATTGTATATAATGCATAAAAATGGGTAGTAAAGGGGTATGATCAATGTGTTACTTGCCTTGCTGATGATCCGCAAAACCTAGAGACTCGTAGTAGCACGCTGCGCACTCCGGGAATTCTATCACAAACAAACAATAGCATACATAAGCACTCAAGCATAGATGCAACGGGAAAGCTTCAAATAAGAAGATCCAATCTGAAAGTTCAACTTAAGAGGTTCAATTTGCAAAAAGAATCAATCGAAACGGAGCTACGAGAACTGAAACTACGCTCAAAAGAACTTCGAATTCAAATCTGCTTGAAACCAAATTGTAAATTGTCAAAACCATGTTCAAGTTGATTAAACAGAAAAAGGGGCTCGAGACGAAGATTTTGGCATTGGTTTCACTGGATTTGGACGAACGGTTAAAAAGTTGTGAGGGTTTGAAAATCAGGGGCTAATTTGCGATAAAAGTAATCACGGATAGGTCCCTGGCAGAAAAAGAAAATAAAAAGAAAAAACTACGGCGCGAGCGTTCGTTAACAGGGACGAACGGACGAATTCTTTCGTTAAAACGAACGAAAGAACGTTCGCAAACGAAACTAAACCGGGAAAAACTGAATCCCGTCTAAAGAAAAAGTAAAAAAACAATCTAGGGTTTTCTAAAAAACTAGAACGGACCGGAAAACCCGGTGGCGACTGGCGGGATC
>NC_041388.1:468524361-468532540 GCF_002162155.2 Triticum dicoccoides | reverse complement strand
CGGCTGCGGCGGCGCAGCACGGGCGCCAGAGCAGCGGCGGCGGCGGCTTGCGACGCGGCGGAGCTCAGCGGCGGGGTGCGGGCGGCTACGGCGGGGCGAGGAGAGGCGGCGGGGTGGGTGGTATTTAAGAGGGGATGGCGCGGCGACTTGGGGAAGGGGGCGCCGGGTTGGACCGGGAGTCGTGCCCCGTCCGGACTCGGGCGGCGGCGGCGGCTCGGTCTCCGCAAGGGAGATGGCGGCGGCGCGGGCGCTGGGCCGGCTAGGCTTCGGCCTAGTAGGTCCGAAGATTTTTTTTAATAAATTCCGCCGAAACGAAAAAATCCTAAATAAATAGAAATAAAATTCTAAAAATGCCAAAACAATTTTCACCGTCTAAATAAAATATTTAGAACATGCTGAACATTATCTTGGCCTAAAATGCAATTTTGAAAAATGCATATTTTTCTAATTCAAATAAAATAGCAATAAAATCCCAATAAAATTATTTATTTGATTTTAACATTTTTCCTCCAATATTTCTTTTATTTTGGAGAAGTCATATTATCTCCTCTCATTTATTTTTATATTGGAAATATTATTTGGAGAGAAAAATAATTAAAACCAAATTGATCCTCTTTTCAATATTTGAGAAAAAAATCAAATATGAAAATAAATGAAATCCCCAACTCTCTCCGTGGGTCCTTGAGTTGCTTAGAATTTCTAGGATCAAAACCAAAATGCAAACAAAATATGATATGCAAGTGATGACCTATGTATAACATTCCAAATTGAAAATTTGAGATGTTACAAACCTACCCCCCCTTAAGGTGAATCTCGCCCTCAAGATTCGGGTTGGCTAGAAAATAGGTGTGGGTGGTCTTTCCGTAGGTCATACTCTTGTTCCCAGGTGGCTTCATCCTCAGTATGGTGGCTCCACTGAATTTTGCAAAACTTGATAACCTTGCTGCGGGTAACTCGGCTGGCAAACTCGAGAATCTTGACTGGTTTCTCCTCATAGGTCTGATCACTATCCATCTGAATTGCTTCCAGGGGCACTGTATCTCTTAGAGGAATATCGGCCATCTCAGCATGACACTTCTTCAACTGGGAAATGTGGAACACATCATGAACTCCTGACAGTCCTTCGGGTAACTCCAACTTGTAGGCCACTTCTCCCATACGTTCCAAAACTCGGTATGGTCCTACAAATATCAAGGCTAACTTTACCTTAACTCCAAAATGTTTAACTCCTCGGAGAGGTGACACACGAAGATACGATCTATCTCCGATCTCATAGACTACCTCCTTGCGTTGTGAGTCTGCATAACTCTTCTGTCTGGACTGAGCTACCTTCAGTCTATCTCGAATCAACTTAACTTTCTCTTCTGACTCTTTGATCAAATCCAGTCCAAACAACTGACGGTCTCCAACTTCATCCCACATCAACGGTGTCCTGCACCTTCGTCCGTACAAATCTTCAAAAGGTGCCATCTTCAAACTGGCCTGGTAGCTGTTGTTGTATAAGAACTCTGTGTAAGGCAAATTATCATCCCAACTAGATCCATAATCTAGCGCACAAGCTCTCAACATGTCCTCCAGAATCTGATTGACTCTCTCTGTCTGCCCATCTGTCTACGTATGAAAAGTTGTACTAAACTCTAGCCTGGTACCCAAAGTCTGGTGCAGTTGATGCCAAAACTTTGAAGTAACCTGGTTCCCTCTATCTGATACGATGGTCCTCGGAACTCCATGCAGACATATAATCCTGGTCATATATATCTTGGCCAACTTTGCACTTGTATAGGTGGTTTTCGCTGGGATAAAGTGAGCCACTTTGATCAAATGATCCACTACTACCCAGATAGAATCATATCCGATCGGGTCCTGGGTAATCCGGTGATGAAATCCATGCCAAGCTTGTCCCACTTCCATTCGGGTATCGGCATAGGCTGTAGTAATCCTGCTGGCTTCTGATGTTCTGCCTTCACTCTCTGACATACATCACATACAGCTATATACTCGGCAATATCCTTCTTCATACCAATCCACCAGAAACGCTCCTTTAAATCCAAATACATCTTGGTGTTTCTAGGGTGTATCGAATATGGCGAGTCATGAGCTTCCTGAAGTATCAACTTCCTGATCTCTACATTATTGGGCACATAAACACTGTCCTCAAACCACAAGGTGTTGTGTTCATCCTAACGAAAACCTTTGGCTTTTCCTTTGCTCATCTTCTCCTTTATCTCATCAATCTCCTTATCATCCTTCTGAGCTTCTCGAATCTTTCCCAATAATGTTGACTGAATTTCTAATGCTGCAACAAAACCTCTAGGGACTATCTCCAAACGTAGCTCCCTAAGATCTTCAGCCAACTCCTTTGGTAATCCTCCGCTTACGAGGGTATTGGCATAACTTTTCCGGCTCAAAGCGTCTACTACGACATTGGCCTTGCCTAGATGATAGTGCAACTTCATATCATAATCCTTTATAAGCTCCAACCATCTGCTTTTCCTGAGATTCAGCTCCTTCTGTGTGAAAATATACTTCAAACTCTTATGATCTGTGTACACATCACAATGATTTCCAATAAGAAAATGTCTCCAGGTCTTGAGTGCATGCACTACAGCTGCTAACTCCAAATCATGCATGGCATAATTCAACTCATGCGATCGAAGCTGACGTGAGGCATATGAAACAACTCTTCCGTCCTGCATAAGTACACCTCCAAGTCCTAAGCGAGATGCGTCGCAATACACTTGGAAATCCTTCTGTATATCCAGCAGAATCAGCACTGGGGCTGTAACCAAACGTTTCTTGAGCTCCTGAAAACTTGCCTCACATTCATCTGTCCATTTGAACTTGGTGTCCTTCTTTAACAACTCCGTCATGGGATTCGCAATCTTAGAGAAATTCTCAATGAATCTCCGATAGTATCTCGCGAGTCCAAGAAAACTGCAGATCTCTCCTACTGAGGTTGGTGCTAGCCAATCAGTGACAGACTGGACCTTGGTAGGGTCTACTGCTATACCTTCTCCAGATATAACATGTCCAAGAAATCCAACTTCCTTCAACCAAAACTCACACTTGCTGAACTTGGCGTATAACTGATGTTCCCTGAGCTTCTCGAGAACTAATCGCAAATGCTCCTTGTGCTCCTCTTCATTCTTCGAGTATACCAAGATATCATCAATGAACACCACGACAAACTTATCCAAGAACTCCATGAACACCTTATTCATCATACTCATGAAATAGGCAGGGGCATTAGCCAATCCAAATGACATAACCGTGTACTTATATAGCCCGTACCTTCTGGTGAAGGTTGTCTTAGGTATATCCTGTTCTCGGATCTTCAACTGGTGGTATCCTGATCGTAAATCGATCTTGGAGAATACTTTAGCTCCTTGCAGCTGGTCAAACAAATCATTAATCATCGATAATGGGTACTTGTTCTTGATCGTCACTTCATTCAATGCATGATAATCAACAACCATTCTCAAAGATCCATCCTTCTTCTCAACCAAGAGCACTGGGGCTCCCCATGGTGACGAACTTCGTCGAATGTAACCTTTCTCCAATAACTCCTTGATATGTTTCTTAATCTCTTCCAGATCATTTGCGGGCATCCGGTATGGCCTCTTCGATATTGGTCCGGTGCCTGGCAATAGCTCTATCAAAAACCCAATGTCTCGATCCGGCGGCATGCCTGGTAATTCCTCTGGAAATACATCCGAGTAATCCTTCACTACAGGCACTTCCTCCTGAACAACTCCTGAGAGGGAATTTACTTGGGTTCTCCTTGGCGCATGCCTGGATACATACTTGATCCTTTTTTCCTGCGGTGTAGTGAGCAGAATTTTCTTACTGGCGCAATCAATGTTTCCCCATACATCGATAGCCAATCCATTCCTAGTATCACATCCAATCCTTGTGACTCCAAAATTATTAAGTCTGAGGGGAAAACATGCCTACCTATGGTCAATGGCATCTGAAAACATCCTTGGCTTGCCATGTACTCCGCTCCTGGCGAGCTTACTAACATACGGGTCCTAGGAACTTTGGTGGGAAATTTATACTTATCCACAAATCCCCTTGATATGTATGAATGCGATGCACCAGTATCAAAAAGAACGATTGCAGTAAATGACTTAACCAAAAACTTACCGATAAATGCATCTAGCTGCTCTTCAACCTCCTCCACGTTCATGTGGTTTACTTGTCCCCTGTTGAAAGGGTTGGGCTTCTTCCTAGAGCTTCCATTGCCATTTCCATTCTTGAGTTCAGGACACTCATTGGCATAGTGTCCAGTCTTCCCGCACTTGAAACAGGTAATGTGGCTTTGATCCTTCTTGGCGGGTGTGGCTGGGTTAGAGTGGTTCTGGTTGCTGCCTGCTCCATTCCCATTTCCATTCTTGGGTCCACTGTGGTTATGCGAACCTCCTCCATTGTGAGTATGGCCTCCATGGTTATGGGTATATCTTCCCGAGTTCGGGGTAAAACGAGGCTTTTACTGAGCTCCTGAATTGTACTTCCCTTGTCCATAGTTCCTTTTGCGGCTCTCAATTTGCTGCTGCTTCCCTTTAATCATTAGAGCCTTGTCTACCAACTCATGGTAATTATTAAATGTTGCCACCATTAACTGCATACTCACCTCATCATTCAACCCTTCCATAAACTTCTCCTGCTTCGCGGCATCTGTGGTCACATCATCTGGGGCATAGCGACCTAACTTGCTGAATTCATCCACGTACTGCCCCACAGTACCGTTCCCCTAGCGTAAGTTGCGAAACTCACGCTTCTTCATGCTCATAGCTCCAATTGAGACATGAGCAGTGAGGAATGCTTGCTGAAACTGCTCCCAAGTAACATTGGCTATCGGGAAAGTGGCTGTGTAATTCTCCCGCCATGAGGTTGCAGGTCCATCCAATTGGTGTGCGGCAAAACGCACCTTCTCTGCATCTGTGCAACCTGCGGTGGTCAACTCCCTTCCAATCCTGCGTAGCCAGTCATCAGCAACTATCGGCTTGGTGCTACTGGAAAACACTGGCGGCTGCAACCTTAGAAAATAGGCTAAATTGTCAACTGAAGGTGGTGGCGGTGGATTGTTGTTGTTGTTGTTGTTGTTTCCTTGGTTCTGGACTAGCAACTGCATCAGGGTATTCTGCTGTTGGATCAACTGAGTGAGCTCCGGTGGGAAGGCAAATCCGGGGTCACGTCTCGGAGGCATCTGATGGGTTTAGAGGGGAGAGATTAGAATAGAATGAGGTCTAGTGAGAAAACACTACCCATATGCACATGAGACAAACACATTCATATCACACCAAAATCAATTCAAGCAAGGGCATACAATCGATCTAACTATCATTACAGTGCTTGGAGTACTACTATATACATGGGGGAATACTACTAATAATATGGTGGTCTACTAGAAATTTTGATCAGTGGAAGACTCCATGATATCCGCTCCAGCTTCGTCTTCGTAATCATCATCACTACTGTCGGGGTCAGAGTCGGTGTCATCGATGATGATGTAGTCCTTGGGATGGTCGTCATCTCCTCCTGGCGCGGGATCTACCATAAATACTCCTAGATTCCTTGTCAGGTCGTCATTCCTCTCCACTAGTATTGTGATTTACTCCTCATATCCGTCGTGTGTATACTTGAGTTCCTCTTCAAGCTCCATGTTCCTAGTCATCAACTTCTTCAGATCTATCATGCTCGCGCACATCTGGTTCTCCTGGTGACGAATGTGCTGGTTTAACTCCTAGATGAAGGCTGCAATGGACCTGTCCTTCCTGGTGCTGATCATCTCCCATTGCTCATCTCGGCTCCCACATATCTGGTAGATGGTGTCCTTAAGATCCTTGTGATAAATTTCGCTGATGCGTCCTATGGTGATGTGGGCTGCCATGCTCTTTCCTAGACTCCAGGTTGGTGCATCAAAGGAAAACTATATGGGCTCACTGACTGGCGTGGATGTCCTTCCTGGAACTTGAACTCGAATCATCCATCGCTCCTCTTCTCGGTGCAGCTTGGTATTCCGATGTTCAGGTACCTAGTGACTTCCTTCAAGTGTCTCCCGAAAGGTGTGTCTTCATCTGGTTGTGAAAACTTGTTCCTTGAGTCCGCCATCTTATAGAGTAGAAAATGGAGAGGAGTCGAAAATGAGTAGAGAAGAGTGACCTATGGTTCATCTTAGTGGTTGTGTCCTACAATCAGCGTGTGCTCTGATACCATCTTGTAGCGATCTGGCCTCAGACGGTCAAATCTCTGTGCATAAGTGTCATCCCTGGATCGGTAATGCTGACACACACAGTACTTGAAGGATTTATAACAGAGTGGCAATCACACACTTATTACATCGATAGCCTCAAAAGAGAACCTAATACAATAAATATGGCTTAAGGCCATCTAAATAAGATAACAGTGGAAGTCTTGGAAGATAAAGTGAGTCCATCAACTCCAACGGCATAGCTGAGTGCACGACAAACGACCTAGCGCACCTTACTCTTCGTCTGAAAAGTCTGCAACATGATAGGTTGCAGCCCGAAACGGGACAGCACATGGAATATGCTGGCAATATAACACAGTAGAGCAATGAACAAAATAAATGCTATCACTACATGCATATATGGCTGGTGGAGGCTCTATGGTTATAATGTTTTGCGAAAAGCCAATTCTTTCCTATATCAAAGGAATATTTTTATTTAACTATCATGGTAGTTGATAAACATTGAGAATGGTAAATCCCCATCTCAATCCCAATTAAAAGTAATTAACATCCCAACAAATTAATTTAGAGTGACGAGATCCATAGGATAATCCAAGAACTAGATACTCAAGATGTCCATAACCGGGGACATGGCTAACCATGATTAGTTTATACACTCTGCAGAGGTTTGCGCAAATTTTCCCACAAGACTCGATCTCCTCCGTTGGATTTCTCGCACTACATGGTGTTTGAGAAACGGATGACCGAGACATAGTCTTTCAGAAGCATTAACTCTTTACTCTGGGTGGACAGTTACACCTACTTTCCCCTACATCTGCTAGCCCACCACTGAAAGAGGTCATGCAACATACTCAACTATGCTAGATCCCATAATAGCTTGTGGCTGCACACGGAAGTTTCTAGCATGAATAATCTTATGATCCCTTAGAGCCTGGGTGGCGAACAAAAAAGGACATCACTGGTATATCCCCAGGTGTCCGCAACCAATCCACCTAGATGTGTATTTAAGTAGCCACCTTAAGTTAACCATTAATTAACAATCTCACATCTGTCATGGATACACTCAAACCCAATCCACGTCTACGAGCATAGCATGGCAATATAAGCATAATGTAGAAGTAACTCCCAAGGGTTTGATAATAAAAGGGCAATAGGTTCTACCTCATCATCTACTTCCCAAAACCCACATGTTAAAAGATCCTACTCATGTAATGTTTGAGGATTGTAGCTAATGCATAAAAATTGGGTAATAAAGGGGTATGATCAATGTGTTACTTGCCTTGCTGATGATCCGCAAAACCTAGAGACTCGAAGTAGCACGTTGCGCACTCCAGGAATTCTATCGCAAACAAACAATAGCATACATAAGCACTCAAGCATAGATGCAAGGGGAAAGCTTCAAATAAGAAGATCCAATCTGAAAGTTCAACTGAAGAGGTTCAATTTGCAAAAAGAATCAATCGAAACGGAGCTACGGAACTGAAACTACGCTCAAAAAAACTTTGAATTCAAATCTGCTTGAAAACAAATTTTAAATTTTCAAAACCATGTTCAAGTTGATTAAACAGAACGAGGGGCTCGAGGCGAAGATTTTGGCGTTGGTTTCACTGGATTTGGACGAACGGTTAAAAAGTTGCAAGGGTTTGAAGATCAGGGGCTAATCTGCGATAAAAGTAATCGCGGATAGGTCCCTGGCAAAAAAATAAAATAAAAAGAAAAAATTACGGCGCAAGCGTTCGTTAACAGAGACGAACGGACGAATTCGTACGTTAAAACGAACAAACGAACGAACGTTCGCAAGCGAAACTAAACCGAGAAAAACCGAACCGGTCTAAAGAAAAAATAAAAAAACCAATCTAGGGTTTTCTAAAAAAACGGAACGGACTGGAAAAACAGGCGGCGACGGGCGGGATCCGAACAGCGGCGGCGTGGGTGACGGCGGCGCGGCGCGGGCGGCAAGGCAGC
>NC_041388.1:468490711-468523997 GCF_002162155.2 Triticum dicoccoides | reverse complement strand
GCAGGCGGCTGCGGCGGGACGAGGAGAGGCGGCGGGATGGGTGGTATTTAAGAGGGGGTGGCGCGGCGACTTGGGGAAGGGGGCGCCGAGTCGGACCGGGAGTCGTGCCCCGGCCAGACTCGGGCGGGGGCGGCGGCTCGGTCTCCGCGAGGGAGACGGCGGCGACGCAGGCACTGGGCCGGCTGGGCTTCGGCCCAGCCGATCCGAAGATTTTTTTTTTCTTAAATAAATTCCGCCAAAACGAAAAAATCCTAAATAAATAAAAATAAAATTATAAAAATGCCAAAACAATTTTCACCATCTAAATAAAATATCTAGAACATGGTGAACATTTTCTTGGCCTAAAAATGCAATTTTGAAAAACGCATATTTTTCTAATTCAAATAAAATAGCAATAAAATCCAAATAAAATTATTTATTTGATTTTAACATTTTTCCTCCAATATTTATTTTATTTTGGAGAAGTCATATTATCTCCTCTTATTTATTTTTATTTTGGGAATATTATTTGGAGAGAAAAATAATTAAAACCAAATTGATCCGCTTTTCAATATTTGAGAAAAAATTCAAATATGAAAATAAATGAAATCCCCAACTCTCTCCATGGGTCCTTGAGTTGCTTAGAATTTCTTGGATCAAAACCAAAATGCAAACAAAATATGATATGCAAGTGATGACCTATGTATAACATTCCAAATTGAAAATTTGAGACGTTATAATTATCGTTTGTCAGATACATGTGATTGAGATCACATTGATACCGAAATACGGATACAAATGTAGAGGACAAAACCAGTAACAAGGACAATCAATAGTGATCAAAGAGTTGATCACAGGGTATGATATCTCACCTTGGGTTTGTAATGTGTAGTTAACGCCTAGTCGCTGCAAACATAATAACTTCAGTTCTTTTTCCTCGGCATCACTACTCCTAAAATACAAGAGTTCTAAGACAAAAAGAACAAGGTACTTCAAGAATAGACAGACAGGAAGAACAGAGTGAACTGCCAACTCGAATCTTTATAAGTAGAAGAGATAGAAAAGATTCCGGATCTAGAAGATGATAACAGCAATCTTTCGATCAGAGATTACAATGCCATCAAAATTCGGTGCAATTATGATAGATTCATTGGTAGTAAGTGTACAACTCCGCAAATACAAAATTGCTTCTAAGAGTAAGACAAGACACTCCAAAATTCCAGGACTCCCTCAATGATCCAATCTACCCCGACATCAAAATATATCAATATAGTATGTTTTGACATAAGAGCCTTGTCCTATGTCATCTCAGGGTATCAGTCAGAAGAGAACCATCAGGCGTACAACTGCGCCAGATCGTCTTCATATGTCTTCCTGATCACCTCCCTCTTGAGTTTGAGCGCAGCCGTGACGAGGCCCGACTCAGGGGTCCATGGATCTGGTATCAGCTTGACTTTGGCTGGTGTCTCGAACTTCTCCAGTCGTGCTTGCTTCGCAGCCTGGAGTACAGAAAATGGATGTCAGTACTGGAAAGTGTTGTCCCAACAGGATGCAGGATTTGCCTGACTGCAACTCTCAACTTGCTCTTGGACTAGAGGATGCAATTATCTTTGATGGAAGGGTGTGTGCATGTATGGTCAATGTTTATAGGGAAGTTGCAACCACAAATGCCTTCACTACTCTTTACAATAGTAAAGATCTAAGTGCTTCTGAAAGACATGCTCGATGATGTATGATGGCTTTATTGGGAAGAAACTGTAACAAAGCAAATTACATATAAAGTCATGTACTATATCCTCAAAATATATATACTCTTGTTTCTCTTCTTTTCTTTCAAAGACTAATAAGATGAACTTAGAAACAATGCTAAGGTATGTCATGGATGGTAAATATGTATGTTTGCTAGTTTGCATTTAAATACACTGGGAGAAGTACTGAGTCAAGTATGATCTATGTGTAATGGAAACCCAAAAGCTAACTAAGGTCAACACAGAAACAAACCTTTGTTAAAGATTCAAGCACTTCTACAACAGCCTCTTGCTTCTGGCACAAATCAGCAAAATCGGTGTATGCAAGTCCTTGCTGCAATGCCCATCTTTCAAGCTCATTCTGTGCTGCTACCACAAGTGCAACACAGTAACTGTGAAAAGGATCGGCATGGATCATGATGTTCTCAACATATGGGCTCATAGCCAACGCAGCTTCCACCTGTGTCATCCAATCAGTTAATATAAGTGCTACCAGAAACTTATCTCACCAGAGCAAGAATATTTCTTACCTTCCCAAGAGATACGTATTCACCATGTTGAAGCTTCACGATATCTTTCTTGCGGTCAATGATTTCAAGGCAGCCATCTGGATGGAAACGCCCTATGTCTCCAGAATAGAACCATCGTAGACCTCTTTCATCATCCTACACAAGATATATGAGGCGTGTGTTAGATCAATTATTATTGTGAAAGAGAAGTCGTTACTCATTAGTGATGATGTATGATTTGGTGTGTGAACAGATCAGTAACAAGTTGACAACATACCTTATAGACTTCACTTGTTTTAGCTTCATTCTTGAAATAGCCTTTAGTTACATTGGGACCTCCGATGACTATCTCCCCCCGAGGCATTGGTGAATCCGTTGTTAAGTATCCCCCTTCAGCCCAGTCAATCAACTGGAAGGTACAGTTGACATTGTGTCAAGAATTGTGAGGTAATAGGTCAGATATCCCATTAAGTAACAGGTCAAGGAAGAAATGCCAAAGCATAAACTATTGTATCACAAAGAAGAAAATTAACAACTTAATTCCTCTCGTTAAGAAATATCTTCAATATATTGGACTTGTCAGTATCAAAATTTGGATACATTGGCCTTGTCAGATATCAAAATTTGGATACATTGGCCTTGCCAGATATCAAAATTTGGATACATTGGCCTTGTCAGATATCAAAATTTGGATACACTGGCCTTGTCAGATGTCAAAATTTGGAAATAGTAACCATATACTTCCTCCGTTCCTAAATATAAGTCTTTTTAGAGATTTAAATACAAACTACATACGGATGTATATAGACATACTTTAGAGTGTTGATTCACTCATTTTGCTCCGTATGTAGTCCATGTTGGAATCTCTAAAAAGACTTATATTTAGGAGCAGAGGGAGTAAGTTGTAGGAGTGGGAAGAACAGCTTTGATGTCAAAAATGGGTCCACCTCAAATGCTGAAAAAATGAGCAAAATTGTTATCTAACCTTAATATATGAACAAGGTAGTGGAGCACCAACACGGCCAACAGATGTATCATCATACTCAGAAAACGTTCCTCCAGCACAAGTTTCAGTCAGACCATACCCTTGGCCTATTGGAGCCCTGAAATTGAATAAGCCTATCAAAATACGGGACTTAAACATGCTGAAACAAACAAACATACAGTATTGTCATTGTAACTAGGGTAGTTGGAAAGTTTCCAGTAACAGCATGAATGATGGTTACATAATCTTACCCAAGGCATATATTGATAAATCTCTGAGTGTCTCCGGACAGAGGTGCTCCACCTGAGAGTACAAAGCGAATATTTCCTCCCAATATTGCACGCACCTTCGTGAAGACAAGCCTGTCCCACAACAGTTTCTCTACTCCCCATGCACCAAGCCAACTTCCATTGATAGCAGCAAGTCGGCGGCTATATCCAATGTCAAATAATTTCTTCGCTACACCACCCTTTGCATCCACCTAAAACCATCTCGGTGTAAAGGCTAGTAGTCAGTAAAACAAATGAGAGTACAAGATCCAGATAGCGTAGTGGGAAATACCTTTTTTCTCACACCATCACGGACACGATCAAGTATAGCAGGTACAGCAGTCATCAGTGTCGGCCTCAGTGCAGAAGCATCGCCTAGGGTCCCCTTCTTTATTTTGCTTGATGTATCAGTCAGGGTCAAAGCTGATCCATATCCAATGGAGGCCCCAACAGCAGCCATAAGTGTCTATAAATCATAATATTTGCAGACAGAGAATTAAATAATGAACAAAAATATTAATATATTGAAATGATATCCAACAGTTACCTCAGCTGCCAACTCAAGAATGTGCGCCAGTGGGAGGTAGGCCATGTATATATCCTTTTTGCCAAGTTCAGGCACAATGGTCATAACTGCTGAAAGTGTAGCTAGGACATTGCGGTGGGTCATCATAACTCCCTGCAACACCATATGAGGTATATATTACTCCCTCCGTTCACAAATATAAGATGTTCTAGATATTTCAATATGGACTACATATGGACTGAAATGAGTAAACAAACACACTAAGATGCGGCTATATACATCCGAATCAGAAATAAGTGAATATCTTATACTCCCTCCGTCCCAAAATAAGTGTCTCAAGCTTAGTACAACTTTGTACTAAGTTAGTACAAAGTTGAGACACTTATTTTGGGACAGAGGGAGTATTTGTGAACGAAGGGAGTAGTTCATAGCTGAAGATATGGTTAAACAAGAATAGAAAGGGCCTTTTGAGTCATGCAGAGAAAAACATATTTGCAGAATAATGTCGAACCTTGGGCAATCCAGTGCTACCACTTGTGTACATTATCACCGCAACATCAGATGGGAGAGGCATGTTTGCATCAACAGGTGCTTCAGCTCCCAATTTACCTACTTCCTCAAATGACTTAACTGACCAGCTAGTGCTGTTTTGAGCTATAGAAACTTCAGCCGAGATGCCTTCCTCATTGATGTAGATCACACGCTTGACAGTGTCAAGTTGCCAACCTATATCAATCAACTTCTTTAATTCCTTCCGGCCACATATTACAGTAGTGACCTCAGTCTGTAGAGCAAAAGAGGGGAAATAAATAAATGTAAATCAAACAAAGAGTTAATTACATGCAGCAATAATCTTGGGAGTGTGCTAGCAATTGCTGAAAAGTATTTGTTGCATATCTACAACGAAAATGCTACAAGAGGTCTATACTCTATAATTGCTGTCTATATAAGCAGACAACATGAATGAAGAAAAACTTAACTAGGAGTAATTGTACAACATACTGAACACAAAGTGACAGTACTAACCTCATTTAGTGAGTGGCATAGTGCTTCCTCCCCCAATGAGGAATAGATGGTGACAACTGTTATGTTTTGTCTGAAGCATGCCTTGCAAATACAAAAATAGTAACTTCGAAATTGAGTACAATGACCAGAGTTCAACATACAATGAATAGCTACCAGAATGAATGTTTGTGCAGACGAACCAACTTCGAATTGGTATAGAAGTTAAGTAACACAATCCAACCAATAACTTAAAAGCACATATAAAAAAACTCTCTATGCCTACTTGTATTACTGGAGAGGTTAATGTCCTAGAATATCATTTAAAAGGGTTGAGCATGGACATTTCTCATTATTATTTTCTCAAAATTAAAATTTCGTTGGTCTGTGCGCATGCTGGCTTGGGAACAGTTATAGTGAAACAGAGATAGTACTATGAATATATTTATTATCGTTTGGTGTATATACTCTCTCTTTTAAATAAAAGAGGTACGACCTGTATCCCAAGTCTCATGCATCACATGAAATCTGCCACCACAACTACCATTATCATCCGGTCATGCATCATAATAATGAAACATTGGGCTAGCCATTGATAAATATGAAATTTCTATCCATGCATAATAATAATGAAACATTGGGCCAGCCATTGATATCTATGAAATTTCGGTCCTCACTTTACATGAGAATGCAAAAGCAAAGAACATATGGTGACAGGATATCCTTTTTGTAGTTGATACTGCTTATAGAGAAATTTTGGCAGTGAGCAGCACTTGGACTCACTGCGTAGCTAGAGAGGAAAAGATGCCTCGAGAATTCATTTTGGATTCGCAGTCCGTGTATAATTCACTTTGCTATGCAGGAACCCTGACTAATTTATGATTTTTTTGCACACAGATGTGTTCACGATATAAAGTGGACCAGTGACCACAATTTACATAACCAAAAGTAAGAACCTCATGTAGTACCGCATGAAGAGACCAAAATGCATGGATTGATCTATCTATTGCTTGAAGGAAAAAGAAAAGGGATTACCTGCAGTGCAATCTGCCACTCAGCCTGTGTCTCGGCAAAAATAGCAACACGCTCATTGTCCTGGCGACCTAAATTGACCAATCCTGAAGAAAAGTTGCAAACACTCTCGAAGGCCTCAGCGTAACATTTCCACTCGTACTCCCCCAGATGAAGCTTCTCAAAGGACCTCCCATCAGGTGATGATTCTATTTCCCTTGAAATGAGCTTCCTTGTGCCAAGGAGGGGCATGTAGAGATACTCTTTGCAAGCGTGCTCAAACAGCTCAGCAAGTGTGTTGACCCCTTCCCAGTGTGTTTCAACAGGGCGTTCAAACCGATGGTTGCGGATCGCATAGCCAGGCTCTCCACCAACATCAACTGGCACACCCCTCTTATTTTCAACCTTTCTCCTTTTCTGGAGCAGAAGAGAGACCGCAATGGGCACAAGAAGGCCAACAAAATAAGGATTCATACTTGTTCAAGGGCGACCTGACAGCTATATACTAGCTTATGGGAGGAAGGCTACAGATTAAAGATGCCTTGAAGAGAGAACCCTGAAAAATATAATTTCAGGCTGTAAACAAAAACTGAAAATCCAGTACGGATTGTATATAATGCAGATTCTTTGCATACAAGGAGCTAATTGCATGTTAGATTGTTAGCCTTATTTATCTGTTCAGGTCCATTGTATAACCAATCCAATAACAAATGGAATATCAACTGGCAAAGTATGAAGCATTTAAGCAGTCTGGTAAAGTAAGATCATTCATAAAGATGGCCACCTGAAATGCAAAGCTTTTGCATGTTCTCTAAAAGCGCTGGTATGCGCACTTGCATAGTAGCATACAAAGCATGCATCAAAATTAGGTGTAAAAAATTGTGTATGCTCCTTTTTCCTTCTGCTAATCAGTAAGCAATCAAATCTCCTGATTGGTTTCCAAACAACATATATATGAGAGCTGTGACGTAGAGCAAGAAATACAACTAATTCTGCAGTCATCAAAAGTACCATCTGATAGAGTAAGAAATTAAAACCTAGTAGAATCTGGCCGCGCAACTGCACGGATGTACTCCGCTAGTTTGGGGCAGAACTGAAAAGGGATACACTAATATTTGTAGTATTGTATGTCTTCAACGCGAGGTGATAATAATGCTGTATACGGCGTAACAATGCGATGCAATGCGATGCGATGCGATGCACAAGGAACCCATTCCCATGAGGCGCTGAAACCTACGAAATCTAACAAAAGTGTGCTCGGATTCTCTAGATTCCACGACCACGAGCGTTCGTTGCGATGTGCGGAACGGAGGGTGCGTACCTTCTGGAGGGGTGGGGGGTGGGGGGTGGGGCGCAATGGCGCGTGGAAGCTTCTGGAAGGGAGGGGGCGAAGGCGTGACGTCAGGCGGAGGAGGATCGATCGGCGCGGCGGGGAGAGGAGGGAGGGGGTGGAGCTGCTCTGCCTCTTCTCCAAGTCTTCAGCCGCTAAATTCGCTTGAGGCCGGTGTGTGCTCTGGCCCCACCAATCTCCTCACTTCTCCGCTATCCAACGAGGCCCAAGGCCCCATCGGTCTATCGGATGCTGGAATGGCCCAACATTGTCTTCTCAAAAAACAAAAATGCCCAACATTGGACCTTGCCGTCTACTCCGTTTGTTCCCAAATATATATTTTCTTCGAAATACTAGCACATATGTGGGAGCCACTAATTAACGAGCACTCCTTCAAAACTCTTGCAACGATCAGCGTCTCTTGGCGCGCTCTTAGCCATTCGCCACGTGTCACGCTCTGGGCGTTCCTTCCGGATTTTGTTTTTTATTTTTCCGCACGCGTTTTCGGCTATTTAAACGGTTTTTTCCAGGCTTTTTCGACGCTTTGGTTTTTCACCGGTCTTTCTTATCTTTTCGACAAAAAAAATTCAAAAAAAATAATTTTTGCACGAAAAAACGCATTTTTTCCCCTTTCGCGAGAGTCACGGTTTTCCTTACACTAGAAGCACGGTTTTGCTTTCGCAAGAGTCACGGCCGTGCCTTTCGGGAAACGAAAAAAGGCATATTTTTTGTTTTTTTTCTTTCGCGAGAGTCACGATTTTGCTTCTGCGAGAGGCACGGGTGTGCTTTCGCGAGAGTCACGGCCGTGCCTCTCGGAAACGAAAAAAAAAACGTGTTTTCTGTTTTTTTCCCTTTCGCGAGAGTCACGATTTTGCTTCCGTAAGAAGTATGGTTGTGCTTTCGCGAGAGTCACGGTCATGCCTCTCGAAAACGGAAAAAGACGCATTTTCTATTTTTTTTCTTTCAGGAGAGTCACGGTTTTGCTTCCGCGAGAGGCACGGGTGTGCTTTCGCGAAAGTCACGGCCGTGCCTCCTCGGAAACGAAAAAAAACGCGTTTTCTCTTCTTCTTTTTTTCCATGAGAGTCGCGATTTTACTTCCGTGAGAGGCACTGTTGTGATTTCGTGAGAGGCACGGACGTGCCTTTTTTGGAAAGGGAAAAAACCCGTGTTCTCGGTACAGTTTTTCCGGCCGTTTTTTCGTGAAAAAAATCGTCAAAATCTATTAACATTGGATCTAGTTTTGAAGATCTCGACGCAAGGAATCCATTGATGAAAACGGTTTGAGATTTGGACGTACGGTTTGAGAGATAAAAAGTTTTGAATAAACGGATTTACGAAAAAAAAGGAAAAACCCCAAGTTGCGACAAGTGGCGTGCTGCATGTGTACCACTTGTCGCAACCTGGGGAGTTGGAATGATCTTTGCAACGAGCACTTCTCAACTAGTGATTTCGCACATATGTCGATTCTCAAAAAGAAACTAGCACATATGACGTGTGTTACACGCTGCGATGTAAAAAACAATTGTCATTAAACAAGTTTATCAAATTGAAGATAAGTTTGATGATGAATCAATTGACAACCCCATTATTTATATTATTTGTTTATATGTTGAGCATGCATTCGTACATGTTAGTGCTGAAATATAGGATGGGCTTTAGGCCCATCTAGCAATTTTTAAAAATCTCTAAGGATTCATGTGGATTATATTGCACTAGAGTGGGAAGTTTAGTCCCATCCCGCTAGTGGAGAAAGAGTTGAACCTTTTTATAAGGGTTTCTCTTCTACATGTTATTGGAGCTTGAAAAGAGAAGAGGCCCCCGCGCACTCCTCCGTTGCCGCCGCCTCGCAACAGCGCGGCGCGGCACGCGGGAATGAGCTGAGCCGAGCTCACACCTACGCATTTATTTTTGTCAGTCAGTAACGAAGAGTTTTTCTGACAACTGGGCCACGATCTGAGACGTCGGATCGTAGGCTGTCACGGACTCGGACGTGGGTCGAGCCCACGTCTCTCCACGCGGCTGCGTCTATAATATAAGTGTGAAGTGTCTTCTAACCCTAGTCGCCACGAACAGATCACATCTGCTACACGCGCACGCCCACCGTCGTTCCTTTGTTGCTGCCGCCGGTGACTCCATCACGTCTGCCGCGTACACGGTCGACGGGGGAACAGGTCTCCAAAACCCCGCCTCTCCGGATCTTGTACGGGAGAGGGGCGAATAGGTTTTTGGGCAACGACTACGCTACTACTCGCCTCCGATCCGCTACTTCCGCGTCGTCTTCATCATCACCATGTCGTAGTCCGACGCCAACCGTCTCGCCACCGAGAAGCTCGAGGCCGACAAGAAGGCCGCCGAGGATGTTGCTGCCGCCACCGCCGCCATGACTTCTGTGGTATAACACGTTTATCCTGCTCCTATTTATTTTTGTATTAGCAGTACTACCAGTATGTGTAGATGTGTCTACTGTTTGCATAGTACGTGCTTGTTTAGATCAGTATAAATGTGTCATAAATTCAGTCAATGCCATGCTAGTGATTTATCTATGGATTAAATTAGTCAAAAAAATACCTATTTACTCAACAGTTAGTTGCTATCATAAATTTTGATAAGTGTATCAAAAGGAATATGCAAGGGACTACATCGAAGAGCATGATAATTACATTTTCTAAAACATGATAGCTATATCAAAAAAATCTCACAGATGGTAGCTACGACAAATAACCTATTTTTTTCTTTCTTAAACAACCTGGTAAGATAAAGGAGGCGCTAGGGTACAATCAGCAACACATGCTCATTAGTTAACGTGCAAGCTAGTGACCGACGGGCGATGGAAAAGAAGGTAGCAGAACATAAATTAGTTGAACAAGCTAATGTCAACAATCGACAATCAGGTCACATGACGGGGAAAGAGCATTAGAGAGCAGATTAACTTGTGGCTCACTAACATGAATATTTAAGATGAGGCTAACAAAGTGACACCGAATGTTGGCATTGAAACATCATTCCCATGATCATGTTGAGGTGTGAAGGAAATATGCCCTAAAGCCAATAATAAAATTGTTATTTATATTTCCTTATATCATGATAAATGTTTATCATTCATGCTAGAATTGTATTAACCGGAAAATTGATACATGTGTGGATACATAGACAAAACACAGTGTCCCTAGTAAGCCTGGCTCTACTAGACTAGCTCGTTAATCAAAGATGGTTAAGTTTCCTAACCATAGATATGTGTTTGTGATTTGATGAATGGGGTCACATCATTAGAAGAATGATTTGATGGACAAGACCCATCCATTAGCTTAGCATAATGATCATTAAGTTTTATTGTTATTGCTCTCTTCATGACTTATACATATTCCTTTGACTGTGAGATTATGCAACTCCCGAATACCGTAGGAACACCTTGTGTGCTATCAAACGTCACAACATAACTTGGTGATTATAAAGATGCTCTATAGGTGTCTTCGAAGGTGTTTATTGGGTTGACATAGATCGAGATTAGGGTTTGTCACTCCGAGTATCAATGAGGTATCTTTGGGCCATCTTGGTAATGCACATCATGATAAGCTTTGCAAGCAATGTGACTAATGAGTTAATTGCGGGATGATGCATTACGGAACGAGTAAAGAGACTTGCCGGTAACAAGATTGAACTAGGTATGAAGATACCGACGATCGAATCTCGAGCAAGTAACATACCGATGACAAAGGGAATAACGTATGTTGTCATTACGGTTTGACCGATAAAGATCTTCATAGAATATGTAGGAACCAATATGAGCATCCAGGTTTCTCTATTGGTTATTGACCGGAGAGGTGTCTCGGTCATGTCTACATAGTTCTCGAACCCGTAGGGTCCGCACGCTTAACATTCGATGACAATTTTGTATTATATGAGTTATGTGATTTGGTGACCGGATGTTGTTCGGAGTCCCGGATGATTTCACGGACATGACGAGGAGTCTTGAAATGGTCGAGAGGTAAAGATTCATATATAGGACAATAGTATTCAGACATCAGAAGTGTTTTGATGGTACTGAGTACGTATCGGGTCACCGGAAGGGGTTCCGGGCAACCCCCGGCAAAGCTATATGGGCCTAATGGGCCAAGAGGGAAAACACACCAGCCACTAAAGCGCTGGTACGCCCCTCCCCATATGGGCTAGCCAAATTGGAGTAGAAAAGGGGAAGGAGAAAAGGAAAAAGGGAATAGGATTCCCCCTTTCCCCTCTTCCCTTCCTACTCCGAATAGGAATAGGAAAGGGGGAGGCCGAATTGGGAGGACCCCAAGCCCTTTCCTATTCCTATTCGGAGTAGGAAGGGAACAGGGGGAATCCTATTCCCTTTTTCCTTTCCTCCTTCCCCTTTTCTACTCCAATTTGGCTATCCCATATGGGGGGTGCACCGGCCCCTTAGTGGCTGGTGTGTTTCCCCTCTTGGCCAATTAGGCCCATATAGCTTGCCGGGGGTTGCCCGGAACCCCTTCCGGTGACCCGATAGGTACCTGGTACCCCCAGAACACTTCCGGTGTCCGAATACTATTGTCCTATATATGAATTTTTACCTCTTGATTATTTCAAGATTCCTCGTCATGTCCGTGATCTCATCCGGGACTTCGAACAACATTCAGTCACCAAATCACATAACTCATTGATACAAAAGCATCATCGAACGTTAAGCGTGCGGGCCCTATGGGTTCAAGAACTATGTAGACATGATAGAGACACCTCTCCGATCAATAACCAATAGCGGAACCTGGATGCTCATATTGGTTCCTACATATTCTATGAAGATCTTTATCGGTCAAACCGTAATGACAACAAACGTTATTCGCTTTGTCATCGGTATGTTACTTGCCCGAGGTTCGATCGTCAGTATCTTCATACCTAGTTAAATCTTGTTACCGGCAAGTCTCTTTACTCGTTCCGTAATGCATCATCCCGCAACTAACTCATTAGTCACATTTCTTGCAAGGCTTATCATGATGTGCATTACCGAGAGGGCCCAGAGATACCTCACCGATACTCGGAGTGACAAATCCTAATCTCGATCTATGCCAACCCAACAAACACCTTCGAAGACACCTGTAGAGCATCTTTATAATCACCCAGTTACGTTGTGACGTTTGATAGCACACAAGGTGTTCCTCCGGTATTCGGGAGTTGCATAATCTCATAGTTAAAGGAATATGTATAAGTCATGAAGAAAGCAATAGCAATAAAACTTAACGATCATTATGCTAAGCTAACGTGTGGGTCTTATCCATCACATAATTCTCCTAATGATGTGATCCCATTCATCAAATGACAACACACGTCTATGGTTAGGAAACTTAACCATCTTTGATTAACGAGCTAGTCTAGTGGAGGCTTACTAGGGACACTGTGTTTTGTCTATGTATCCACACATGTATCAAGTTTCCGGTAATACAATTCTAGCATGAATAATAAACATTTATCATGATATAAGGAAATATAAATAACAACTTTATTATTGCCTCTAGGAACCTGAAACTAGTGATAATGCTAATAATAATATTCGTGATGATGCTCAACCTAGTAATGATAATGACGTAGAAATTGAACCTGATGTTGATCTTGATAACCCACAATCAAAGAATCAACGTTATGATAAGAAAGACTTTGTTGCTAGGAAACATGGTAAAGAAAGAGAGCCTTGGGTTCAGAAACCCATGCCTTTTCCTCCCAAACCATCCAAGAAAAAGGATGATGAGGATTTTGAGCGCTTTGCTGAAATGATTAGACCTATCTTTTTGCGTATGCGATTAACTAATATGCTCAAAACCAATCCTTATGCTAAGTACATGAAAGATATAATTACAAATAAAAGAAAGATACCAAAAGCTGAGATTTCCACCATGCTTGCTAATTACACTTTTAAGGGTGGAATACCAAAGAAACTTGGAGATCCCGATGTACCAACTATACCATGCTCCATTAAAAGAAACTATATTAAAACTGCTTTATGTGATCTTGGAGTCGGTGTCAGTGTTATGCCTCTCTCTTTATATCGTAGACTTGATTTGAATAAGTTGACACCTACTGAAATATCTTTGCAAATGGCTGATAAATCAACTGCTGTACCTGTCGGTATTTGTGAGGATGTGCCTGTTGTAGTTGCAAACATTACTATTTTAACGGACTTTGTTATTCTTGATATTCCCGAGGACGATAGTATGTCTATTATTCTTGGAAGACCCTTTTTGAATACTGCAGGGGTTGTTATTGATTGCACTAAAGGCAATGTCACTTTTCATGTTAATGGTAATGAGCATACGGTACACTTTCCGAGGAAACAACCTCAAGTTCATAGTATGAACTCTATTGGAAAAATGCCATCGATTATATTTGGAGGTTTTGAATTTCCTCTTCCTACTGTCAAGAAGAAATATGATATTCTTATTATTGGGGATGTGCATATCCCCGTTGAGGTAACATAGTGTTATTCGAAATTTCTCCGGTTCCATGTTATTCGGAATGAGTTCGTTAACAAGACTTGATCAACCTTGTTAGTGGATTCCTTTTGATGATCATGAGGTGGATGAAACTAGAAGGCACAACCTTCTGTACCCAACCTTTACTTTCTGTTATTTATATTAAATAAAATAAAAATAAATATTTTTCTGTCTGTTATCTGATTATCCATGCAATATAAAAATACCTCAAAAATAAAAGTTCTCCAAATGCCCTGAAATTTAAATATGATTTTTTCTAGAATATTTGAGAATATTTGGCACTGAGAACACAGCAGGGGGGTCAACCACCTGCCCACGAGGGTGGAGGGCGCGCCCTACCCCCTAGGTGCGCCCCTGCCTCGTGGGCCCATGGTGGCCCTCCTCCACTTATTCCTGCACCCACACACTTCATCTTCCTCCCACAAACACGAATATCCAGCTCAAGCACGAGTTCTAGCTCATCTTGATGCCATTTTCGATCTCCTTGCTCAAAGCACCTCTCACAAAACTGTTCCTTGGTATGTGACTCCTCCATTGGTCCAATTAGTTTTTGTTCTAGTGCTTTATTCATTGCAAATTTTTGCTACTTAGGTGACCCTGTTCTTGAGCTTGCATGCCAAATTTATATGGTTCCAAGTAGTTTTGATGCATGATATAGGCCCTAGGCACTTGTAGGAGTAGTTGCTACCAATATTATTGAGTTTGGTTTACTTTTATTTTGAAGTTAATAAAAATTTCAGAATTTTTCACAAAATGATGAGGAGACTTTTGAGGGGCTCATCGAGCCAAAGCTCGAAGGAAAAGGCACCGAAGCCTAAGTATAATCTGCCTCACACCACGGAGGTTCGGGCGTGTGAATGGCCTTCCGAGGATTTCTTGAGAGCAGCCGGGATTTATGAAGATTTTCATGAATTGGCTCATAATGCAGGCCACACCGCTTTCTTCCACGACCAATGCGATCAGTATCTCTTACTCACAAATACCTTCGTGTAAAGCTTTCATTTTCATTCTAGGAACTCACCACCTACGATGGAGTTTCATTTATATGATGAGCATAAGGAGATGTCACTTTATGATTTTTGTCGGATTTGTTTAGTCCCTTTTGAGGGCAAGACAGAAGAACCACATCGTGATGATGTGGAGGGGTTTATTGATACTATCACTGTAGGGGAAACAAGGAAGGTTTCCGATGCACGAATCACTAGCATACATTTTCCTGTTTTACGCTACTTTGCATTACTTGCTAGTCGTTGCTTAATTGGTCGCGGAAACTGTGGAAACCTTAGTATCCCTGATATTATTATTTTGCTCCAAGGTTTATATGGTGATAACACTTTTAGTATGGGCGGCATTATTGCTAAACGGTTAAGTCTGAACCGTACAAAGGGCCCCATCTTTGGAGGCATCTATGCTTCACTCCTAGCCGCACATTTTAACATACCTATTAGGCATTCTGAGAAGGAAGAAAAAGTGCTGCCTCGTGTTTATCTAGATTATAAAAGTATGGTGGCACATGATTTTATTGTTAAGAATAGGGAAGGAGAGCTTAAATATCAATTGTTCTTTAACAAACATCATCCTGATACTATTACCCTGCCTGCTCCTTCCTTGTTTGATTTGTCTGTAGGCATGTACCTTGTTCCGTTGAAGGCTATTCACGCCTACCGGAACCCTGCACCAGCTGAGGAGCCAGAGCCGGAACCACAAATTGATCCTTCACGACAGTCTAATTACCAGTGGGATCCGGAGATGATTGTTAGCCAGTGGCAAGTGGAGTCTTCCTCTTCTTTCTCTCAGTACGACCCCAACTATTATTATGGATATCCGCCAGGCCAGCCATGGCCATAGACCAACTTAGGCCAAAATCCTAAGCTTGGGGGAGTACGTATTTCCCACCGACATTACATTTATGCCCACACACTCATTGCTAGATGTCGGTGCTCATACTTTTTCATTGTATCATCCATGCTAGTTTATTTTCCTTTTTATGCTTTCTTCTTGTGTGTTTAATAAACCTTAAGAAAAACCAAAAATTAGTTGTAGCTTTTAGTCAGTTTAATTTCCATGCTTGTAGTAGTAATTAAAAATAAAACCCAAAAAGATTTCCTGTTCTTCTTTTGCTTGTTGGGAGCTTTCCCGTGTAAATAGTTTTATTTATTTTCTTTTCTTTGGGGGTCGATAGGAGAAGACCATAATTAAATTGTTGAAGTGGCTCTTATATGCATTATTGTTTATCTGACAAAAGAGCCCATATTGCCTTGTCTTCTCTTGTTTATTGAATGCTTGCAGATTCCAGCTTAGTCCAATGCACGTGCACTATTATTATTATTCACATCGTTCGGCCGTGCAAGTGAAAGGCAATTATGATGTTATATGATGGACTGGCTGAGATGAGAAAAGCTGGTACGAACTCGACCTCTTTTGTTTTTGTAAATATGATTAGTTCATCGTTCCTGATTCAGCCTATTATGAATAAACATGTTTGCAATGACAATTAGAGATCATAGTTTTTTGTGCCATGCTTGATTAGCTATCAGTTATAATGGTTTACCTTGCGTGCCAACATGCTATTAAAATGGTTATGATGTGGTATGATAGGGTGGTATCCTCCTCTGAATGATTTAAGTGACTTGACTTCGCACATGTTCACGCATGTAGTTGAAACAAAATCAACATAGCCTTCACGATATTTATGTTCATGGTGGATTATATCCTACTCATGCTTGCATTCGGTGTTGATTAATTTTAATGCATGTTCATGACTGTTGTCGCTCTCTACCTGGTCGCTTCCCAGTCTTTTGCTAGCCTTCACCTGTAATAAGCGGGAATACTGCTTGTGCATCCAATCCCTTAAACCCCAAAGTTATTCCACATGAGTCCACTATACCTACCTATATACGGTATCTACCTGCCGTTCCAAGTAAATTTGCATGTGCCAAACTCTAAACCTTCAAATAAATATCATGTTTTGTATGCTCGAATAGCTCATGTATCAACTAGGGCTGTCTGTATCTTCAATTTTAGGTGGGTTATTCTCAAGAGGAGTGGACTCCGCTCCTCACTCACGGGATAAATGGTTGGTCACCGGGATGCCCAGTCCCATGCTTTATGCAAACTAAATCAAAATAATTGCAAACAAAACTCCCCCTGGGACTCTTGTTAGTTGGAGGCATTCGTTGTTTCGAGCAAGCCATGGATTGATGCTTGTTGGTGGAAGGGGGAGTATAAACTTTACCATTCTGTTTGGGAACCGCCTATAATGTGTGTAGCATGGAAGATATCGCCATCTCTTGGTTGTTATGTTGACAATGAAAGTATACTACTCAAAATATTATTCACCTCTGTTTCAAAACCGAGCTCTGGCACCTCTACAAATCCCTGCTTCCCTCTGCAAAGGGCCTATCTATTTACCTTTATGCTGAGTCATCATCCTCTTATTTGAAAAGCACCAGTTGGAGAGCACCGCTGTCATTTGCGTTCATTACTGTTAGTTTACATTGAGTATGACTTGACTGGATCTCTTTTACCATGAATTACAATGTCTAGTCAGTCCTTGGTCTTTAAAGGTGCTCTTCATTTATGTTTTGCAGTCTCAGAAAGGGCTAGTGAGATACCATCTTGTTATATCATATTATGATTGTTTTGAGAAAGTGTTGTCATCCGAGATTTATTATTATGGCTCGCTAGTTGATTATGCTATTGATATGAGTAAACTTGAGACCATTGCGTTATTGCGAATGTGGTTAGTTATAATCTTTGCTGAAAACTTGAATGCTGGCTTTACATATTTACAACAACAAGAGCAAACAGAGTTTATAAAAGTTTTTCTTTATCACTTTTAGTTTGTCAACTGAATTGCTTGAGGACAAGCAAAGGTTTAAGCTTGGGGGAGTTGATACGTCTCCAACGTATCTACTTTTACAAACACTTTTGCCCTTGTTTTGGACTCTAACTTGCATGATTTGAATGGAACTAACCCGGACTGACGATGTTTTTAGCATAATTACCATGGTGTTATTTATGTGCAGGAGCAAACGTTCTCGGAATGACCTGAAACTTCACGGAGCCACTTTTCACAAAATAAGAAAAATACATGCCAAAGATGAAGGCCAGGGGGCCCACCGTCTCTCCACGAGGGTGGGGGCGCGCCTGCCCCCCTAGGGCGCGCCCCCTTCCTCATGGTCCCCCTATTGCCTCTCCGACTCCAACTCCACCTCCATATATTGAGTTTCGGGGAGAAAAAAAATCAGAGAGAAGAAATCATCGCTTTTACGATACGGAGCCGCCGCCAAGCCCTAAAACCTCTCGGGAGGGCTGATCTGGAGTCCGTTCGGGGCTCCGAAGAGGGGAATCCGTCGCCATCGTCATTGTCGGTGTCAAAACCAGCGGATCTCGGGTAGGGGGTCCCGAACTATGCGTCTAGGCGGATGGTAACAGGAGACGGGGGACACGATGTTTTTACCCAGGTTCGGGCCCTCTCAATGGAGGTAAAACCCTACTCCTGCTTGATTGATCTTGATGATATGAGTATTACAAGAGTTGATTACCACGAGATCGAAGAGGCTAAACCCTAGAAGCTAGCCTATGGTATGATTGTTGTTCTTGGTCCTACGGACTAAACCCTCCGGTTTATATAGACACCGGAGAGGGCTAGGGTTACATAGAGTCGGTTACAAGGAAGGGGATCTATATATATCCGTATTGCCAAGATTGCCTTCCACACCAAGGAGAGTCCCATCTGGACACGGGACAAAGTCTTCAATCTTGTATCTTCATAGTCCAACAGTCCGGCCAAAGGATATAATCCGGCTGTCCGGATACCCCCTAATCCAGGACTCCCTCAGTAGCCCCTGAACCAGGCTTCAATGACGATGAGTCCGGCGCGCAGATTGTCTTCGGCATTGCAAGGCGGGTTCCTCCTCCGAATACTTCATAGAAGATTTTGAACACGAGGATCGTGTCCGACTCTGCAAAACAAGTTCCACATACAACCGTAGAGAGAATGATATTTTCACAAATCTAATCTGCCGACGCATTCCGCAGTGTGACATCACACCACAGCCAGGTCACCATTCGAATCATTTTTCACAACCAACCTCAGCGTGTTTCGCGAGGCGGTTTCCTTGGCACGTCTTGTCGAAGCAGAGATCATGTCCCCTTATTACGGGATTCCCATCAATACGGACGTGGGTAACCCAACCACGCCATCAATTACGGCGCTTGGGGGATAAGCGAGTTTTACCTGGCTGGTGGGGGCGCATAGTTTCGTCTGCCCTTATAAAGGGATAAGGGTTCACCTTTTTCTACCCACGCCTTCCTCCTCCTTGCTCATCCATTCTCGCGCACTTGAGCTCCAGCGCCCAAGTCCACATCCTTCTCCTCAACCCTCTCCAAACATGTCCGAAGCGGGAGGCAAGTGGATGGTCTCCTCCGTTACGGAGGGAGACATCAAAAAGTTGCGCGGGGCCGAATACTTAGCCGCGGATATTGCGCACCGGCTGCCAGCCGCGGGGCAAATCATCCCTACCCCGGAACCTTACGAAAGGGTGGTTTTCCTCACCCACTTCGCCCGCGGACTGGGGTTTCCCCTCCATCCATTCGTCCGCGGCCTTATGTTCTATTATGGGCTGGACTTCCATGATCTAGCTCTGAATTTCATCCTCAACATCTCGGCGTTCATCGTCGTGTGCGAGGCTTTCCTCCGCGTCTGGCCCCACTTCGGCCTGTGGCTGAAGACCTTCAATGTCAAACCGAAGGTTGTAGGCGACCAACAATCGGAATGCGGCGGAGCCATGGTGGGAAAAATGCCCAACGTTACATGGCTCAAGGGCTCCCACATGGAGACCATAAAGGGTGGCAATCGGGGTGGTTCTACATCACCGAGCCACGCGACACCAACTGGGTGGCGGCCCCCGAGTTTCGATCCGGAATCCCCACGCGGCTCACTTCCTGGAAGGAGAAGGGCCTGTCCTGGAGCTCATCGGTGGAGCTGGACGGACTCCATAAGTGTATCCGGAACATGATAGGCAAGAAACTCAAGCTTGTCAACATAGTCCAGGTCATGCTCTTCCGCCGGATCCTCCCGTGTCAACGACGGGCTTTCAACTTATGGGAGTTCGACCCGGCCCAGCACCAGACTCTATGTGAGCTCTTCGACACGACGCATAAGGACGTCTAGAAGGTGTTGTTCAAGGGCGCCGAGGTCCCCCCTCCCCTTACCGAGGACCGCGGGCTAAGCGCGACGCGCCCTGCGAATCCGGTAAGTTCTGTACACCTCGTAGGGTATTTATTTTCCATAGTTTAACCATGTGCGGGGTCTGAGCTCCCATTCCTTTGACAGGACCGGGCAGAGACATCGGAGCAGATTGACTGTCCGGCCCATCTGCCCGAAGATCCTGCAGACGCTCTCCTGACGGAGATGCGGACTCCGGCTCCTTATGAGGTGCCGGAGAAGAAGATCAAGAAGAAGTCCACGGGAACCCGAAAGAGTTCCCGGCGCCAGGTGTTATCGGACTCATCGTTCGATAACTCCGAGACACACTCCTCCCATGAAAACGAGGATGAGGAATATGACGGTTCTCCCCCTCTAGCCGGGGGAGACAGGAAAAGGAAGGTCGCCCCAACCGGGGAGGCCGGAGGGTCCAAGAAGGGAAGGACTCTCCTTCCGGACTGTTCCACCACCGCCGCCGACAGCGAAGACGAGTGGTTACTCAGGGCCAAGCCCCTGGCGAAGTCGTAAGTATTCGGATACCAGAGTAACTCATAGCATACCTTTATTGCACTGCTTCTCCTAACGTCAAATATGATCATGCAATCCGCCCGGAGCCCGCATCGACGTATCCTCGTCAGACGGTTCCTTGGACTCGTCGGATATGAATAGCGAGTCACTTCCAACCACCTCCTCTCCTCGCCCTACAGACAATGTCGAGGTATTGTCTCAAGGGGCACCAAACCGAGGGGACGTAGTCCTGGAGGCGCCTCAAGGCGACCTTCCGGACTCCAGGTGCAAAGGGAGCAAGACTCCCAAGGGCTCCAAGTTCGGCCCTCGGCCGAACACCGCGCCAGAACCTCTAGTGGTTCCGGACTCCGGCAGGCGGCCCTCTGCCAAGAGGGGCAAGCCGCCCGTGCCGGTGACCTCTGTCTATCCAGAGGCACCGGACAACCTGCTGGGAGAGCTTCGCGGCGCTTCCATCGACGAAGAGCACCGCACTATTATGAGTGCGGTGATCAAGAAGGTTCAGTCCGCCAAGAGTGGACTGACTGAAGCCTGTGCCAGCCTTCTAACAGGCTTTGAGGTAAGTATTTAAAGTATAGGAAAATATTACCGCATAGACAGTAGCCCCTGATGCTCTGTTTGGTGTTCACAAAGAAAAGCCAAATAGAGGATCAAATAATATCTGCAGGAGTCTAATACAAGTATGTCTATATGCGTATGCAGGCTTCGCTGCTGACCTCTGCCGCACTGACTGCGGAGGTCGTCGCACTGAAGCAGAACCTCAAGCGGTCCGAGAAAGAACTCGGCCTTGCCAAGAGGCAGCTCGAGGAGAACAAAGGTAAGTAATACCTTGTATATATATATGTGTGTGTATATATAAGATGTGGTTGCAAAATGATAGGATCATCATGGATGTGCCAGGGGCCACGACCGAAGTGGCGACCCTGAAGCGAGCACTGTCCGAGGTCGAAAACAAAGTGGCCGAGGAGCGCACCGAGCGGGAGAAACAAGAGGCACGGGTGGGCGAGGTGCAACAAGAGCTCCAGGCTCTCGTGAAGAAGCACGAGACTTTGGAGCTTGACTCGAAGACGCGAGAGTCCGAGCTTGCCGCGGCCCTCGAGAGCACAAAGCATGCCAAGGCTGAAGCCCAAAAGGCCCTCCAGGAAATTGAGGCGATGAGGAAGATAGCGGCGGGTAAGGCATTCATTATGCAAACCAAGCATGTGAAAGTAAATTACTTGTTACTTACCCGAGTCCGGAGCTCTCCAGGAGCATTCGCAGATTTACCCGCAGCGTGTCGGATGCCGCAAAGTACTACCAGGCCGAGGAGGGAAGCTCGACGGAGAAGTTGTTCTGGTCTCAGTATACTGGGACCGAACACCCGATGCCTGTGAGCGACCAGCTGAAGCAACTGGTCGAGCTGCACAAGGCGGCCGAACAGGCCATGAGGGGCCTTATAGTCCGGATGTGGCCTGGCGACTCCCTTCCCAACAACTACTTCGGCTTGGTGAGGCGGCTTGTGGATGCCTGCCCACGGCTGGAAGTCATAAAGCGGTCCGCCTGCATCGAAGGTGCACGCCGAGCTTTTGCCCGTGCGAAGGTGCACTGGGCCAAGATGGACGACGAGAAGCTGGTGAAGGAGGGGCAGCCGCAGGGCAAGGAGCATCGCCACCCTGAAATGTATTATGAGGGTGTCCTGAAGGGTGCCCGTCTTGTGGCGGACGAGTGTGCGAAGGATGTAATTTTTGAATGAACTTGCTCGTGTGATCCTGTATTATGAAAACTTGTTCATGTGCGCTATGCAACGCTTGTTTTAATTTAAAATATTACCTTCTGTGCGTCTGTTTATCAAATCTGAGAGATGGCCAGTCGTCGGCTTCTGCCCCCATGCCACGAGTGCTGGGGTGTTCGGGATAAATCTGAGCACTCTTTTTCCCATTGTTGGGTCCTTCAAGGGAGGTGCTCAGCACAACGAACAAGGCAATCGGACTATAATGCTTTATCACTCTCACTTAGCCATAGAAGTCTACAATTTTAAATTTTGGCGAAGCCCCTAGTATTTGGAAGGCCGGATTCGGGGCGCTATACACGCCTAAGCCGGACAAAGCCGACTCCTCGCCCTAAGCGGCATAAGTCTTTAGGGACTCGAGACCTCTCGAACAACGACCAACTCTCGCCTTATCACGACAGTCAGTTTTAGCTTTCTCTACTGAGGGGCTTGCCCAGATGAACCAGGGCACAATCGCAGTAGTTCTCCCAGTGCTACCTTAGCCGATATAGCGGAACGTAAGGTACCAAAACATGGGAGCCGGGCAAACCCAACTATTGACCCAAGACATGATTCAGAGCTGATGCATATAATGCTATAAGTTCGGGGTGCCGCACTGTCGAAAGTGTTCGGACTTCTCACGCCGTATTACGGGGTACGCTTAAGCCCCTGGCGTATTGGCCGTACCAGAGAGTACGGATGCTGAATGTCATGAATGAACATATATATATATATATATATAAAAGAATAGAGAATGCGGTAATAGTCTAGTGCTATGCATTGTTTATTCAAAATGGTGCGTCGAAGCAGAATGATACAAGTAGTGCGATAAGCAAAAAGTAGGACTATTTGACATGTCCCCTCCAAGGGCAAGCTGAGGAATGGTATTTAAAGCAGGTATTTCACTCGTTATCAGAGACCACCTGGGAGTTCCATGGTGGGATATAGCTTTCTGCCTCCTTGGTTGTTGTATTGTGTGTCCGGCAATCGTACTGCTGGACGGGGTTTCCAGAGAGTAAAGTCCTAAAAGAGAGAAAAAATAACAAAGCAGGAAGCCCCTAGTGCGGTTAAGCCGCGTTTTGGGGCATGCCATAGTCGTGCCCCCCCACCTATGCCCATGGTATTTTCAATGCGTAATTATGTATGTGTGGCACATATTTCGCCATTTGGTTGGGACTGGGGTGGGGGCCGCATTGCTATGCGAGCTCGGAACGTGCCAGGCGGTCTTGTTGCAGATTACTCCAGGCACGCTTGACGGTGTCCGGGTGTTTAATCACCGAACTGGTGGATTGCCTGAAGAGGCTGCTTTGTGCTTCTGCTGCTAGGGCCGCAGTGTGCTCCTCCGTGCGGAGAGAGCGCTCTGTGTGTTCCATTGACTGTGATGACCCCCCGAGGTCCTGGCATCTTGAGTTTGAGGTATGCATAATGCGGTACCACATTGAATCTTGCAAATGCAGTTCGCCTGAGCAGTGCATGATAGCCACTGCGAAACGGGACTAAATTGAAGATTAACTCCTCGCTTCAGAAGTTATCCGGGGATCCGAAGACCACTTCCAGTGTGACTGAGCCTGTGCAATGGGCCTCTACACCTGGTATGACGCCTTTGAAGGTCGTTTTTGTGGGTTTGATCCTTGAGGGGTCTATACCCATTTTGCACACTGTGTCCTGATAAAGCAGGTTCAGGCTGCTGCCGCCGTCCATAAGGACTCGAGTGAGGTGAAATCCGTCAATGATTGGGTCTAGGACCAGTGCGGCGAATCCGCCATGACAGATACTAGTGGGGTGGTCCCTGTGATCGAAGGTGATCGGACAGGAGGACCATGGGTTGAACTTTGGGGCGACTGGCTCCAACGCATATACGTCCCTTAGCGCACGCTTCCGCTCCCTCTTGGGGATGTGGGTTGCGTATATCATGTTCACCGTCCGCACTTGTTGGGGGAACCTCTTCTGTCCTCCGGTGTTTGGCGGCCGGGGCTCCTCCTCGTCATTGATATGTAACCCCTTATCTTTGTTTTCGGCATTTAACTTGTCGGCCTGCTTGAACACCCAACATTCCCTGTTGGTGTGGCTGGCTGGCTTGTCGGGGGTGTCGTGTATTTGACACGAGCGATCGAGTATATGGTCCAAACTGGACGGGCCCGGAGTGCTTCTTTTGAATGGATTTTTCCGCTGACCGGGTTTAAAGCCTCTGAATCCGGCATTGACTGCCGTATCCTCCGTATTGTCATTGTTGATGTGGCGCTTGTGTTTGTTGTGACGTGACCTGCCATTGCTATCCTTGGTATCCGAAGTACCATGGTTCTTTGATATGTTATTGCTTCGAGCCAGCCAGCTGCCCTCTCCCGCGCAAAAGCGGGTCATGAGTGTCGTGAGGGCTGCCATAGATTTCGGCTTTTCCTGGCCAAGGTGCCGGGCGAGCCACTCGTCACGGATGTTGTGCTTAAAATCTGCTAGGGCCTCTGCATCCGGACAGCCGACGATTTGATTTTTCTTTGACAGGAACCGTGTCCAGAATTGCCTGGCCGATTCCTTTGGCTGCTGAATTATGTGGCTCAAGTCATCGGCATCTGGTGGTCGCACATAAGTGCCCTGGAAGTTGTCGAGGAATGCGGCTTCCAGATCTTCCCAACAGCCAATGGATTCTGCTGGCAGGCTGTTGAGCCAATGTTGAGCTGGTCCTTTGAGTTTGAGTGGGAGGTATTTGATGGCGTGTAGATTGTCACCGTGGGCCATGTGGATGTGCAGGAGGAAGTCCTCGATCCATACCACAGGATCTGTTGTACCGTCGTATAATTCGATATTTATAGGTTTGAAACCCTCTGGGATTTGGTGATCCATTACTTCGTCTGTGAAGTATAGGGGGTGTGCGGCGCCTCTGTACTGGGCTATACCGCGACGCAGCTCAAATGAGTCTTGTCCGCTGTGTTCGGCCCGGCCGGATTTACTTTTACTGTATCTGGCGTGATGGTTATCGTCTTGCATAGTGGCGCGCCCTCGTGATCCTTAGATCGATCTTGCGTGTTTTGCTTTGTCCTCCAATACGTCTCGCAGGTCTAGCGTGTTTCCCCGTGCTTTGACATTTTTATTTGAGTGGCGTCGGTGTGCGGGCTGAGCTTTTTGCTGAAATGCCTCTCTGTCGCGGCCACGAGGTGGCCGATCAGCCGCGTCATACGCTGGAGATGTAGGTTTTAATGCTTCCTCCTCCAGTCGGGGTAGCAACCTACGCTTTGGGTAACTCTTGGAGGGGCGCTCGAGTTCATATTCCTCGGCCGCAAGGACTTCAGTCCATCTGTCAGCTAGCAAATCTTGATCAACTCGAAGCTGTTGTTGCTTTTTATTAAGGCTATTTGCCGTGGCTATAAGCCGGTGCTTGAAGCGCTCTTGCTCGACGGGATCCTCAGGCAAGACAAATTCGTCATCGTCGAGGCTTGCCTCATCTTCGGAGGGAGGCATGTAATTATCATCCTCCGCCTCTCCATCTGCCGCTCTCTCGGGAGGGCTGGCTTCTCCATCCTCCTGCTCTAAATCTTGCTGGAGGGGATTGTCGTCATCTTTGGCACTGTGCAGAGTGCTATTATCTCCTATGCCGGTATCACCGCTTTTGCCTTGGCGAGACTTAGAGCGGCGCCGCTGACGTCGGTGCTTGGGTTGCTTCTTGGAGGGGTCATCCTCTGCTGTCCCATCGCCATTGCCTTCTTTGGGTGTGTCCACCATATATATATCATATGATGAGGTGGTTGTCCAGTGCCCTGTGGGCAGTGGTTCTTGTTCGTCTCCTGCATCGTCGTCCATACCATCGATGTCTTCGGAGTCGAAGTCGAGAATGTCGGTCAAATTGTCGACAGTGGCTACTAAGTGGGTGGTGGGTGGGCGGTGGATTTCTTCGTCATCTGCATCCCAATCCTGCCAAACATAGTTCGGCCAGGACTCTCCTGACAAGGAGAGAGACCTTAATGAGTTCAGTATGTCACCGAAGGGCGAGTGCTGAAAGATATCTGCAGAGGTGAACTCCATGATCGGCGCCCAGTCGGATTCGATAGGCACGGGCGCAGGCGGTTCGGAGTCCGTGGCCGGGGAAGAATCCGGTAGTTTGGCGTCACGGCTCTCGTGAAGGGTAAGGTCGATACTTGGCTTGATCGCCGCTGAGAATGCGGCCTTCGTGGCGGGGTCTATCCACCCGTCCATGGATGGCGCAATTGGCTCCGAATTGAGGGTCGGAGCGGTTGACGGTGTGGTCTCCTGAACATTGTCCGATGGTAGAGCTAAATCATGCTCATCGTGACCGTGCGGCGCACTCGGCAGGGGCTCGAATCCGTCAAAGATCAAGTCTTCGCGGATGTCGGCCGTGTAGTTTAAGCTTCCAAACCTGACCTGGTGGCCAGGGGCGTAACTCTCGATCTGCTCTAGATGGCCAAGCAAGTTGGCCCCGCAGTGCGAAGCCGCCGAATACGAAGATCTATCCGGGGAGAAAAGTCTCACCCTGCACTGCGTTGCTATCGATGATCGAAGGAGCCATCAAGCCCGACGATGACGACATAGAGGAACTCTCAATGGAAGCACCAATGTCGGTGTCAAAACCGGCGGATCTCGGGTAGGGGGTCCCGAACTGTGCGTCTAGGCGGATGGTAACAGGAGATGGGGGACACGATGTTTTTACCCAGGTTCGGGCCCTCTCGATGGAGGTAAAACCCTACTCCTGCTTGATTGATCTTGATGATATGAGTATTACAAGAGTTGATCTACCACAAGATCGAATAGGCTAAACCCTAGAAGCTAGCCTATGGTATGATTGTTGTTCTTGGTCCTACGGACTAAACCCTTCGGTTTATATAGACACCGGAGGGGGCTAGGGTTACACAGAGTCGGTTACAAGGAAGGAGATATATATATATATATATATCTGTATTGCCAAGCTTGCCTTCCACGCCAAGGAGAGTCCCATCCGGACACGGGACGAAGTGTTCAATCTTGTATCTTCATAGTCCAACAGTCCGGCCAAAGGATATAATCCGGTTGTCCGGATACCCCCTAATCCAGGACTCCCTCAGTCATCATCAACCATCCTCCATCACCAATTTCATGACGCTCACCGCCGTGCGTGAGTAATTCCATCGTAGGCTTGCTGGACGGTGATGCGTTGGATGGGATCTATCATGTAATCGAGTTAGTTTTGTTAGGGTTTGATCCCTAGTGTCCACTATGTTCTGAGATTGATGTTGCTATGACTTTGCTATGCTTAATGCTTGTCACTAGGGCCCGAGTGCCATGATTTCAGATCTGAACCTATTATGTTTTCATCAATATATTAGTGTTCTTGATCCTATCTTGCAAGTCTATAGTCACCAATTATGTGTTATGATCTGTTAACCCCGAAGTGACAATAATCGGGATACTTACTGATACGTCTCCAACATATCTATAATTTTTGATTGCTCCATGCTATATTATCTACTGTTTTGGGCAATATTGGGCTTTATTATCCACTTTTATATTATTTTTGGGACTAACCTATTAACCGGAGGCCCAGCCCAGATTTGCTGTTTTAGGCCTATTTCAGTGTTTTGAAGAAAAGGAATATCAGACGGAGTCGAAACGGAACGAAATCAACTAGAGAAGTTGTTTTTGGAAGGAAACACACCTGATGGATTTGGACGCCACGTCAGAAGATACGGGAGCTTCCCACGAGGTGGGGGCGTGCCCAGCCCCCTAGGGCGCGCCCCCCTGCCTCGTGGGGCCCCCGTGGCTCCCCTGACGTACTTCTTCCGCCTATATAACTTCGCGTACCCTAAAACTTCCAAAACAGAGATTAGATCGGGAGTTCCACCGCCAGAAGCCTCCGTAGCCACCAAAAACCAATCTAGACCCGTTCCGGCACCCTGCCGGAGGGGGCAATCCTTCTCCGGTGGCCATCTTCATTATCCCGGCGCTCTCCATGACGAGGAGGGAGTAGTTCTCCCTCGGGGCTGAGGGTATGTACCAGTAGCTATGTGTTTGATCTCCCTCTCTCATGTTCTTGAGATGATACGATCTTGATGTATCGCGAGCTTTGCTATCATAGTTGGACCCTATGTTTCTCCTCCCCCTCTTCTATCTTGTAATGAATTGAGTTTTCCCTTTGGAGTTATCTTATCGGATTGAGTCTTTAAAGACTTGAGAACACTTGATGTATGTCTTGGTGATCAACTTGCGGGTTTCATGACATTGGGAACCTATGCATAGGGTTTGGCACACGTTTTTGTCGTGATTCTCCGGTAGAAACTTTGGGGCACTCTTTGAGGTCCTTTGTGTTGGTTGAATAGATGAATCTGAGATTGTGTGATGCATATCGTATAATCATGCCCACGGATACTTGAGGTGACATTGGAGTATCTAGGTGACATTAGGGTTTTGGTTGATTTGTGTCTTAAGGTGTTATTCTAGTACGATCTCTAGGGCTGTTTGTGACACCTATAGGAATAGCCCAACAGATTGATTGGAAAGAATAACTTTGAGGTGGTTTTGTACCCTACCATAATCTCTTCGTCCGTTCTCCACTATTAGTGACTTTGGAGTGACTCTTTGTTGCATGTTGAGGGATAGTTATGTGATCCAATTATGTTAGTATTGTTGGGGGAACTTACACTAGCGAAAGTATGAACCCTAGGCCTTATTTCCACGCATTGCAATACCGTTTACGCTCACTTTTATCACTAGTTACCTTGCTGTTTTTATTATTTCAGATTACAAAAACTATTATCTACTATCCATATACCACTTGTATCACCATCTCTTCGCCGAACTAGTGCACCTATACAATTTACCATTATATTGGGTGTGTTGGGGACACAAGAGACTCTTTGTTATTTGGTTGCAGGGTTGCTTGAGAGAGACCATCTTCATCCTACGTCTCCTATGGATAGATAAACCTTAGGTCATCCACTTGATGTAGCGACCAGACCTCAAACGGTCCAATCTCTGTGCTCCCGTGTCATCCCTGGATCAGTAATGCTGACACCACACAGTACTCGGAGGATTTATAACAGAGTAGCAATCACACACTTATTACATCGAGTGTCTCAATAGAGATCTTATTACAATAAACATGGCTTAAGGCCATCTAATAACGATAATAGCGGAAGGCTTGGAAGATAAGCGAGTCCATCAACTCCAACGGAACCACGACCTAAAAACTCCTTAATCGTCGTCTGAAAAGTCTGCAACATTAACGTTGCAGCCCGAAAACGGGTCAGCACATGGAATATGCTGGCAATGTAACACATAGAGAGTAATGGAATGGAACAGCTATTCTATATGCATATTTGGCTGGTGGAAAGCTCTATGGTTAGAGTTTTTGCGTAAAGCCAAATTTTCCCTACTACAAAGGAGTAAAATGTATTTAACTATCATGGTAGTTGTTAAACATTGAGAATGGTTGACAGCATTCTCAATCCCAATTAAACATCATTAAACAAAACCCAACCAAATTAAATTAGGGTAACATGTTGAGATTCACACGATAATCCAAGTACTAAATACTCAAGATGTCCATAACCGGGGACACGGCTAACCATGATTAGTTTATACACTCTGCAGAGGTTTGCGCACTTTTCCCCACAAGACTCGATCGCCTTCGTTTGGTTTCTCGCACTACATGGTGTTTGAGAAGACGGATGACCGAGACATAGTCTTTCAGAAGCGCTAGCACCTTACGATCAGGTAGACCGTACCACCTACATCCCTACATCTGCTAGTCTACCACTGTAAGAGTTCGCACGACTTAGTCAACTATGCTAGAGCCCATAATAGCTTGTGGCTGCACACGGAAATTCCTAGCATGAATAATCTCATGATCCCTTTGAGCCTGGGTGGCGGTCCAAAAGAAAACAGGCAAATCCTGGATTACCCAGGTGCCTCAATCCACCAGATGTGTGTTTAGGTTGCCACCTTAGATAAACCATTAATTAACAAACTCACATCTGTCATGGATATCACTCACCCAATCCACGTCTACTAGCATAGCATAGCAATAATAAGCAAACGTAGAAGTAACTCCCAAAGGTTTGATAATAAACAGGTAATAGGTACTACCTCAACTACTTCCCATCCCACAATTTAATTAGATCTAATCATGCAATGTTTGAGGATTTGATCTAATGCAATAAAACTGGGTAGTAGGAAAGGTATGATCAAGTGTTACTTGCCTTGCTGATGATCCGCAAAACCTAGAGATTCGAAGTAACAGACGGCGCACTCCGGGTATTCTATCGCAGACAAACAACAAGCATACAATAAGTACTCATCTAATGCACAGGTAAAACTCAAGTAAGAGATCTAACCAGAAAGTTCAACTTAAGAACTCCGGTTTGCAAAAAGAATCAAATCGAACGAAGCAACGAAAGTCAAACGGCGAAAGAAAACAACTTCGTTCTACTAATCTGGATCTAAGTCCAATTTTACAGTAGCAAAAATTTGTTTAAGTTTGTTAGACGGATAGAGGGTTTCGAGACGAAACTCTAGGCGCTTGAATCGCCTGATTCCGATAAATGAGCGAAAAGATATACTAAAACGAAAATCGGATCAGAAATCATGATCAGAAAATAATCGCGGAAAATCCGAGAAAAAGAAAAACGATGAATGGATTAACGAACGAACTTAACCGGATCTAAACGACGAATACGTTCGTTAAAACGAACGAACGGGCGAATGCTCGCTATTTAACCTAAATCGAAAAAAACCGATGGAAAACCGACGGAAAAACCGAACATTTTTTTCGAGAAAAACGGCGGCACGGAAATCAAGGCACCTCGGCGGCGGGTCGGCGGCGGCGGGGTCCGGCGAGGCGTCGGCGTCGGCGGCGGGCGGCGGCGGCGCGGGGCTCGAGGGCGGGCGGGGCTGGCGACTAGGGTTTGGCCCGGGGCTGGGCTGCGGCTTATAAAGCCTGCCGGGCCAGGAGTCCTAGTCGGACACGGCCCGGTTAGGTCCGTGCGCGTTTTTTTAAAATAATTATGCGTAGAAGAAAAATAAAAAGAAATACTAAACGGACTCCAAAAATTCCGAAATAAATTTTCCCGGGCTTCTAAAATCAAGCCGCACAAGGTGAACATTTATTTGGGGCCTAAATGCAATTTTGAAAAACGCACATTTTTCCTAAATTCAAATAAAATACCGAAAAACTCTGAAATAAAACCTTACTTGATTTTATTATTAGATCCTCAATATTTCTTTATTTTGGGAAAGTAATTTTATTCTCTCTCTCATATTTTTGTAATAGAAATAATTGATGATAAATAATTAAAATTAAATGATCCTATTCTCAATTTTTGAGAAAACTCAAATATGAAAATAACGAAATCCCCAACTCTCTCCGTGGGTCCTTGAGTTGCGTAGAATTTCTAGGATCAAAACCAAAAGCAAATAAAATATGATATGCAATGATGATCTAATGTATAACATTTCAAATTGAAAATTTGGGATGTTACAAACCTACCCCCCTTAAGATGAATCTCGCCCTCGAGATTCGGGTTGGCTAGAAAATAGGTGAGGGTGGTCCTTGAGCAAATCTTCCTCTCGTTCCCAGGTGGCTTCGTCCTCCGTGTGGTGGCTCCACTGAACCTTACAAAACTTGATAACCTTGTTGCGAGTGACTCGACTGGCAAACTCGAGAATCTTAACTGGTTTCTCCTTATAGGTCAAATTGTTATCCAACTGGATTGCTTCCAATGGCACTGTATCCCTCAATGGTATGTCAGCCATCTCCGCATGGCACTTCTTCAATTGAGAAACGTGGAACACATCATGAACTCCTTACAATCCTTCGGGCAATTCCAACTTGTAGGCCACTTCTCCCATACGCTCCAAAACTCGGTATGATCCTACAAATCGTCGTGCTAACTTTCCCTTAACTCCAAAACGCTTTGTTCCCCGAAGTGGTGATACTCGAAGATAAGCTCTATATCCAACTTCGTAAACTGTCTCCTTGCGTTTAGAATCTGCATAACTCTTCTGTCTAGACTGGGCTATCTCGAGCCTATCGCGAATCAACTTCACGTTCTGTTCAGACTCTTTAATCAAGTCAGGTCCAAACAACTGGCGGTCTCCAACTTCGTCCCATGACAATGGTGTCCTGCACCTCCTTCCGTACAAGGCTTCGAAAGGGGCCATCTTCAAACTGGTTTGGTAGCTATTGTTATAAGAGAACTCTGCATATGTGTAACACCCCGGATATGACTTACCCAATATGTACTCCAACTCTTGCCGTTTCCGGCGTTAAGTTATTTTATTTTCTCGGGTTCAGGTCTTTGTCTCCATGTGTTGTTGTCGTTGTCATGCATCTCATATCATGTCATCATGTGCATTGCATTTGCATACGTGTTCATCTCATGCATCCGAGCTTTTTCCCCGTTGTCCGTTTTGCATTCCGGCGCTCCGTTCTCCTCCGGTGGTCATTTCTACCTTTCTTTCATGTGTGGGGATTAAACATTTCCGGATTGGACCGAGACTTGCCAAGTGTCCTTGGTTTACTACCGGTAGACCGCCTGTCAGGTTTCGTATCATTTGGACTTTGTTTGATACTCCAACGATTAACCGAGGGACCGAAAAGGCCTCGTGTGTGTTGCAGCCCAACACCCTTCCAATTTGGCCCAAAACCCACCAAAACCTACTCCATAATCTAGAGCGTTCAATCACGATCGCGTGGCCAAAAACCGCACCTCATTTGGACTCTCCTAGCTCCCTCTATGCCTATTTATATCCCCTCCCCGAAATTCCGGATCCAAACCACCCTAACCCTAGCTCCGCTCCTCATCTGCGCGCCGGACACGTCCGTCCGCGCGCCGGACATCGCTGTCGTCCACTCTGCGCCTGCCACGTGGCATCGCCGGCCTCCTCCGCCGCCAGGCCCGCGCGGCCCAGCGCCAGCCCTCCCGGCCCGCGCGCCTGAGCCGCCGCCCGTCTGCTTCTTCCCCGCCACCGATCCGCTCCGCCCG
>NC_041388.1:468439257-468490056 GCF_002162155.2 Triticum dicoccoides | reverse complement strand
CGTCGACCGCGCCTCCCCGCCTCGCCAAACCGCCGCGCCCACCGCCCTCGTCGCTCCGGCGACCCGCGCCGGCCGGAACCCGCTCCGGCAGCCCCTTCTCCATTTCCGGTGAAGACCAAGCTGCTACAGTACCGCCAGATCCGATCCAGATCTGGATCTAAAAATATCTCAGGGTTGACTCTCTACTCCCGAAACCCTAATAATATGCCATTGTTCATCGGCCCGTAACTCCTCATCCGTAGCTCCGTTTTGGGCATATAGCATATTAAAATGTTCGTCTCAGAGAGTACATCATTTCATTCTAGCGCATCATTTTCATTTGAGTTCATCTTGATGCCCGAAATTCTGTTAGAAGAGTGCTACTTGAGATAATTGTCAGATCTGCTACTCCATTTAGATATTTGTCATTTTTGCCATGATTATTGTGTGCATGATATGCCCATGAGCTCTACATATGTTTTGTTAAGGGTTTTTCCATCTCTCCAGAGGTGCAACCCATGTATTTTTGTGATGTGTGTGGTGACTAGCATTTCCACTAAGTCCTTGACCTATTTATCTCATGTTGCCATATGTTCATGTCATTTCCTAGTGATCCGTGCCTCTTTTGAGGATGATCAGTAAGGATGTTTTATTAATCTTGTAATGCTCTATCCATCCATGTCTTTGTTTGCAATTATGGAGCACCCTAGCTTGAGTCAATCGAGCTCTACTTTTGCTATTTCGTGAATCTGGGCAGATTGTCTACTTGTTAGCGATTTTGCCGAGGATGTTGTAGTTGAACCGTGCATGCTATGCTATTGTTCTTGCCATGTCTATCTTGCATTTTGTGTATTCTTGATGGGTGTATGCTTAGCTTGTCATGACTTGCTCCGTAGTGAGTGCATCGAGCTCGTAAACATGCCTACTTGATATCTGTTTTCAACATGCTCCAGTTTTCACTAAGTCTGTGATCTGATTATGTTTTTGCCATGTTCACATGCTTGCAAATGTATTTTCTGATCCCTTTTGGCTCAAGGTCACTAAGGGACTTTTGTAAAGCTTTTTGAGTAGCTCCATGCCATGTTTTACTTTGCCATGTTCAGGTCCTGTAGCATGTAGTTTTGTTCCTCCAAAGAGTGCTATCTGATCTGAAATTCCAGACAAGTGTTAATTTCACTAAGTCTGAAATCTGTTTACCATATGCATTTTTTGCCGTGCTTGTTTGAACCTGTTAATGGATGAATTGGCCGTAGCTTAGTGCTAGACTTTTGTTAAGCATCATGAATGGATCCCTTCCATGTATTTTGATGCCATGTTTGGGTGCTGTAGCATGTTCTTCTTGTTGCATTTAGATGACTACTTGCTGTAAATCGCAGAACGTGGTCATATTTGAACCGCTTGCCATTTCAAAACCGTATCTCCGATTCCGGCGTTCTTTATATCATTTTCAAGCGATTTCATCTCATATTTCCAGTGGCACACTTGGATTTCCAAGTTGAGGCCAGGTTCATGCATCCCTTGTCAAATCTTGCATATGCATCCCGCATCGCATCCCGCATAGCATACCATCCTTGCATCATATTGTTTGATCCTTGCACGTGGTTGATTGTGTCCTTGTTGCTTGTTTGTCTTGTTTGGGTAGAGCCGGGAGACGAGTTCGCTAACGAGGAGCCCATTGAGTTTGCTTTCGAGGATCCAGTCAACTCTGACAACTTTGCAGGTAAGATGAACATACCCTCGAAATCACTGCTATCTTTGCTATGCTAGATTGCTCGCTCCTTTGCTATGCCAATGCTACAATGCCTACCACTTGCTTTCAAGCCTCCCAAATTGCCATGTCAAACCTCTAACCCACCATGTCCTAGCAAACCGTTGATTGGCTATGTTACCGCTTTGCTCAGCCCCTCTTATAGCGTTGCTAGTTGCAGGTGAAGATTGGAGACCGTTCCTTGTTGGAACATGATTTTACTTGTTGGGATATCATTATATTGCCATGTTATCTTAATGCATCTATATACTTGGTAAAGGGTGTAAGGCTCGGCCTCTCGCCTAGTGTTTTGTTCCACTCTTGCCGCCCTAGTTTCCGTCATATCGGTGTTATGTTCCCGGATTTTGCGTTCCTTACGCGGTTGGGTTATAATGGGAACCCCTTGATAGTTCGCCTTGATTAAAGCTTTTCCAGCAATGCCCAACCTTGGTTTTACCATTTGCCACCTAGCCTCTTTTTCCCTTGGGTTTCCGGAGCTTGAGGGTCATCTTATTTTAGCCCCCCTGGGCCAGTGCTCCTCTGAGTGTTGGTCCAAACTAGAGTCCTGTGCAGCGCCCCCTCGGGGAAACTCGAGGTTTGGTTTTAGTTGTATGGAGCGCTCATCTGAGTGTGCCCTGAGAACGAGATATGTGCAGCTCCTATTGGGATTTGTCGGCACATTCGGGCGGTGTTGCTGGTCTTGTTTTAACCTGTCGAAGTGTCTTGAAGAACCGAGGTACCGAGTCTGATCGGAACGTCTCGGGAGGAGGTATATTCCTTTGTTGACCGTGAGAGCTTGTCATGGGCTAAGTTGGGACTCCCCTGCAGGGATTTGAACTTTCGAAAGTCGTGCCCGCGGTTATGGGCAGATGGGAATTTGTTAATGTCCGGTTGTAGATAACTTGAACCTTAACTTAATTAAAATGAATCAACTGAGTGTGTTACCGTGATGGTCTCTTCTCGGCGGAGTCCGGGAAGTGGACACGGTGTTGGAGTAATGTTTGCGCAGGTTGTCCTCTAGTTTCTCGCTCGCGCTTTGCCTCCTCTTCTCGCTCTCTTTTGCGAACAGGATAGCCACTATATATGCTAGTCGCTTGCTGCAGCTCCACATATTTACCTTGCCTTACCCTTAAGCTTAAATAATCTTGATTGCGAGGGTGCGAGATTGTTGAGTCCCTGTGGCTCACAGATTACTATTACACCAGATGCAGGGCCTGATGATTCCGCTCCAGGTGACGCGCTCGAGCTCAAGTGGGAGTTCGACGAGGACTCTCAATGATACTACGTGTCTTTCCCTGATGATCAGTAGTGGTGCCTAGTTGGGGGTGATCGGGACCGTGTCGCATGTTGGGTTATCTTTTATTTTGGTGCCGTAGTCGGGCCATGAGTGTTTGGATGATGTAATGCTATTTTATGTACTTGATTGACGTGGCGAGTGTAAGCCAACTATGTTATCTCCCCTTTTATTAATTATATTACATGGGATGTTGTGAAGATTGCCTAACTTGCGACATTGCCTTCAATGCGATTATGCCTCTAAGTTGTGCCTCGACACGTGGGAGCTATAGTCGCATCGAGGGTGTGACAATATGGCAAATTGTCGTCCCAACTAGATCCATAATCTAGCGCACAAGCTCTCAGCATATCCTCCAAAATCTAATTGACTCTCTCGGTCTGTCTATCTGTCTGTGGATGAAAAGCTGTACTGAATTCTAGCCTGGTTCCCAAAGTTTCGTGCAACTGCTTCCAGAACTTTGAGGTAAACTGGGTTCCTCTATCTGATACGATACTCCTCAGAACTCCATGCAGACATACTATCCTGGTCATGTATATCTTTGCCAACTTCGCACTGGTGTAAGTGGTCTTTACCGGGATGAAATGAGCTACCTTTGTCAAATGATCGACTACAACCCAAATCGAGTCATAGCCTGAACGTGTTCTGGGCAATCCTGTAATAAAATCCATGCCTAGGTTATCCCACTTCCATTCGGGTATCGGCAATGGTTGTAGCAATCCTGCTGGCTTCTGATGCTCTGCCTCCACTCTCTGACATACATCACAAACTGCTACGTACTCCGCAATATCCTTCTTCATTCCGGTCCACCAGAAAATATCCTTCAAATCCAAATACATCTTGGTATTTCCTGGGTGAATCGAATATGGTGAATCATGTGCCTCTTGCAGTATCAACTTCCTGATCTCCAGGTCATTGGGCACGTAAACACGGTCTTCAAACCATAGGGTATCGTGCTCATCCTCACGAAATCCCTTAGCCTTTCCTTTGCTAGTTTCTCCTTAATAGAAGCAATCTCCTTGTCAGTCCTTTGGGCTTCTCTGATTTTATCCATCAATGTAGACTGAACCTCCAATGCTGCTACATAGCCTCTCGGGACTATTTCTAAACATAACTCTCGAAGATTTTCGACTAACTCCCTTGGTAATTCTCCCGTCATTAGGGTGTTGACATGACTCTTACGGCTTAATGCGTCGGCTACTACATTAGCCCTTCCGGGGTGATAATGCAATTTCATATCATAATCCTTGATGAGCTCCAACCATCTCCTTTGTCTGAGATTCAACTCCTTCTGTGTGAAAATATACTTCAAACTCTTATGATCCGTATACACCTCGCAATGGTTTCCAATCAGAAAATGTCTCCAAGTCTTCAGTGCATGCACTACGGCTGCTAAGTCCAAATCATGCGTAGCATAATTCAACTCATGAGGCTTAAGCCGTCGTGAGGCATATGAAACAACTCTCCCTTCCTGCATAAGCACTGCTCCAAGTCCTCGATGTGAAGCGTCGCAATACACCTCATAATCCTTGGTCTGGTCTGGCAAAATCAACACTGGTGAAGTAACCAAACGTTTCTTCAACTCCTGGAAACTAACCTCACATTCCTTCGTCCATATGAACTTGGTATTTTTCTTCAACAACTCCGTCATAGGCTTCGCAATCTTTGAGAAATTCTCAATAAATCTCTGATAGTATCCTACGAGTCCAAGAGAACTCCGGATCTCTCCAACTATTGTTGGTGCTTCCCAATTGGTCACAGTGATAACCTTTGTGGGGTCAACTGCTATTCCTTCTCCGGATATAACGTGTCCGAGGAATCCTACTTCCTTCAACCAAAACTCACATTTGCTAAACTTGGCATATAATTGATGTTCCCTGAGCTTTCCAAGAACCAAACGCAAATGTTCCTTATGCTCCTCTTCATTCTTTGAGTAAACCAGGATATCATCAATGAACACTACGACGAACTTATCCAAAAACTCCATAAACACTTTGTTCATCATGTTCATAGAATATGCAGGTGCGTTAGTCAGACCAAATGAGATAATGGTATACTCGTACAGCCCATACCTGGTGGTAAAAGCCGTCTTGGGTATATCTTGTTCCCGAATCTTCAACTGGTGGTATCCTGATCGCAGATCGATCTTGGAAAATACCTTAGCTCCTTGCAATCGATCAAACAGATCATTGATCATCGGTAGTGGGTACTTGTTCTTGATTGTTACTTCATTCAATCCTCGATAATCGACAACCATTCTTAACGATCCATCCTTCTTCTCCACTAGAAGTACTGGCGATCCCCAAGGTGAAGAACTTGGGCGAATATAACCTTTATCTAGTAACTCCTTAATTTGCTTCTTAATCTCCACCAAATCCTTTGCAGGCATCCTGTATGGTCTCTTCGATATTGGCCCTGTGCCTGGCAATAGCTCAATCAAAAACTCAATGTCTCTATCTGGTGGCATGCCTGGCAACTCCTCTGGAAATACATCAGGTAATTCCTTTACCACTGGTACTTCCTCCTGCACAACTCCTGTTAAGCAATTTACTTGAGTCCTCTTTGGCACATGTCGGGATACATACTTGATCCTTCTCCCTTCTAGGGTGGTAAGCAAAATTGACTTACTAGCACATTCAATATTCCCTTCATACTTTGACAACCAATCCATGCCTAATATCACATCCAATCCTTGGGATTCCAATACTATTAGGTCTGAGGGAAAAACATAGTTACCAATCCTTAATGGTAACCGATCACACCATGGACTAGCCATATATTCTGCTCCGGGCGAGGTTACTAACATGGGTGACCTAAGGGCTTGGGTTGACAGGTTATACTTATCCACAAATCCCCTTGAGATGTATGAATGTGATGCACCAGTATCAAAAAGAACGAGTGCAGCAAATGACTTAACCAAAAACTTACCTATTATTGCATCAGGCTGAGCTTCAACCTCCTCCATGCTAACGTGGTTCACCTGTCCCCTATTGAAAGGGTTCGGCTTCTTCCCAGAGCTTCTGTTGCTATTTCCATTTTGTAATTCAGGACATTCATTGGCATAATGTCCGGTCTTCGAACACTTAAAGCAAGTGACTTGGCTCAGATCTTTCTTGGCTGGGGTTGATGGGTTGGTGCGGTTCCGGCCGTTGCTTCCTCCATTACCATTACCATTCCTGGGACCATTATGATTGTGCGGGCTACCTCCTCCATGGGTATGCTGAAAATGTCCTCCTGGTCTAGGGGTAAAACGTGGCTTCTGCTGAGCTCTTGAATTGTACTTTCCTTGTGCATACTTCCTCTTGTGACTTTCAATTTGCTGCTGCTTCCCTTCAATCATAAGAGCACGATCTACCAACTCCAGGTAGTTGATGAAGGTTGCTACCATCAACTGCATGCTCAACTCATCGTTCAGTCCTTCCAGAAACTTCTCCTGCTTAGCTGCATCCGTAGCAACGTCATCTGGGGCATAACGTGCTAATTTACTAAAGTCCTCCACATACTGGCCAATTGTCCGTCCTCCTTGGCGCAAGTTGCGAAACTCACGCTCCTTCATGGCCATAGCTCCTGCTGAAACATGGGCAGTGTGAAAAGCCTGCTGAAACCGATCCCATGTGACAGTGTCGACAGGGAAAGTGGCTGTGAAGTTCTCCCACCATGATGCTGCGGGTCCTTCAAGCTGATGTGCGGCAAAGTTCACCTTCTCCGCATCCGTGCATCCTGCTGTGGTCAACTCTCTAGCTGTCTTGCGGAGCCAATCATCTGCTACTATTGGCTCGGTGCTACTAGAAAACACCAGCGGGTTCAGCCTAAGAAAACAGGCTAAATGATCAACAGGTGGTGGTGGATTGTTGTTGTTCCCCTGATTCTGATTCTGGACTAGCAACTGCATCAATGTGTTCTGCTGCTGGATCAACTGAGTGAGCTTCGGTGGAAAGGTAAATCCGGGGTCACGTCTCGGAGGCATCTGAGGGTTTAGAAAATATGAGATTTAAGAATAGAGGGGGTCTAAAGAGAAAACACTACCCATATGCACATGAGGCAAAATCAAACAATTCACTTCATTCATTCAATCAAACAAGGGCATACAATCGATCTAACTATCGCAAAAGTGCTCGGACTATAATATTTACATGGTGGACTACTACTACTGATGAGGTGGTCTACTAGAAATATTCTTCGGTTGCAGACTCCATGATATCTGCTCTGGCTTCATCAACATAGTCATCATCGCTATCATCTGGATCCGAATCGGTGTCGTCGATGATGATGTAGTCTTCCGGGCATATCTCCTTGGGTTCTTCGTCTTCATCTACTGGTGTAGGGCCTCCCATAAATATCCCGATCTTCATTGTTAGGTCGGCATTCTTGTCCACTAATACTTCAATTTCTTCTTCATAATCTTCATGTGTAGCCTTGAGTTCTTCCTCCAGTTCCTTGATTCTTGTCCTTGCCTTCTTCAGGTCTATCATGTCGGCGCACATCTGGTTCTCCTGACGTCGAATGTGCTGGTTTAACTCCTGGATAAAAGCTGCAATTGATCTATCCTTCCTGGTGCTGATCATCTCCCAGTGCTCATCTCGGCGTCCACAAATCTGGTAGATAGTATCCTTGAGATCATTGCAGTAGACTTCTCCAATGCGTCCTATGGCGATGTGAGCTGCCATGCTCTTTCCTAGACTCCAAGTTGGTGCATCAAAAGAAAACTCTATGGGCTCAGTGACTGGCATGAACGTCCTTCCTGGAACTTGAACTTGAATCATCCAGCGCTCTTCTTCAGGTAAAGTGGCATTGTAGGTTCCGGTGAAGCTTGGTACTCCTATGTTCAGGTATCTAGTGACTTCCTTCAAGTGACATCCAAAGGGTGTATCTTCATCCGGTTGCGTGAACTTGTTCCTTGCATCCGCCATCCTAAAAGAGTAGAAAAGATGAGGAGTCAGAAGAGAAGAGAGTAGGTAGTGATCTAGGTCTTTAGCTTAGTGGTCGTGTCCTACAGTCAGCATATGCTCTGATACCATCTCTGTAGCGACCAGACCTCAAACGGTCCAATCTCTGTGCTCCGGTGTCATCCCTGGATCAGTAATGCTGACACCACACAGTACTCAGAGGATTTATAACAGAGTAGCAATCACACACTTATTACATCGAGTGTCTCAATAGAGATCTTATTACAATAAACATGGCTTAAGGCCATCTAATAACGATAACAGCAAAAGGCTTGGAAGATAAGCGAGTCCATCAACTCCAACGACATCACTGAGTATAGAACCACGACCTAGAAACTCCTTAATCGTCGTCTGAAAAGTCTGCAACATTAACGTTGCAGCCCAAAAACGGGTCAGCACATGGAATATGCTGGCAATGTAACACATAGAGAGTAATGGAATGGAACAGCTATTCTATATGCATATTTGGCTGGTGGAAAGCTCTATGGTTACAGTTTTTGCATAAAGCCAAATTTTCCCTACTACAAAGGAATAAAATTTATTTAACTATCATGGTAGTTGTTAAACATTGAGAATGGTTGACAGCATTCTCAATCCCAATTAAACATCATTAAACAAAACCCAACCAAATTAAATTAGGGTAACATGTTGAGATTCACACGATAATCCAAGTACTAGATACTCAAGATGTCCATAACTGGGGACACGGCTAACCATGATTAGTCTATACACTCTGCAGAGGTTTGCGCACTTTTCCCCACAAGACTCGATCGCCTCCGTTTGGTTTCTCGCATTACATGGTGTTTGAGAAGACGGATGACTGAGACATAGTCTTTCAGAAGCGCTAGCACCTTACGATCAGGTAGACCGTACCACCTACATCCCCTACATCTGCTAGTCTACCACTGTAAGAGTTCGCATGACTTAGTCAACTATGCTAGAGCCCATAATAGTTTGTGGCTGCACATGGAAGTTTCTAGCATGAATAATCTCATGATCCCTTTGAGCCTGGGTGGCGGTCCAAAAGAAAACAGGCAAATCCTTGATTACCCAAGTGCCTCAATCCACCCAGATGTGTGTTTAGGTTGCCACCTTAGATAAACCATTAATTAAAAAACTCACATCTGTCATGGATATCACTCACCCAATCCACGTCTACTAGCATAGCATAGCAATAATAAGCAAACGTAGAAGTAACTCCCAAAGGTTTGATAATAAACATGTAATAGGTACTACCTCAACTACTTCCCATCCCACAATTTAATTAGATCCTAATCATGCAATGTTTGAGGATTTGATCTAATGCAATAAAACTGGGTAGTAGGAAAGGTATGATCAAGTGTTACTTGCCTTGCTGATGATCCGCGAAACCTAGAGATTCAAAGTAACAGGTGGCGCACTCCGGGTATTCTATTGCAGACAAACAACAAGCATACAATAAGTACCCATCTAATGCACAGGTAAAACTCAAGTAAGATATCTAACCAGAAAGTTCAACTTAAGAACTCCGATTTGCAAAAAGAATCAAATCAAACGAAGCAACGAAAGTCAAACGGCAAAAGAAAACAACTTTGTTCTACTAATCTGGATCTAAGTCAAATTTTACAGTAGCAAAAACTTGTTTAAGTTGGTTAGATGGATAGAGGGTTTCAAGACGAAACTCCAGGCGCTTGAATCGCCTGATTCCGATAAACGAGCGAAAAGATATACTAAAACGAAAATCAGATCAGAAATCGCGATTAGAAAATAAACGCGGAAAATCCGAGAAAAAGAAAAACGACGAACGGATTAACGAACGAACGTTTGTTAACCGGATCTAAACGACGAACATGTTCGTTAAAACGAACGAACGAGCAAACGCTCGCTATTTAACCTAAACCGGAAAAAAACCGACGGAAAAACCGAACATTTTTTTTCGAGAAAAACGATGGCGCAGAAATCGAGGCACCTCGGTGGCGGGTCGGAGGCGGCGGGGTCCGGCGAGGCGGCGGCGGGGTCCGACGAGGCGTCGGCAGCGGCGGCGCGGGGCTCGAGGGCGGGCGGGGCTGGCGGCTAGGGTTTTGGCCCGGGGCTGGGCTGCAGCTTATAAAGCCTGCCGGGCCAGGAGTCCTAGTCGGACACGGCCCGGTTAGGTCGGTGCGCGTTTTTTTAATAATTACGTGCAGAAGAAAAATAAAAAGAAATACTAAATGGACTCCAAAAATCGCGAAATAAATTTTCCCGGCTTCTAAAATCAAGCCGCACAAGGTGAACATTTATTTGGGGCCTAAATGCAATTTTGAAAAACGCACATTTTTCTTAAATTCAAATAAAATACCGAAAAACTTCAAAATAAAACCTTACTTGATTTTATTATTAGATCCTCAATATTTCTTTATTTTGGGAAAGTCATTTTATTCCCTCTCTCATATTTTTGTAATAGAAATAATTGATGATAAATAATTAAAATCAAATGATCCTATTCTCAAATTTTGAGAAAACTCAAATATGAAAATAACGAAATCCCCAACTCTCTCCGTGGGTCCTTGAGTTGCGTAGAATTTCTAGGATCAAAACAAAAAGCAAATAAAATATGATATGCAATGATGATCTAATGTATAACATTCCAAATTGAAAATTTGGGATGTTACACTTGAGGGAAATTTGCTACTGTCCTACAAACCTCTGCACTTGGAGGCCCAACAACGTCTACAAGAAGAAGGTTGTGTAGAAGACATCAAGCTCTTTTCTGGCGCTGTTGCCGAGGAGGTGTGTGCTTGAAGGTATATGTTTAGATCTTGCAATCGAGTCTTTTAGTTTCTTGTTTTATCACTAGTTTAGTTTATAAAAGAAAATTACAAAAAAATGGAATTGAGTTTGTCTCATACGCTTCACCTTTTAAATATCTTTCATGAGTATGATGGAAAGGATAATTGTGCTCAAGTGCTAGAAGAAGAAATCTATAAAATGTTTGGCACTAAATATTTGAATGGTGAGCATTATTGCAATGTTGTTAGTATGAATTCCTTGAATATCCATGATGTTAATGATATGCAAAGCCACAAGCTTGGAGAAGCTATGTTTGATGAAGATGATATTTTTTGTCCCCCAAGTTTTGATGAGCAAATTTATTATGATGAAAGCATGCTTCCTATCTATGATGATTATTGTGATGACATGTATGCTTTAAATAATAATGATAACAATGAAACTTGTCATCTTGATCTTAATTTTCAATCACATGATAGTTATTTTGTTGAGTTTGCTCCCACTATTATTCATGAGAAGAATTTTGCTTGTGTGGAGAGTAGTAAAATTTCTATGCTTGTAGCTCATGAAAAGAATGCTTTAGGTGCTGGTTATATTGTTGAATTAATTCATGATGCTACTGAAAATTATTATGAGGGAGGAACATATGCTTGTAGGAATTGCAATAATATCAAGTTTCCTCTCTATGTGCTTAAAGTTTTGAAGTTATGCTTGTTTTACCTTCCTATGCAAGTTGATTCTTGTTACCATAAGTTGTTTGCTCACAAAATCCCTATGCATAGTAAGTATGTTAGACTTAAATGTGCTAGTCATATTCTTCATGATGCTCTCTTTATATTTCGATTCTTATCCTTTATGTGAGCATCATTGAAATCATCATGCCTAGCTAGGGGCATTAAACGATAGCGCTTGTTGGGAGGCAACCCAACTTGCTTTTTGTTCCTGTTTAGTAATAAATAATTCATCTAGCCTCTGTTTAGATGTGGTTTTATGCTTTTAATTAGTGTTTGTGCCAAGTAGAACCTTTGTGAAGACTTGGGGAAAGTCTTGTCGATCATGCTGTAAAAAACAGAAACTTTAGCGCTCACGAGAATTGCTGCCATTTTTATTTGGAGAGTGCTATTTAGTTAATTATTTTTTCAGATGATTAATAGATAAATTCCTCAGGCCAGCAATTTATTTTAGAATTTTATGAGTTCCAGAAGTATACGTTTGATCCAGATTACTACAGACTGTTCTATTTTTGACAGATTCTGTTTTCATTGTGTTGTTTGCTTATTTTGATGAATCTATGGCTAGTAAAAAGAGTTTATAAACCATAGAGAATTTGGAATACAGTAGGTTTAACACCAATATAAATAAAGAATGAGTTCATTATAGTACCTTGAAGTGGTGTTTTGTTTTCTTTCGCTAACGGAGCTCACGAGTTTTCTACTTTAAGTTTTGTGTTGTGAAGTTTTCAAGTTTTGGGTAAGGATTCGATGGATTATGGAATAAGGAGTGGCAAGAGCCTAAGCTTGGGGATACCCAAGGCACCCCAAGGCAATAGTCAAGGACAACCAAGAGCCTAAGCTTGGGGATGTCCCGGAAGGCATCCCCTCTTTCGTCTTCGTTCATCGGTAACTTTACTTAAAGCTATATTTTTATTCGCCACATGATATGTGTTTTGCTTGGAGCATCAATTTATTTTGTTAAGATTTTATTGATGTTATTTAGAACAATTTTTTGCATCTTTTATTTCAATAAAAGTGGCATTAATAGTCTTTACTATGCCTATGTTACAAGTATACATGTTGCTGTTTGAAAACAGAAAGTTTACCGCTGTTGCAATAATTACCTAGAAAAGTAAGAATGTGATAAAATGTTGAAACCTTTTGCATATTAAGATCTGAGAAAGTTAATACAGTGGGAATTTTCTTTCATAATTTTTGGAGCTAGGGAAGTATGGATGTTGCAGCATTCTCTACAAACTATCCTGTTTAGGCAGATTGCTGTTATGTTTGCATTGTTTGCATATATTTGCTTCTTTAATGATTCTATTTGAGGATAGGACTATTAAATATGCAGAGGCATTTAGTATGCAATGTTGAATAATAATTTTAGTGATTTGCTACAGTAGAGTATGATAAGGTTTTTGTAATGGTTTATACTAACTTATCTCACGAGTCCTTGTTGAGTTTTGTGTGGATGAAGCTTTTGAGATTTAGGGAGACCGTGATATGAGAGAAATTAAGGAGACACAGAAGCTCAAGATTGGGGATGCCCAAGGCACCCCAAGATAATATTTCAAGAAGTCTCAAGCGTCTAAGCTTGGGGATGCCCCGGTTGGCATCCCACCTTTCTTCTTCAAAAACTATCGGTTAGTATCGGTTGATCCTAAGTTTTTGCTTCTTCACATGATGTTTGCCATTCTTAGAATGTCATTTTATTTTGATTTGCTTGCTGTTTGAATAGAATACCAAGATCTGAAATTATTAAATGTTAGAGAGTCTTCACATAGTTGCATAATTATTCGACTAGTCATTGATCTTCACTTATATTTCTCGGAGTAGTTTGTCATTTGCTCTAGTGCTTCACTTATATCTTTTAGAACATGGTGGTAGTTTTATTTTGAAGAAATAGATGAACTCTCATGCTTAACTTAGATTATTTTGAGAGTCTTAAATAGCATGGTAATTTGCTTAAAATCCTAATATGCTAGGTATACAAAAAGAATAATAAAATTCTCTTATGAGTGTGTTGAATACTATGAGAAGTTTGATACTTGATAATTGTTTTGAGATATGGAGATGGTGATATTAGAGTCATGCTAGTTGAGTAGTTGTGAATTTGAGAAATACTTGTGTTGAAGCTTGTGATCCCCGTAGCATGCACGTATGGTGAACCGTTATGTGATGAAGTTGGAGCATGATTTATTTATTGATTGTCTTCCTTATGAGTGGCGGTCGGGGACGAGTGATGGTCTTTTCCTACCAATCTATCCCCCTAGGAGCATGCGCGTAGTACTTTGTTTCGATAAATAATAGATTTTTGCAATAAGTATGTGAGTTCTTTATGACTAATGTTGAGTCCATGGATCATGCGCACTCTCACCCTTCCACCTTTGCTAGCCTCTCTAATACCGCGCACCTTTCGCCGGTATCATACACCTACCATATACCTTCCTCAAAACAGCCACCATACCTACCTATTATGGCATTTCCATAGCCATTCCGAGATATATTGCCATGCAACTTTCCACCGTTCCGTTATTATGACACGCTTCATCATTGTCATATTGCTTTGCATGATCATGTAGTTGACATCATATTTGTGGCAAAGCCACCGTTCATAATTTTTCATACATGTCACTCATGAATCATTGCACATCCTGGTACACCACCGGAGGCATTCATATAGAGTCATATCTTGTTCTAAGTATCGAGTTGTAATTATTGAGTTGTAAGTAAATAAAAGTGTGATGATCATCATTATTAGAGCATTGTCCCAGTGAGGAAAGGATGATGGAGACTATGATTCCCCCACAAGTCGGGATGAGACTCCGGACGAAAAATAAATAAAAGAGGCCAAAGAAGCCCAAATAATAATAAAAAAAGAGGCCATAAAAATAGAAAGGCCCAAATAAAAATTAAAAAAATAAAAAAGAATGAGAGAAAAAGAGAGAAGGGACAATGCTACTATCCTTTTACCACACTTGTGCTTCGAAGTAGCACCATGATCTTCATGATAGAGAGTCTCCTATGTTGTCACTTTCATATACCAGTGGGAATCTTTCATTATAGAACTTGGCTTGTATATTCCAATGATGGGCTTCCTCAAAATGCCCTAGGTCTTCATGAGCAAGCGAGTTTGATGCACACCCACTAGTTTCTTTTGTTGAGCTTTCATATACTTATAGCTCTAGTGCATCCGTTGCATGGCAATCCCTACTCACTCACATTGATATCTATTGATGGGCATCTCCATAGCCCGTTGATATGCCTAGTTGATGTGAGACTATCTTCTCCCTTTTTGTCTTCTCCACAACCACCATTCTATTCCACCTATAGTGCAATGTCCATGGCTCACGCTCATGTATTGCGTGAAGATTGAAAAAGTTTGAGAACATCAGAAGTATGAAACAATTGCTTGGCTTGTCATCGGGGTTGTGCATGATTTAAATATTTTGTGTGGTGAAGATAGAGCATAGCCAGACTATATGATTTTGTAGGGATAGTTTCTTTGGCCATGTTATTTTGAGAAGACATAATTGCTTAGTTAGTATGCTTGAAGTGTTATTATTTTTATGTCAATATGAACTTTTGTCTTGAATCCTATGGATCTGAATATTCATGCCACAATTAAGAAGAATTACATTGAAATTATGCCAACTAGCATTCCACATCAAAAATTATCTTTTTTTATCATTTACCTACTCGAGGACGAGCAGGAATTAAGCTTGGGGATGCTTGATACGTCTCCAACGTATCTATAATTTTTGATTGCTCCATGCTATATTATCTACTGTTTTGGGCAATATTGGGCTTTATTATCCACTTTTATATTATTTTTGGGACTAACCTATTAACTGGAGGCCCAGCCCAGATTTCCTGTTTTATGCCTATTTCAGTGTTTTGAAGAAAAGGAATATCAGACGGAGTCGAAACGGAATGAAATCAACTAGAGAAGTTATTTTTGAAAGGAAACACACCTGATGGACTTGCACCCCACGTCAGAAGATACGGGAGCTGCCCACGAGGGTGGGGGGCGCGCCCCCTACCTCGTGGGGCCCTCGTGACTCCCCTGACGTACTTCTTCCGCCTATATAACTCCACGTACCCTAAAACTTCCAGAACAGAGATTAGATCGGGAGTTCCGCCGCCAGAAGCCTCCGTAGCCACCAAAAACCAATCTAGACCCGTTCCGGCACCCTGCCGGAGGGGGCAATCCTTCTCCGGTGGCCATCTTCATCATTCCGGTGCTCTCCATGACAAGGAGGGAGTAGTTCTCCCTCGGGGCTGAGGGTATGTACAAGTAGCTATGTGTTTGATCTCTCTCTCTCTCTCTCTCATGTTCTTGAGATGATACGATCTTGATGTATCGCGAGCTTTGCTATTATAGTTGGATCCTATATTTCTCGTCCCCCTCTTCTCTCTTGTAATGAATTGAGTTTTCCCTTTGGAGTTATCTTATCGGATTGAGTCTTTAAAGACTTGAGAACACTTGATGTATGTCTTGGTGATCAACTTGCGGGTTTTGTGACATTGGGAACCTATGCATAGGGGTTGGCACACGTTTTCGTCGTGATTCTCCGATAGAAACTTTGGGGCACTCTTTGAGGTCCTTTGTGTTGGTTGAATAGATGAATCTGAGATTGCGTGATGCATATCGTATAATCATGCCCACGGATACTTGAGGTGACATTGGAGTATCTAGGTGACATTAGGGTTTTGGTTGATTTGTGTCTTAAGGTGTTATTCTAGTACGATCTCTAGGGCTGTTTGTGACACCTATAGGAATAGCCCAACGGATTGATTGGAAAGAATAACTTTGAGGTGGTTTCGTACCCTACCATAATCTCTTTGTTCGTTCTCCGCTATTAGTGACTTTGGAGTGACTCTTTGTTGCATGTTGAGGGATAGTTATGTGATCCAATTATGTTAGTATTGTTGAGGGAACTTACACTAGCGAAAGTATGAACCCTAGGCCTTATTTCCACGCATTGCAATACCGTTTACGCTCAATTTTATCACTTGTTACCTTGCTGTTTTTATTATTTCAGATTACAAAAACTATTATCTACTATCCATATACCACTTGTATCACCATCTCTTCGCCGAACTAGTGCACCTATACAATTTACCATTGTATTGGGTGTGTTGGGGACACAAGAGACTCTTTGTTATTTGGTTGCAGGGTTGCTTGAGATAGACCATCTTCATCCTACGCCTCCTACGGATTGATAAACCTTAGGTCATCCACTTGAGGGAAATTTGCTACTGTCCTACAAACCTCTGCACTTGGAGGCCCAACAACGTCTACAAGAAGAAGGTTGTGTAGTAGACATCACTTACCGGTGATGACCGTAGTTTGAGGAGTTCATGTATTCATTATGTGTTAATGCTTTGTTCCGGTTCTCTATCAAAATGAGGCCTTAATATCCCTTAGTTTCCGTAAGGACCCCGCTGCCACGGGAGGGTAGGACAAAAGATGTTATGCAAGTTCTTTTCCATAAGCACATATGACTATATTTGGAATACATGCCTACATTATATCAATGAACTGGAGCTAGTTCTGTGTCACCCTAGGTTATGACTGTTACATGATGAACCGCATCCGGCATAATTCTCTATCACCGATCCATTGCCTACGAGCTTTCCATATATTGTTCTTCGTTTATTTACTTTCCCGTTGCTATTGCTATCATCACTACAAAATACCAAAAACATTACTTTTACTATTGTTACCTTTTGCTACCGTTACCACTACTATCATATTACTTTGCTACAGATATTAAGTTTCCAGGTGTGGTTGAATTGACAATTCAGCTGCCAATACTTGAGAATATTCTTTGGCTCCCCTTGTGTCGAATCAATAAATTTGGGTTGAATACTCTACCCTCGAAAACTGTTGCGATCCCCTATACTTGTGGGTCATCACTATGTTCCCCAACAGGTTGTTCTATTTATATGAGTAATATCTTTTATGGTCATGCACCCTTGAAGAGTGGTCTATTGTTGTTGAATCTCGATCGTGGTGATACACATATTCATAATATTGATGCCAAAAGATGCAAAGTTGATAATGATAGTGCAACATATTTGTAGCACTGCCGTTTATGTCATACTGGTGTAAAGCACATGAAGAAACTCCATGCAGATGGACTTTCAGAATCACTTGATTATGAATCATTTGATGCTTACGAACCATGCCTCATGGGCAAGATGACTAAGACTCCGTTCTTCAGAACAATGGAGCGAGCCACTGACTTATTGGAAATAATACATACCGATGTATGCGATCCGATGAGTGTTGAGGCTCGTGGCGGGTATCATTATTTTCTGACCTTCACAGATGATTTGACCAGATATGGGTATATCTACTTAATGAAGCACAAGTCTGAAACATTTGAAAAGTTCAAAGAATTTCAGAGTGAAGTGGAGAATCATCGTAACAAGAACATAAAGTTTCTACGATCAGATCGCGGAGGCGAATATTTGAGTTACGAGTTTGGCCTTCATTTGAAACAATGTGAAATAGTTTCACAACTCACGCCACCTGGAACACCACAACGAAATGGTGTGTCTGAACGTCGTAACCGTACTTTATTAGATATGGTGCGATCTATGATGTCTCTTACCGATTTACCGCTATCATTTTGGGGTTATGCATTAGAGACTGCTACATTCACTTTAAATAGGGCACCATCTAAATCCGTTGAGATGACACCGTATGAACTGTGGTTTGACAAGAAACCTAAGTTGCCATTTCTTAAAGTTTGGGGTTGCGATGCTTATGTGAAAAAGCTTCAACCTGATAAGCTCGAACCCAAATCGTAGAAGTGCATCTTCATAGGATATCCAAAAGAAAATGTTGGGTACACCTTCTATCACAGATCTGAAGGCAAGATATTTGTTGCTAAGAATGGATCATTTCTAGAGAAAGAGTTTCTCTCGAAAGAAGTGAGTGGGTGGAAAGTAGAACTTGATGAGGTAATTGTACCTTCTCTCGAATTGGAAAGTAGCTCATCACAGAAAACCATTCCCGTGATGCCTACACCAATTAGTGAGGAAGCTAATGATAATGATCATGAAACTTTAGATCAAGTTGCTACCGAACTTCATAGGTCAACCAGAGTACGTTCCGCACGAGAGTGGTACGGTAATCCTGTTCTGGAAGTCATGTTACTAGACCTTGATGAACCTACGAACTATGAGGAAGCGATGATGAGACCAGATTCCGTGAAATGGCTTGAGGCCATGAAAAATGAGATAGGATCCATGTATGAGAACAAAGTATGGACTTTGGTTGACTTGTACGATGATGGCAAGCCATAGAGAATAAATGGATCTTCAAGAAGAAGACATATGCTGATAGTAATGTTACTGTCTACAAAGCTTGACTTGTTGCGAAAGGTTTTCAACAAGTTCAAGGAGTTGACTACGATGAGAGTTTCTCACCCGTAGCGATGCTTGAGTATGTCCGAATCATTTTAGCAATTGCCGCATTTTATGATTATGAAGTCTGGCAAATGGACGTCAAAACTGCATTCCTAAATGGATTTGTCAAAGAAGAGTTGTATATGATGCAACCAGAAGGTTTTGTCGATCCTAAAGGTGCTAACAAAGTGTGCAAGCTCCAGTGATCCATTTATGGACTGGTGCAAGCATCTCGGAGTTGGAATATATGCTTTGATAGTGTGATCAAAGCGTATGGTTTTATACAGACTTTTGGAGAAGCCTGTATTTACAAGAAAGTGAGTGGGAGCTCTATAGCATTTCTAATATTATATGTGGATGACATATTATCGATTGGAAATGATATAGAATTTCTGGATAGCATAAAAGGATACTTGAATAAGAGTTTTTCAATGAACGGCCTCGGTGAAGCTACTTATATATTGGGCATCAAGATCTATAGGGATAGATCAAGACGCTTAATAGAAATTTCACAAAACACATACCTTGACAAGATTTTGAAGAAATTCAAAATGGATCAGTCAAAGAAAGAGTTCTTGCCTGTATTGCAAGGTGTGAAGTTGAGTAAGACTCAAAGCCCGACCACAGTAGAAGATAGAGAAAGAATGAAAGTCATTCCCTATGCCTCAGCCATAGGTTCTATAAAGTACGCCATGCTATGTACCAGACATATTGTGTACCTTACCATGAGTTTGGCAAGGGGGTACAATAGTGATCCAGGAGTAGATCACTGGATAGCGGTCAAAATTATCCTTAGTTACCTAAGAGGACAAAGGAAATGTTTCTCAGTTATGGAGGTGAGAAAGAGTTCGTCGTAAAGGGTTGCGTCGATGTAAGCTTTGACACCGATCTGGATGACTCTGAGTCTTGATCTGGATACATATTGGAAGTGGGAGCAATTAGCTAGAGTAGCTCCATGCAGAGCATTGTATACATAGAAATTTCCAAAATACATACGGATCTGAATGTGGCAGACCCGTTGACAAAACTTCTCTCACAAGCAAAACATGATCACACCTTAGTGCTCTTTGGGTGTTAATCACATAGCGATGTGAACTAGACTATTGACTCTAGTAAACCCTTTGGGTGTTGGTCACATGGCGGTGTGAACTATGGGTGTTAATCACATAAAGATGTGAACTATTGGTGTTAATAACATGGCGATGTGAACTAGATTATTGACTCTAGTGCAAGTGGGAGACTGAAGGAAATATACCCTAGAGGCAATAATAAAGTTGTTATTTATATTTCCTTATATCATGATAATGTTTATTATTCATGCTAGAATTGTATTACCGGAAACTTGATACATGTGTGGATACATGGACAAAACACAGTGTCCCTAGTAAGCCTCTACTAGACTAGCTCGTTAATCAAAGATGGTTAAGTTTCCTAACCATAGACGTGTGTTGTCATTTGATGAATGGGATCACATCATTAGGAGAATTATGTCATGGACAAGACCCATCCATTAGCTTAGCATAATGATCATTAAGTTTTATTGCTATTGCTTTCTTCATGACTTATACATATTCCTTTGACTATGAGATTATGCAACTCCCGAATACCGGAGGAACACCTTGTGTGCTATCAAACGTCACAACATAACTGGGTGATTATAAAGATGCTCTACAGGTGTCTTCGAAGGTGTTTGTTGGGTTGGCATAGATCGAGATTAGGATTTGTCACTCCGAGTATCGGTGAGGTATCTATGGGCCCTCTCAGTAATGCACATCATGATAAGCCTTGCAGGAAATGTGACTAATGAGTTAGTTGCGGTATGATGCATTACGGAACGAGTAAAGAGACTTGTCGGTAACAAGATTGAACTAGGTATGAAGATACTGACGATCGAATCTCGGGCAAGTAACATACCGATGACAAAGCAAATAAAGTTTGTTGTCATTACGGTTTGACCGATAAAGATCTTCGTAGAATATGTAGGAACCAATATGAGCATCCAGGTTCCGCTATTGGTTATTGATCGGAGAGGTGTCTCGATCATGTCTACATAGTTCTCGAACCCATAGGGTCCACACGCTTAATTTTGTATCATATGAGTTATGTGATTTGGTGACTGAATGTTGTTCGGAGTCCCGGATGAGATCACGGACATGACGAGGAATCTTGAAATAATCAAGAGGTAAAAATTCATATATAGGACAATAGTATTCGGACACCGGAAGTGTTCTGGGGTACCGGGTACGTATCAGGTCACCGGAAGGGGTTCCGGGCAACCCCCGACAAGCTATATGGGCCTAATGGGCCAAGAGGGGAAACACACCAGCCACTAAGGGGCTGGTGCACCCCCCATATGGGCTAGCCAAATTGGAGTAGAAAAGGGGAAGGAGGAAAGGAAAAAGGGAATAGGATCCCCCCTTCCCCCTCTTCCCTTCCTACTCCGAATAGGAATAGGAAATGGGGGATGGCAAATTAGGAGGACCCCAAGTAGGATTCCTCCTATTTGGGGCGCCCCCTTGGCTGCCTCTCCTCCCCTTCAACCTATATATATGAAGGAGGCACCGCTAAAACACACACCAACAATTTTTAGCCGTGTGCGGCACCCCCCTCCACGGTTTACACCTCCGGTCATATCTTCGTAGTGCTTAGGCGAAGCCCTGTGCGGATCACTTCACCATCACCGTCGCCACACCGTCGTGTTGACGGAACTCTCCCTCGACACTTTGCTGGATCAAGAGTTCGAGGGACATCATCGAGCTGAATGTGTGTAGAACTCGGAGGTGTCGTACATTCTGTGCTTGATCGGTCGGAACAAGAAGAAGTTCGACTACATCAACCGCGTTGTCAAACGCTTCCGCTTTTGGTGTATAAGGGTACATGGACACACTCTCCCCCTCTCGTTGCTATGCATCTCCTAGATAGATCTTGCATGCACGTAGGAAAATTTTGAAATTGCATGCTACGTTCCGCAACAAGGTGATGTTGGGGTTTGCAACATCTGGTTCATGTTCACGGATGACACACCTCGTGGTGCATGTGGCCAATGACAACAATAGAACGATAGACAATGTCTATAAAGTTGACGACATCTCGATGAATTGATGGGTGCGAGTAATTGAAATTTTTCTCACTGACGACAAAGTAGACTTGCGACAGTCGGCGTAGATTAAATGCCGAAATTCGTCGTTCACAATATACGGTTCGAGCTCTTTTTGGTCTGAATAGATTCTTCTCATCGATGTGGTCCGTGTGGCATGAACGTTCGGTTAACAAATCTCTTGTGCATAAGGAATGATGTTGGCATCTGATGGTCATGTAAGGTGGCAGCTTAGGGCAGGGGATATATACCTAAACGGAACCTCTACGCGTATGACACTCTTGTGCCAAATTCTTGTACAACAACCGTTCATGTGGTGTGCCTTAATTTTTTTAATGTATGGATACTTGTTGTGCATCATCTTAAAGGGATGATAGGAAAAATATGGTATTGTGTGCAAGCCTACAAAGAGGCCCAGCGTAGGCCAACAAAGTCCAACTCGGACGGATAATGGTCATGCCTAGTGTGGCCCCAACGTACGAAATGGACCAAAGGACCAAAAAAGTGGAGAGACAATCCTCCCTTTAATATTAGGTATAGATATAGAAGGATCATAGTACAAGGCGGATCATAGTACAAGGCACGTACACGCCAACCTGGCAAAATTGAAAAGACAGCGAGCCTTTGCACAAATGAACACCAACCAAGAAGTAAAATTACAATCAAGACTGAAAAATCCTCTGAAGTTGACATCAACACCCGTCAGCTGCCTCTGGCACCACCACATACACCACCAAAGGAAAAAATGATGGATCACCTTAACACTCGAGATTGATGCAGCTTTATGGCTGATATGCATCTTTGCGGATCTCCAAGGTGGCTCGTCAAAGGAGAAACCATAACCATTGAACGGACCAGACCGGGGCAAGACCCCGGACACTATATCAAACTCTAGATCTGCCACCCCCCCCACACACTACTCAGACGTTGGAGGAGGGAACTGTACCTGCCACAAACCACGAATCCATCACATGATCCGCCATCTTTCAGATGCCGTCGAGGCAGACCACAATCTACATCCGTTCCTGGACTACCTCCCAAGCTCCGGGCCGGTGCTCGCTCAAGCAAACGTCGTCGCAAATGGTGGAGCTCAAGGACACAGGTCCACACGAGGATGTCGTGCGCCACTGAAGGAAATATGCCCTAGAGCCAATAATAAAGTTGTTATTTATATTTCCTTATATCATGATAAATGTTTTTATTCATGCTAGAATTGTATTAACCGGAAACTTAGTACATGTGTGAATACATAGACAAAACAGACTGTCCCTAGTATGCCTCTACTTGACTAGCTCGTTAACCAAAGATGGTTATGTTTCCTGACCATAGACATGTGTTGTCATTTGATGAACGAGATCACATCATTAGAGAATGATGTGATGGACAAGACCCATCTGTTAGCTTAGCATAATGATCGTTTAGTTTTATTGCTATTGCTTTCATCATGACTTATACATGTTCCTCTGACTATGAGATTACACAACTCCTGAATACCGGAGGAACACCTTGTGTGCTATCAAACGTCACAACGTAACTGGATGATTATAAAGATGCTCTACAGATGTCTCGCAAGGTGTTTGTTGGGTTGGCATAGATCGAGATTAGGATTTGTCACTCCATGTATCGGAGAGGTATCTCTGGGCCCTCTCGGTTATGCACATCACTATAAGACTTGCAAGCAATGTGAATAATGAGTTAGTCACGGGATGATGCATTAGGAACGAGTAAAGAGATTTGCCGATAACGAGATTGAACTAGGTATGATGATACCGACGATCGAATCTCGGGCAAGTAACATACCGACGACAAAGGGAACAACGTATGTTGTTATGCGGTTTGACCGATAAAGATCTTCGTAGAATATGTAGGACCCAATATGAGCATCTAGGTTCCACTATTGGTTATTGACTGGAGATGTGTCTCGGTCATGTCTACATAGTTCTCGAACCCGTAGGGTCTGCACGCTTAACGTTCGACAATGATTTTATTATGAGTTATGTGATTTGATGACCAAAGTTTGTTCGGAGTCCTGGATGAGATAACGGACATGACAAGAAGTCTTGAAATTGTCGAGAGGTAAGGATTCATATATAGGACGATGGTATTTGGACACCAGAAGTGTTCCGGGTGATACCGGGTCACCGAAAGGGGTTCCGGGCAACCCCCGGCAAAGATATGGGCTTAATGGGTGATGACCCACAAGTATAGGGGTTCTATCGTAGTCCTTTCGATAAGTAAGAGTGTCGAACCCAACGAGGAGCAGAAGGAAATGTTAAGCGGTTTCCAGCAAGGTATTCTCTGCAAGTACTGAAATAAGTGGTAACAGATAGTTTTGTGATAGGATAATTTGTAACGAGCAACAAGTAACAAAAGTAAATAAAGTGTAGCAAGGTGGCCCAATCCTTTTGTAGCAAAGGACAATCCTGGACAAACTCTTATATGATGTAAAGCGCTCCCGAGGACACATGGGAATATCGTCAAGCTAGTTTTCATCACGCTCATATGATTCGCATTCGGTACTTTGATAATTTGGTATGTGGGTGGACCGGTGCTTGGGTGCTGCCCTTACTTGGACAAGCATCCCACTTATGATTAATCTCTATTGCAAGCATACTCAAATACAACAAAAGTATTAAGGTAAACCTAACCATAGCATGAAACATATGGATCCAAATCAGCCCCTTACGAAGCAACACATAAACTAGGGTTTAAGCTTCTGTCACTCTAGCAACCCATCATCTACTTTTTACTTCCCAATGCCTTCCTCTAGGCCCAAATAATGGTGAAGTGTCATGTAGTCGACGTTCACATAACACCACTAGAGGAGAGACAACATACATCTCATCAAAATATTGAACGGATACCAAATTCACATGACTACTAATAGCAAGACTTCTCCCATGTCCTCAGGAACAAAAGTAACTACTCACAAAGCATAAACATGTTCATAATCAGAGGGGTATTAATGTGCATATAGGATCTGAACATATGATCTTCCACCAATTAAACCAACTAGCATCAACTACAAGGAGTAATTAACACTACTAGCAACCTACTAGCATCAATCTCGGACTTGGAGACAAGAATTGGATACAAGAGATGAACTAGGGTTTTGAGATGAGATGGTGCTGATGAAGATGTTGATGGAGATTGCCCTCTCCCGGTGAGAGGAGCATTGGTGATGACGATGGCGATGATTTCCCCCTCCGGGAGGGAAGCTTCCCCGGCAGAACAGCCCCGCCAGAACCCTAGATTGGCTCCGCCAAGGTTCCGCCTCGTGGCGGCGGAGTTTCGTCCGAGAAGATGGCTTATGATTATTTTCCCATCGAAAGAGTCCATATAGCAGAAGATGGTCACCGGAGGGCCACCAGGGGGCCCACGAGGTAGGGGGCGCGCCCAGGGGGTAGGGCGCGCCCCCCACCCTCGTGGGCAGGGTGTGGCCCCCCCTGGTGAAGTTCTTGCGCTCAATGTTTTTTTATATATTTGGAGAATATCATCGGTGAAGTTTCAGATCTTTTGGAGCTGTGCAGAATAGGTCCCTAATATTTGCTCCTTTTCCAGCCAGAATCCCAACTCCCGACATTCTCCCTCTTTATGTAAACCTTGTAAAATAAGAGATAATAGGCATAATTATTGTGACATAATGTGTAATAACAGCCCATGATGCAATAAATATTGATATAAAAGCATGATGCAAAATGGAAGTATCAACTCCCCCAAGCTTAGACCTCGCTTGTCCTCAAGCGAAAAGCCGAAATCAAAAAATATGTCCACATGTTTAGAGATGAAGGTGTCGATAAAAATAAAATACGGACATGAGGGCATCATGATCATTCTTAGAGCAGCAACTTATATAATTCTTGTCATATGATATCTTATGCTACAGTAATAATTCAATCACAATATCAAGTATGGATCGTAAACTTCATTGAAAACTAACAAACTATAATCTCAGTCATTGAAGCAATTGCAATTTATCATAACATAGGAAAGAGTCAATGTATAAGAGCTTTTCAGCAAGTCCACATACTCAACTACCATATAGTCTTTCACAATTGCTGACACTCACGCAATACTTATGGGTATGGAGTTTTAATCGGACACAGAGAAAGATAGGGGCTTATAGTTTTGCCTCCCAACGTTTTACCTCAAGGGTAATGTCAACAGTAATAATTCATGAAAACCCACATCCAATTAGCCATATATACCAGGATCTTTCCAACATGTTATGCTTGCCAAAGGATAAAATGTAAAAAGGAAGGGTGAAGATCACCTTGACTCTTTTGCAGTATAGCAGATAAAAGTAAAAGATAGGCCCTTCGTAGAGGGAAGCAGAGGTTGTCATGCGCTTTTATGGTTGGATGCACAAAATCCTAATGCGAAAGAACGTCACTTTATATTGCCACTTGTGATATGGACCCTTATTATGCAGTCTTTCACTTTTATTACTTCCCTATCACACGATCGTATAAAGCTTATTTCTTCCACACCAATCAATCATACATAGTTAGAGAGCAATTTTTATTGCTTGCACCGATGACAACTTACTTGACGGATCTTACTCAATCCATAGGTAGGTATGGTGGACTCTCATGGCAAAACTGGTTTAAGGGTATTTGGAAGCACACGTAGTATCTCTACTTGGTGCAATGAATTTGGCTAGCATGAGGGGGACAGGCAAGCTCAACATGTTGGAGGATCCAAGACAATATAATTTATCTCAGATGTAAGAAAACATAACCCATCACGTTGTCTTCCTTGTCCAATGTCAACTCTTTTTTTTCGAGGGTACGCCAAAGGCGTACCATAGCTTTATAGAAGGAGAGAAAGATATGTATAAGATATTACACGGAAGGTAGATGGCCCCCCATGGAGCGTATCCACCAAACCCTCCACTCATCCTAGCTCAACCCTACTACTCACACCACGTAGAGACTCCTAAAGCTCCTGCTCTAGACCACCTATCTAGTTCTTGCCAGATCAATTCCACAGTTTCATTTGCATTTCTCGTATCATTCCTCCCAAAAACCCTGCCATTCCGTTGCTTCCATATGTTCTAGCATATTGACGTGACCACTGAATCAAAACCCTTCCGTCTCCCTTTCGGCATAGTCTTCCTCGTTGTACTCCACCAATCACCAATTGTGGAAAGCTGTGTTGGGCAAAGATCCGGGCTGATTCTCATTCTGGAGAAGCAAAGGTACCACACCTGCCGCACAAACACACATTGCATGGTAATGTGGTCTACAGTGTCCTCCTCCTGTTCGCAAAGATAACAATGCGATCTTTCGTCCTGTAACCCATGTCTAAAGCGTCTATCCGCCGTCCATAACCTGTATTGCACCGCTAACCACATGAAAATCTTGCAGACGAGTGGTGCCCAACATTTCCAAATGGCAGCATAAGCTCTAAACCGGATCCCTCCCATGCAAAGCATCTTATAAGCCAAGGAAGTCGTGTAGACTCCTTCTCGGCTCCAAGACCAATTTGGCTTGTCAACGGACCCAGGCTCTAACTGTATGTAGATCAGGATCTCCCATAACCGGATAAACTGGGCCAGGCCTTCTGTGCATAACTGGCCTACAATGTCGTCCGTCCATGTATGTAACCATAACGCATCTTTCACACATGTTCTGTTGATGGTTTGCGTTCTGACCCTTTGATAAACCAGCGGTGCAATCTCACCAATCGTGGCCCCACTGATCCACATGTCTTTCCAGAACAACGCTTTCGTTCCCTCTCCCACCTGCCACATCACAAGACTAGCGAACGCTGCGGTAGCTTGTTTGTCAGGTGTCCAGTTCAGTCCTTGCCATGGTCTTGTGTCATCAGTCCTGGATAACCACTCCCACCTCTTTCTCAGGGCAATCCCTTGTTTGCACAAATCAATGACTCCTAATCCTCCAAGTTGTTTGGGTCGACAAACTCGTTGCCAAGACACCAAACACCGACCCCATGGATCTCTTCTGTCCCAGCCCAGAAGAATGCTCTGCACCCCTTGTCCACTCGCTCAATAGCCCACTTTGGAGCCTCTGCCACAATCAGATGATGTGTCGGCCGAGCTCTCATCACCTGGTTGACCAGAATCAATCTTCCAGGCCTAGTTACAAACCCTCTTTGCCATCCTGGCAGTATACGAAGTGCCGCGTCCACCACCGGTTGCCACTCCGACCTCTTTAGCTGCTTTATACTGAGTTGTAACCCCAAGTATTTGCATGGAAAGGTCTCCATCTTCCATGGTAATGCCTCCTTTACTAGCTGTTCATCGCCAACATCCGCCCTGATCATGATCGCCGCAGATTTGTTGTAGTTGATTCTCAGGCCCGAAGCTTCACCAAAAATCCCAAGCATTACCTTCACAAACAGCAGGTCTGAGACAGAGGGCTTGATGAAAAACACCACATCATCCGCATAGAGAGATAGCCGCTGCAATGGGCTGCATCCATTCATGCGGCACAACACCTCAGCCTCATGCGCTTTGATCACAATCTCCGTTAACACATCCATGGCGATGACGAATAGCAACGGCGAGATCGAGTCTCCTTGCCTCAAACCCTTTGCGTGCATAAATTTGGGTCCAGCAGAACCATTCACCAGCACTCTGGAGCTCGCCGAGGTGAGTAATGTGGCAATCCTCGATAGCCAGCGCTCAGAAAACCCTTTAGCGCGCAAAACCTCGAATAGAAAAGGCCAGGACAGCGAGTCAAAAGCCCTCGAAATATCAAGCTTTAGAAGCACACCTTTGGCCTTACGTTTGTGCAGTCTTCGGGCCATTTGTCGAACTAGCAGAAAATTGTCATGAATGTTCCGGCCCTTGATGAACGCCGATTGATTTATGTGCACCAGCTCCCCCATTCTCGGCCTCAGTCTTGTAGCCAGTAGCTTAGATGCTAGCTTTGGCATGCTATGAACCAGGCTGATCGGTCTGAAATCATTGATGCAGCAGGCTTCAGCAGACTTGGGAATTAGTGTTATAAGTGTCTGGTTAAGCCGCCCGAACCCAACCCCATTACCCAGCATGAAACTATGGAGTGCCGCCAGCAGATCTCCTTTGATAATCTCCCAGGCCTTTTGGAAAAATATGCCAATGAAGCCATCAGGCCCCGGAGCCTTGTCTGACGGCATCTCCTTCACCATGCTCCAAACTTCTTCCTCCAAAAAGATGGGATCCTGCTCTGCAAGATCAACAGCCTGAATGCCTAACTCTTTGAGGTCCAGCGTGTGCTTTCTCACATCGTCTTTCCCCAACAGCTCTCTGTATGCGTTGTAGAAAGCCTCCTCTTTGCCTTGCTGATCTGCAATTACCTGTCCTCCCACATGAATAGCCGGGATAAAATTCTTCATCCTCCTACCATTAGCTACCAGGTGGAACAACTTCGAATTTGCATCTCCTTCCTGCAACCACGTGATTCTGGACTTTGCCGCGCAATCGTTCTTTCCAACGAGGCAAGCCCTAAGACCATATGCTTAAGCTTGCTCCTTAATGCTCTCTCCTCCTCCAATAATAGCCGACTCTCTTGTGCGCAATCAAACCGAAGAATGACAAGGTTTGCCACTGCAATCTGCAGCTTGATGTTGCCGACCTTTTTCTGTCCCCAAGCATCCAAAGCTCTCGCAGTGTTCCTCAGCAATACATCAAGCCTATGAAAGGGATCCGTGGTATCGCTATCGCAAACCCAAGCCTCCTTTACCACATCCATAAAGCCATCAAGCTTCACCCAAAACTTCTCAAACCGGAATCGTCTCTTGTAATGTATGCGCCCTTCCATGGCGAGGTACAACGGACAGTGGTCTGAAGTGGAGGTAGAGAGGGCTTGCAATAAGCACTCCGGATGGTCCAGCTCCCAGTCAATGGACACAAAAGCCCTATCAATTTTGGTAAGAGTAGGCATCTCCCGTTCGCTACTCCAGGTAAATCTGCGGCCATGAAGAAAGAGCTCCTTAAGCGCATTGTCATCAACAAAGCATTTGAATTTGCTCATCATCCTGCGATCCAGAAGGGCGTTTTTCTTGTCTTGCGCATACAAAATCATGTTAAAATCCCCAATGGCGATCCAAGGCCCAGGGCACAGATGACGCCTAGCCGTGAGCTCCTCCAGAAACATGATCTTCTCCGCGTCCTCCTGAGGCCCATAAACCACTGTTAGCCACCAAGCCGGCCCATCCAAGGGGGTGACGTAACCCATGATAAAATGTGTGTCATTGACAAAATTTGTCAATTGCACTTTGGTAGAATCCCAAGCCACAAAAATCCCTCCACGTGTCTCCGAAGCAGGAAGGTAAAAAAAGTCGTCATATGTTGGCCCCATACATTGCATAATCACAAAATGGTCCACCATCTCAAGTTTGGTTTCTAGGATACATACGATGGCAGTACGGATCGAATCTACAAACTCCCTAAGTGCTTTCCGTTTGGCCGGGCTATTGAGTCCCCTTATGTTCCAACACACCAGTTCTAGAGCATTGTACGACATCAGAAGGTAGAGACTCCCATGTCAGTACACATCTACACCCCTACGCCATGGCCAGCTCAACGCTCTCCATCTCACCCCCAGGCTGAATGGAATCGCCTTGCCAAAGATGGCCGCAATCGCCCGAAGCTGCTGCTCCTGCAAAGGCGAGTCAAACACTTGTCATAGCTGCCCAAGTGCATCCTCCGAAACCACAATATCCTCACTGTCGAACCCCAGCATCTTCAACAGCACTGCTTCTGCCGCCGATGCTTTAGTCTTGTGAGGGCCCCCACCCCTAGAGATCTAGTAGTGCACCGAGGAGTGAGCGGATCCTATCCCGGCCTCACTCCCCTCAGTCCCTCGAATTCTTTAAACAGCGGGGGGTCAACTTCTTAAGCAACCCCACACAAAAGGCTCTTATGTTGCTGAGCGCAAGTTGCTCTTTGCTGGACAAATTAGCGTCCCCAGGCTGTATCTCCAAACCAGCAGTTCCAGCGCTAGTTTGCACTCCGAACGGTTCCAGCTCTGTTCCTGTAGCGTACATGGTCATGTCATCCACAGTGCCGTCCCTTCCCCCTTCTTTCTGCATGGCCACCACAATCGAGGTGGGCACTACCTCGGCCATCTCCCTTGGCAGCTCCTCCGCATTGGTCTGCATCAAATCCTCGACTGGGGCCCAGCCATTGGGCGGTCGCTGCTCGTGTTTCTCCTGCACCACCTGCTGGCCCGAGATCCTCTGTGGATCGAACCCCTGGTCGCCCTCCATCACAAGTCGGGCCTGCGGTGAACCGGTCCGCACCAGATCCTGCCTGGCATGCAACGTTTCTTCCACGACCACCGCGTGGGCGGTCTGCGTGGATCCCACCACCTCTTATTCGACCGAAGCGACGTCCACTTGCGGCCCCACACTCCTCGACACCTCCTGGTTGGTGGAAACCACCTGCCCCGCTGTCTCTCCTGGGACCAACACCAAAGTGCCATGATCCTGTCCTGCAGCCCGATTCTGATCCGCTGCAAAAGCCAAACTGGCTAGGACAGCGACCTCCTCGCCAATCGTATCCAGCGGATCCAAAGCAACCCGTCCGCCAACTTTCACCCTCCCAGTGGCCAAAGTACCCGGCTGAGATCCCGATGTGTTTGAACTTCTCGGAATCTTATCAGTCATGGTCGTAAAGCTCGCCCGAAGGCCCACGTGACCGTCGTGATTCTCATCGGCCATGTGCGGAAGCCTCCACTCGAAAGGCCCCACCCTCCCTTCCAGGACAGCGCGGTAAGATCTTCCCGGCCCTCCACCGGCACCGCCGCTCGCCGGACTGCGCCGCTCGCGATCTGGACCTTTGGCATCTCTAACCCCACGCGTCCAGGGCTGCACCATCCAATCACCACCGAACTACGAACCATGTGAGTTGTCCGGTAAACCACTCTGTCCACTCCCCTCGTCGGAGCCGGACCTCCCTCTCCAGAGCTCCGGCGGAGAGAAATCATGCATCCTCCCAATGTGCACCAGGGTTGGGTACTCCAGGAGCTGGCGAAAGGAAGGCCTCCTCGCCGCCGGGTCCGGCCTCGACTCCAATGGCTCCGGCACCCAGAGTCTGCGGAATACCGACACATCCTCAGGGTCTACGCACCAAGCTCTCAACTTGAATAGCGAAAGATCCTCCCTGCTAGCCGTCTCTGGTGCCAAGCTCTCGATCAAACAGGCGCTGCCCAGAATTTCATCTGCCGTGCTCTGAGTCCACGCATGTGATGGCACCCCTTCAATCATGACATCAATCTGCACTCTCATCAGCCTCGATGTTGCTTGCGCCTGCCGGAGCCAAGGCTTAATGAACAGCTTGAACCCCTGGTGCTTGATCGAAGGAACCGCCAGCGCCATGTTCCGGAACCGATGCGCAGCGAAGACAACCAGAAAATCCTCGGGGTGGAACTTGTGAACAGAGAACCTAAACCTAGGGATGCCTAACTGCTCGGCAATCGCCACCGCCGCCTCCTCACAGGAGACCAGCAGCCTTGCCCCGCCCACGTACATCACCACCGCAAGCTGCAGACAGCGCTCAAGGTCATCCATGCCTTCGGACCTCTGCAGCACACAGATCTCAGATGGGGACGGCGCAGGCGCAGCCACTGAAGCCAAAGGAGGGAGATTGGGTGCAACTGGCGAGGGCGGCGCCGGCGGCGTGCTCTGCCTAGGCTCCATCAACCTCCTTCGAATCGCTGGTGACTGCCGCGGAGCCGGCACCCTGCTGGCAACTCTGGCGATGACAATGCGGTGGAGCTCCTCCACGGAGATGGGACTGCGTGGCTCTAAACACTGGGACGAGACGTGGCCAGCACCACCGCAACGGATGCACAGCGAAGGATTCAAGCAATCCTGACGCCGGTGACCCTCCTCAAAGCACTGGAAGCAGAGACCATGGAGGTCCTGCGGGATTTGGCGCAGCTCCTAAGACGTAGGCGACGCAGATCTGCGAGGAGCGCCAGCCTCCTGCTGGCGCCGGAGAGCGCGTCACCGACGCCACATGGCCTTGCGTGAAGGCCCCGGGCGGCGCCAGCCCTCAGCGGGCCCCGAAGCAGGCATAGCCAGCCGCCCCTCCAGCCCTCGCGCCTCCGACGACGATCCAGCCGAGCCTAGGGAAGCCGAGAGCCCCAGACCAGAAACCATAGGTCGCCCTTGGGGAAATGCCAAAGAGACAGAAGGGGGACTGCGCGAGCCCGACGCCATACACGCGAGGAGAGGTGGACGCCGGATCCGGAGCGGCTACCAGCGGGAGAGGTGGACGCCGGAGCCGGAGCAGCTACCGGCAGGAGAGGGTGTGCGACGGGGCCGGAGTGGCACCGCCGAGCGGGAGCGGGGAGCGGGAGACGCCACAAGGAATTTCACCCGGTTGAGCTAATGTCAACTCTTTAGCATGTCATATTTTAATGAGTGCTCACAATCATAAAAGATGTGCAAGATAGTATATCTATATGTGAAGACCTCTCTTTCTTTATTACTTCCTATTAATTGCAACGATGACCAAAACTATGTTTGTCAACTCTCAACAACTTTTATTCATCATACTCTTTCTATGTGAGCTCATTACTCTCCATAAGAGTCACATGATCTCTTTGTTTCTTTTTATTTCTTTCTCTTTTCTTTTATTCACTTGGGATCATGGCAAAAATAATCAAGCCCTTGACTCAACACTAATCTTTATTATATATCTCACGGACTCGATTACATAGAAGGATAATAAAGCAAAACTCATGACTAGATCATACTAAGAACTTTTATTCTACTAGATCAAGATATTACCAAAAGGATCGAACTAAGAAAAATGGTAAAGATAAAAGTGATGGTGATACGATACCGGGGCACTCCCCCAAGCTTGGCAGTTGCCAAGTGGAGTTCCCATACCAGATACTCAATTCTTCTTTGTTGGAGAAGAAGGTGGAGTTGTTGATGATGGATAGTTGCACATCGAGCGTAGGAGGTCTTCTAGCTTGCGGATAATGCCCTTGAGTGCGATGATATGCTCCTTCAACAAAATATTTTCACGTGTGAGATACTTATTTTGTATACGAGCCAACTCAATCATCTTGAAAGCTTCGATTTCTGTTGGTAAGAGGATTGTGATCCAGTTGAAGGGTGTTCTCTGTTGCTGGAACTTGGTCCTCCATGGCCTTCTTGATCCCTTCATCCTTGTTGATCTCCATAGGTTCTTCTCTCTTCAGCTCTGTCTTCATTAGCCAAGCATCATTGCCCTCATGGTTGGAGGAGGAGGGAGACGACATAGTGCCTGGCCTTGAGAACCCTGACAGAAAACAACTCGAAACAAAGATAGGAGATTTTTGCGTCATACGGGAGTCAAAACCCCCGGGAGATTATATAATGATTTTTTACTGACCAAAATACGTGTCCTGTAAGAAAACGGAGTCCGGAGAGAACACGAGGTGCCCACGAGGTAGAGGGGCGCGCTCAGGGGGTAGGGCGCGCCCTCCACCCTCGTGGAGCCCTCGTGTCCTTTCCGGACTGCTGCTTATTTTTCTATTTTTCTAAATATTCCAAAACGGAGAAATATTGCCTTAAAAACTGTTTTGGAGTCAGTTTACTTAACGTACCACATACCTATTCCTTTTCGGAGTTTGAAACATTCCGGAAAGTGTCCTTTATGTATTCCTCCGGGGTTACAGTTTCAATAACATTGGTTTCAACATTTATGGGATTACCTGAGATATAGTGTTTGATTCTTTGACCGTTCATCACCTTTGGATTTGTGCCTTCGAAGTTGTTGATTTTTATGGCACCGGAACGGTAGACCTCCTCGATAACATAAGGACCCTCCCATTTAGAGAGAAGTTTTCTTGCAAAAAATCTTAAACGAGAGTTGTATAGCAATACATAATCACCTACGTTAAACTCACGCTTTTGTATCCTTTTGCCATGCCATCTTTTAACCTTTTCTTCAAACAACTTGGCATTTTCGTAGGCTTGGGTTCTCCATTCATCAAGTGAGCTAATATCAAATAACCTCTTCTCACCGGAAAGTTTAAAATTGTAATTAAGTTCTTTAATAGCCCAATAAGCCTTGTGTTCTAGTTCAAGAGGTAAGTGACATGCTTTTCCATATACCATTTTATACATAGACATACCCATAGGATTTTTATATGCAGTTCTATAGGCCCATAATGCATCATCAAGTTTCTTGGACCAATTCTTTCTGGACCTATTAACAGTCTTTTGCAAAATTAATTTAAGTTCTCTATTGCTCAATTCTACTTGACCACTAAACTGAGGGTGATAAGGAGATGCAATTCTATGATTAACATCATATTTAGCAAACATTTTACGGAAAGCACCATGAATAAAATGTGAACCACCATCAGTCATTAAATATCTAGGGACTCCAAACCTTGGAAAAATAACTTCTTTAAGCATTTTAATAGAAGTGTTATGATCAGAACTACTAGTTGGAATAGCTTCTACCTACTTAGTAACGTAATCAACAGCAACTAAAATATGTGTATAACCATTAGAGGAAGGAAAAGGTCCCATATAGTCAAAGCCCCAAACATCAAATGGTTCAATAACAAGTGAATAATTCATAGGCATTTCTTGACGTCTACTAATATTACCAATTCTTTGACATTCATCACAAGATAAGACAAACTTACGGGCATCCTTGAAGAGACTAGGCCAATAAAAACCAGATTGCAGTACCTTATGTGCAGTTCTATCTCCAGCATGGTGTCCTCCATAAGCTTCGGAGTGACACTTGCATAGGACCTGTTCTTGTTCATGCTCAGGTACACAACGTCTAATAACACAATCTACTCCTTCTTTATAAAGATGTGGGTCATCCCAAAAGTAATGCCTCAAATCATAAAAGAACTTTTTCTTTTGCTGGTATGTGAAACTAGGTGGTATAAACTTAGCAACAATGTAATTAGCATAATCAGCATACCATGGAGCAGTATGAGAAGTATTTATGACATTTAGTTGCTCATCAGGAAAGCTATCATCAATAGGTAGTGGGTCATCAAGCATATTTTCTAACCTAGACAAGTTGTCTGCAACGGGGTTCTCAGCTCCTTTTCTATGAACAATGTGTAAATCAAATTCTTGTAGCAAGAGAACCCATCTAATAAGTCTAGGTTTAGCATCTTTCTTTTCCATAAAATATTTAATAGCAACATGATCAGTGTGAATAGTTACTTTAGAATCAACAATATAAGGTCTAACCTTATCACAGGAAAATACAACTGCTAAGAATTCTTTTTCAGTAGTAGCATAATTTCTTTGAGCATTGTCTAGAGTTTTACTAGCATATTGAATAACATTTATTTTCTTATCAACTCTTTGTCCTAGAACAGCACCTACAACATAATCACTAGCATCACACATAATTTCAAAGGGTAAATTCCAATCAGGTGGCTGAACGATAGGTGCAGAGATCAATGCTTTCTTAAGTATTTCAAATGCTTCTACACAATCATCATCAAAGACAAATGGTATATCTTTTTGTAATAAATTAGTCAGAGGCCGAGAGATTTTTGAGAAGTCCTTAATGAACCTCCTATAAAAACCGGCATGACCAAGGAAACTTCTTATACCTTTGATGTCCATGGGACATGGCATCTTTTCAATAGCATCAACCTTGGCTTTATCAACTTCAATACCTCTTTCAGAAACTTTATGCCCCAAGACAATACCTTCATTAACCATAAAGTGGCACTTTTCCCAATTCAAGACAAGATTAGTTTCTTCACATCTCTGCAAAACTCGATCAAGGTTTCTCAAGCAATCATCAAAAGAAGATCCATAAACAGAAAAGTCGTCCATGAAAACCTCACAAATCTTTTCACAAAAGTCAGAGAATATAGCCATCATGCATCTTTGAAAGGTAGTAGATGCATTACATAAACCAAAAGGCATACGTCTATAAGCAAAAGTACCAAAAGGGCATGTAAAAGTAGTCTTTGATTGATCTTTGGCTGACACAGGTATTTGAGAGAAACAAGAATAACCATCTAGAAAGCAAAAATGTGTATGTTTAAACAATCTTTCTAGCATTTGATCGATAAAAGGTAAGGGGTAATGATCCTTTTTAGTAGCCTTATTTAATTTGCGGAAATCAATTACCATCCTATAACCAATAATAATTATTTGAGGAATCAATTCATCTTTATCATTAGGAACAACAGTAATACCTCCCTTCTTAGGGAGACAATGGACAGGACTTACCCACTTACTATCAGCAACGGGATAAATTATACCTGCCTCAAGGAGCTTTAGTATCTCCTTTCTTACCACTTCTTTCATTTTAGGATTCAGACGGCGTTGATGATCACAAAATGGTTTAGCATCTTCTTCCAAATTAATTTTATGTTGACATAGAGTGGGACTAATGCCCTTAAGATCATCAAGAGTATACCCAATAGCAGCACGATGCTTCTTCAGAGTTTTTAGTAATCTCTCTTCTTCATGCTCTGAAAGGTTAGCACTAATAATAACATGACATATCTTTTTCTCATCAAGATAAGCATATTTAAGAGTATCAGGTAACGGTTTAAGCTCAAACACGGGATCACCCTTGGGTGGAGGAGGATCCCCTAGGATTTCAATAGGTAAATTGTTTTTCAGAATAGGTTCCTGTTTAAAGAATACTTCATCTAATTCCCTTCTTTCATTCATAAACATATCATTTTCATGGTTTAGCAAATATTGTTCTAAAGGATCACTAGGAGGTACAGCAATAGAAGTAAGACCAATAATTTCATCCTTACTAGGTAATTCTTCTTCACGGTGTTGTCTACTAAATTTGGAAAAATTAAATTCATGAGTCATATCATCTAAACCGACAGTAACAACATCCCTTTTGCAGTCTATGGTAGCATTAACAGTATTTAAGAAGGGTTTACCAAATATAATGGGAAAAAACTATCTTGTGGGGAACCAAGGGCAAGAAAATCAGCAAGATATTTAGTTTTCCCACACAAGACTTCAACATCTCTAACAATTCCCATTGGTGAAATAGTATCTCTATTAGCAAGTTTAATTGTAACATCAATATCTTCCATCTCAGCAGGTGCAATGTCATGCATAATTTCTTTGTATAAGTCAATAGGTATTGCACTAGCACTAGCACCCATATCACATAAGCCATGATAACAATGATCTCCTATTTTAACAGAAATAACAGGCATGCCTACCACAGGTCTAGGTTTATCTGTATCACGGGGTTTAGCAATTCTAGCAGTTCCATTACAGAAATAAATAACATGCCCATCTATATTATCAGACAAGAGATCTTTAACAATAGCAATATTGGGTTCAACTTTAACTTCCTTAGGAGGTGTATATATTTTAATATTGCTTTTACGAACCATAGTTGAAGCTTTAGCATGATCCTTTATCCTAACAGGGAAAGGTGCTTTCTCAACATAAGAAGTAGGAACAATAGGACCATTATAAGTAATAGTCTTTTCTTCAACTTTAATAGGTGCAGCTACTTTTACTTCTATGGGAGGATGATATTTAAACCACTTCTCCTTGGGGAGATCAACATAAGCAGCAAAAGATTCATAGAAAGAAGCTACTATCTCAGAGTCAAGTCCATATTTAGTGCTAAATTTATGAAAAAAATCGGTATCCATAAAAGATTTAACACAGTCAAAACTAGGTATCATACCTGACTCCTTACCATTGTCGAGGTCCCAATCTTTGGAGTTGCGTCTAATTCTTTTCAATAAATCCCATTTGAATTCAATAGTCTTCATCATAAAAGAGCCAGCACAAGAAGTATCAAGCATGGTGCGATTGTTACCAGAAAGCCGAGCATGAAATTTTTGAATAATCATTTCTCTTGAGAGCTCATGATTGGGGCATGAATATAACATTGATTTAAGCCTCCCCCAAGCTTGAGCGATGCTTTCTCCTTCGCGAGGCCAAAAATTATATATATAATTGCGATCACAATGAACAAGATGCATAGGATAAAACTTTTGATGAAATTCCAATTTCAATCGTTTGTAGTTCCAAGACTCCATATCATCACATAGCCTATATCATGTCGATGCATCTCCCCTCAAAGATAAAGGGAAGACCTTCTTATTAACAACATCTCCGGGTACACCTGCAAGCTTAAATAATCCACAAACTTCATCCATATATTAGATGCTCATCAGGATGTTTCGTTCCATCTCCTAAAAAAGGGTTAGCTAGCAGTTTTCTACCATACTCAAAGGAATTTCAAAGCAAGCATTTTCATTTTCAGTAGGTTCAGTAGGTTGAGGAGCAACTCTTTGCTCTACTGGTCGGGGTGAAGATACCCCGAACAAGCCCCTCAGAGGATTACTTTCCATAGTAACAAGTGACAGTAAATTTTAGCACACTATATAAAGTTTTCCTTACCAAATTCCACCTACCAAAGGCACTTCACTCCCCGGCAACGGCGCCAGAAAAGAGTCTTGATAACCCACAAGTATAGGGGATCTATCATAGTCCTTTCGATAAGTAAGAGTGTCGAATCCAACGAGGAGCAGAAGGAAATGATAAGCGGTTTCCAGCAAGGTATTCTCTGCAAGTACTGAAATAAGTGGTAACAGATAGTTTTGTGATAGGATAATTTGTAACGAGCAACAAGTAACAAAAGTAAATAAAGTGCAGCAAGGTGGCCCAATCCTTTTGTAGCAAAGGACAAGCCTGGACAAACTCTTATATGATGTAAAGCACTCCCGATGACACATGGGAATATCGTCAAGCTAGTTTTCATCACGCTCATATGATTCGCGTTCGGTACTTTGATAATTTGGTATGTGGGTGGACCAGTGCTTGGGTGCTGCCCTTACATGGACAAGCATCCCACTTATGATTAACCTCTATTGCAAGCATCCGCAAATACAACAAAAGTATTAAGGTAAACCTAACCATAGCATGAAACATATGGATCCAAATCAACCCCTTATGAAGCAACGCATAAACTAGGGTTTAAGCTTCTGTCACTCTAGCAACCCATCATCTACTTATTATTTCCCAATGCCTTCCTCTAGGCCCAAATAATGGTGAAGTGTCATGTAGTCGACGTTCACATAACACCACTAGAGGAGAGACAACATACATCTCATTAAAATATCGAACGAATATCAAATTCACATGACTACTAATAGCAAGAGTTCTCCCATGTCCTCAGGAATAAAAGTAACTACTCACAAAGCATAAACATGTTCATAATCAGAGGGGTATTAATGTGCATATAGGATCTGAACATATGATCTTCCACCAATTAAACCAACTAGCATCAACTACAAGTAGTAATTAACACTACTAGCAACCTACTAGCACCAATCCCGGACTTGGAGACAAGAATTGGATACAAGAGATGAACTAGGGTTTTGAGATGAGATGGTGCTGATGAAGATGTTGATGAAGATTGCCCTCTCCCGATGAGAGGAGCGTTGGTGATGACGATGGCGATGATTTCCCCCTCCGGGAGGGAAGTTTCCCCGGCAGAACAGCCCCGCTAGAACCCTAGATTGGCTCCGCCAAGGTTCTGCCTCGTGGCGGCAGAGTTTCGTCCGAGAAGATGGCTTATGATTATTTTCCCATCGAAAGAGTCCATATAGCAGAAGATGGTCACCGGAGGGCCACCAGGGGGCCCACGAGGTAGGGGGCGTGCCCAGGGGGTAGGGCGCGCCCCCCACCCTCGTGGGCAGGGTGTGCCCCCCTGGTGAAGTTCTTGTGCTCAAGGTTTTTTTTATATATTTGGAGAACATCATCCGTGAAGTTTCAGGACTTTTGGAGCTGTGCAGAATAGGTCTCTAATATTTGCTTCTTTTCCAGCCAGAATCCCAGTTGTCGGCATTCTCCCTCTTTATGTAAACCTTGTAAAATAAGAGGGAATAGGCATAAGTATTGTGACATAATGATGGCGCATTGGCGGCCTCTGAAGAGAGGTACGCCGGGCCAAATGAGAATCATCGGATGGAACTGCCGTGGGATGCTCTCTCCCATGGCGGTTCGCGAGCTCTTCGATCTACAGGAGCGTACCAAAGCAGAGCTAATTTTCCTTTCAGAATCTCACTTAAATAAATGTGAAGCCGATGAGCTTCGTCGAGTTTTAAATTTCGATTCAATGTATGTAGTTGAGAGCGATGGCCGGGCGGGTGGTCTTGTCTTGTTTTATCAGAATATGAATAAAGTTGAGTTGAACTATGTGTCAAATAATTTTATTGATGTTGTTTTCATGAATGGGAATTCTGTACAGTGGCGTTTAATAGGCTTTTATGGGCACCCCAACTGGAGTGACCGTGCTTTGTCATGGGATGATATTCAAAATTTGTATAAGAAGGGCGATCACCCATGGGTAGTTTTAGGAGATTTTAATGAAATTTTGTTATCATCTGAGAAAGAGGGAGGGAATGTGAGACCAAATGTGATGATGAGAGATTTTCGAAATTGTTTGGGAGATTGTGGACTAGCAGATATGGGATGTATGGGTGACTTATTTACATGGAGGAGGGGCGAAATCAGGGAAAGACTAGATCGAGCGGTCTATAATGTGGATTGGGCGAATAAATTCCCTCGTGCGGCGGTTATAAACGAAGAACATGTACACTCAGACCATCACCCTATTATTTTAGACACGGAATATTTTGACGATAATATTTTTGACCGCTCAAAAAGTCGAAGGAAACATTTTGAAGCTCGATGGTTGAAAGAAGAGACGGTTACGGAAGTTGTACGTATAGCTTGGGAAAAAGCGAAGATGTTAGGCATAGGCCGTCTCTCGCTGATCGTACAAGAGCGGTACATGCAGATTTGCACACTTGGGATCGTGATATCCTTAAGGGTCCGAAAAAAAGAATCAAAAAACTAAAAAAAGATTTAGAAAAATTACGGACAGGGCCTGTGAATGCTAACTCTCTTGCACGTCAAAAGGAGACTATTGTATTGATTGAAAATTTATTGGAACAAGAGGAGATACACTGGCTACAACGGGGTCGAGCAAACTGGTTATTGCATGGTGATCGCAATACTTCTTTTTTCCATAACGCCGCAACAGCTAGAAAGAAGAGAAATCAGATAAAAAAATTGCTTGACGATAATGGGGGTTGGGTAAAAGACACGGAGATGAAGAGTCATATTCTAGGGTATTTTTCTAACCTGTTTACTTCAGAAGTTAGTCAACCAAACCATGAGATCCTGTCCCTTGTAAAAAGAAAAGTAACGAATGAGATGAATAGGGCTCTCCTTGCCCCCTACATGGCCAAAGAGGTTAGGAAGGCACTTTTTGACATTGGTGATTTAAAGGCGCCGGGGCCAGATGGCCTTCACGCCATTTTTTATAAGAGATTTTGGGCTATGTTAGGGGATGATTTGACTGAAGAGGTTCTCCAAGCGGTGAATACATGTACTATACCTGATGGTTGGAATGATACTACAATAGTAATGATCCCAAAAGTTAACTCCCCGAAAAAGGTAACTCAATTTAGACCAATCAGCTTATGCAATGTGGTGTATAAGGTCATTTCAAAGATGATTGTTGCTCATTTGAAGACAATCCTCCCAGATATTATTAGCCCTACCCAAAGTGCTTTTGTGCCTGGAAGAATGATTACAGATAACATCTTAGTGGCTTATGAATGTTTCCACAAAATAAAAAATAGAAGGACCGGTAAAGAGGGCCTGTGTGCAATCAAACTGGACATGCACAAAGCATATGACCGAGTGGAGTGGCCTTTTTAAAAGGAAATCATGTTGAGACTAGGCTTTCAGCAGGATTGGGTGAATTTAATTATGCAATGTGTGTCATCGATGGAATATCGGGTTCGTTTTAACACGGAAGAAACAGAGAGCTTCAAACCATCTAGAGGACTGAGGCAGGGGGACCCTCTCTCCCCATATTTATTTTTGTTATGTACGGAAGGCCTGACTGCACTCTTAGCTAATGCAGAGGAGAATAGAAGTATTTCCAAAATTAAAGTTAGCAGAGATGCCCCATCTATTTCAAATCTCCTATTCGCGGATGATTCATTAATCCTGATGCAAGCTAATTCCATGAACGCGGAGGCGCTGAAAGCAGTTTTGGATGCTTATTGTGCTGCATCGGGGCAAATGGTGAGTGTTAAAAAATCTAGTATATTTTTTAGTCCCAACATGAAAGTGGAAGATAAGGCGCATATATGTACTATTCTGAACATTATGACTGAAGCTCGCAATGACAAATATTTGGGTCTGCCTTCAAATGTGGGTATGTACAAAAGTGATTGTTTCCAATTCTTAATAGATCGAATTGTTATGAAAATCAGTGGTTGGAAGGAAAAGTTGCTATTAGCAGGAGGAAAAGAAATCCATAATGATGTAACCATTATTACTAATAAATAAAGAGGATGTTTTATTTCAAAAAAACAGCCCATAATGCAATAAATATTGATATAAAAGCATGATGCAAAATGGACGTATCAATGTGCCAAGTAAGGGAACACACCATCCCACAAGGGGCTGGTGCGCCCCCTATAGGGCCAGCCACGTGGGGAGAAAGGGAAAGGAGAGGAGGAAAAGGAAAATATGAAGTAGGACTCCTACTTCCTTCCCCTCCCCCCTCCTTCCTTTCCCCCTTGTCCAAATATGGTAGGGGGTGAATTAGAGTAAGGGCTCAAGTAGGATTCCTTCTACTTGGGCGCGCCCTAGGATGCCTCCCTCCCTCTCCCTCCTTTATATACGTGGGGAGGGCACCCCTAGAACACACATCAATTGTTCCTAGCCATGTGCGGCGCCCCCCTCCACAGTTAACACCTCGATCATATCATCGTAGTGCTTAGGCGAAGCCCTGCGCAGGTAACTTCATCATCACCTGCCGTCGTGCTGACAGAACTCTCCCTCGTCCTCAACTCGATCAAGAGCTCGAGGGACGTCATCATGCTGAACGTGTGCTGAACATGGAGGTGCCGTACGTTCGGTACTTGGATCGGTTGGACCGTGAAGACATTCGACTACATCAACCGCGTTACTAAACGCTTCCGCTTTCGGTCTACGAGGGTATGTGGACACACTCTCCCCGCTCATTGCTATGCTTATTCTAGATATATCTTGCGTGATCGTAGGAAATTTTTGAAATACTACGTTCCCCAACAGCCACACCATGCTTGTTTGGACAGAATGATTTCCAAATCCATCCCCAACCATAGGACCGATCACCTCGTCGGAGTTGGATCTGAACAAACTTTATTCAATGTCGGCATCGTCATCACCGAATCCAAGACGAAGAACATCCTAAAAACCTAAACTATGGGAGTAAAAAATGATCCACTGTGACGCCCCCGATTTGACCAACACTAATCATACACGCAAACGTGTACGATCAAGATCAGGGACTCATGGGAAGATATCACAACACAACTCTACAAATAAAATAAGTCATACATGCATCATATTACAAGACAGGGGCCTCGAGGGCTCGAATACAAGAGCTCGATCATAGACGAGTTAGCGGAAGCAACAATATCTGAGTACAGACATAAGTTAAACAAGATTGCCTTAAGAAGGCTAGCACAAACTGGGATACAGATCGAAAGAGGCGCAGGCCTCCTACCTGGGATCCTCCTAAACTACTCCTGGTTGTCGTCAGCGGGCTGCACGTAGTAGTAGGCACCTCCCGTGTAGTAGTAGTAGTCGTCGTCCACGGTGGCATCTGCCTCCTAGACTCCATCGTTTGGTCGCAACAACCGGGTATAGAAATGGGGAAAAGGGCGAGCAAAGCAACCGTAAGTACTCATCCAAAGTACTCGCAAGCAAGGAGCTACACTACATATGTATGCATTGGTGTCAAATGGAAAAGGGTAGCATATGTGGACTGAACTGCAGAATGCCGGAATAAGAGGGGGATAACTAGTCTTATCGAAGACTACGCTTCTGGTAACCTCCATCTTGCAGCAGAAGAAGAGAGTAGATGGTAAGTTCACCAAGTAACATCGCATAGCATAACTCTAACCGATGATCCTTCCCTCGTCGCTCTGTGAGAGAGCGACCACCGGTTGTATCTGGCACTTGGAAGGGTGCGTTTTATTAAGTATCTGATTCTAGTTGTCATAAGGTCAAGGTACAACTCCAAGTCGTCCTGTTACCGAAGATCACGGCTATTCGAATAAATTAACTTCCCTGCAGGGGTGCACCACATTTCCCAACACGCTTGATCCCCTTTGTCCGGACACACTTTTCTGGGTCATGCCCGGCCTCGGAAGATCAACAAGTCGCAGCCCCACCTAGGCACAACAGAGAGGTCAGCACGCCAGTCTAAATCCTATGCGCACAGGGGTCTAGGCCCATCGCCCATTGCACACCTGCACGTTGCGTACGCGGCCGATGAGCAGACCTAGCCTCCCTTGTACAAGAGCAGGCATTCCAGTCCAACCCGATGCACGCCGCTCAGTCGCTGACGTCACGAAGGCTTCGGTTGATACCATGACGTCGAGTGCCCATAACTGTCTCTGCCTAGTTGGTTAGTGCGTATAGGCCAGTAGCCAGACTCAGATCAAATACCCAGATCTCGTTAAGCGTGTTATTTTGAAGTAACCACGGACGCCGACCAGGACCAGGCCCACCTCTCTCCTAGGTGGTCTCAACCTACCCTGTCGCTCCGCCTCAAAGTAACAGTCGGGGACCGTCGGGAACTCAGGCCCACCACTACCTGGATGGAGCCACCTGCCCCTTCAGGCCCCACATCAGAATCACTTGCGGGTACTCAACAAGCCGACCCGACTTTAGTCACCACCTATATAGTATGTATATATGTATGTATTTACCCGTGATCAACACCCGACGTGATCACGGCCTGATAGTATAGCATGGCAGACTGACAAGAATGTAGGGCCACTGATGATAATCTAGCATCCTATACTAAGTATTTAGAATTGCAGGTAAGGTATCAACAGTTGTAGCAACAATGATATGCTATGCATCAGAATAGGATTAATGGAAAGCAGTAACATGCTACACTACTCTAATGCAAGCAGTATAGAGGAGAGTAGGCGATATCTGGTGATCAAGGGGGGCTTGCCTGGTTGCTCTGGCAAGAGAGAGGAGTCGTCAACAACGTAGTCGATCAGGGCAGCAGCAGCGTCAGTCTCGTAGTCTACCGGAGAATAAGAGGGAGAAGAAACAGTAAATACGGAGCAAATACAGCATCACAAAACATAACAAGGCATTACGCGGTGCTAGAGGTGACCTAACATAGTATTAGGTGCTCCTAGCGAAGGGGGAAAACATCCGGGGAAAATATTCCCGGTGTTTGACGTTTTCGGACAGATGAACCGGAGGGGGAAAGTTGCGTGTTCGCTATGCTAGGGATGTGTGGCAGACAAACGGGCCGCGTATTCGGATTCATCTCGTTGTTCTGAGCAACTTTCATGTACAAAGTTTTTTCATTGGAGTTACAGTTCATTTTCTATGATTTTCCAAAGTTTTAAGTATTTTCTCACATTTTTGGATTTATTATATTTAGTTTAATCCAAATTAACCAAGTCAATTTGACTAGTCAAAAGGGCATGTGTGACCCACGTGTCATAGACTATTTATCTAAACAATTAAGTAAATCTAATTTATTTAAATGGGGTCCTACATGTCATCTACTACTAGACTAGTTTAGCACTAAAATACCCCTAAGCTAATCCAACACTAATTAAACTTAAGGGCCGGCTATTAGTGGACAGAGCCCAGCCGAGCCACTCACACACACAACACGCACACGCACGCGCACTGTACACACAACACACATACATACACACAGCACGCACACATCACGTAGCAACTAGAGCAGCAACAAGGTAGTGCAAGCACTGGCAGGAGCAAAGCGCGGCGGCGGCGGCAGCCATTATGAGCAGCAGCTTAGCAGGAGCTAGCAAAGCAGCAACTACAGTAGTAGGAAAACAGTAGCAGCAGTAGTAGCCAGCGGAAGGCAGCAGAAGCAGCACGCAGCCAGCAGCAGAGCACCGGCGAGCGAGCGCGATGCACACGGGCACAACAGGCAGTGGGCGGCTACGACAACAAGCAGGGCTGCGCAAGCGCGCGCGTGGGCACGGCCAGGGGCGTCCAGCGAGTAAGGCAGGGCGAGCGGGACACATGCGCAGGGGTGGCTGTGGCCAGGAAGCACGCCAGACCGCGGTGCAGCCCTGCAGTACGCAGGCAGCAGCGGTACAACGAGTGCGGACAAGGGTGGCTACGGGCGCGCCGCGGCACGCCAAGGCAAGGCCAGGGGCGTGCAGCCACGCGTAGGCGGTCGTGTTCAGAGAACGTGGCCGATGCACGCATGGGCTCGGGGAAGCACAGCAGGAGTGGTGGTGAGCACGAGCTCCCATAGAGATCCGAGCACGCGATGGTGGAGGCATACAACTATGGATTCGACGGGGGAAGAGGGGAATCGGCGCGGCTCACCGAGAGGAAGGCCGGGGATGTGCTTGCGACGGCCGAGGTGGCGCAGTGGTGTAGATCGACGGTGAGATGCTGCGGCCATGGTGGAGAGACCGGCTCGATCCCGAGCGCACGGTGCGTCTCCTGTCGAACGGATGCACAGGGATGACGGAGTCGGTGACGATGAAGTCCCTGGACAACCTCTCGGTCGCCGGGGAGGCCGGTGGCCACGTGGACGGCAACGACGCGTCGACGGTAGCTCAAAAGCGAACCAAACCGAGAGGGAGAGGACGAGCGAGGGGATAAGCGAGGGCTAGGGTTTGTCTATCGGGTCGGGGGGTCTTCTTATCCATCTCATGTTGCTCCTGTAGAGCCTCGGTGGCGAGCATCGAACCGTAGTAGGTATAGTATATTTTCCCTTTTTCTTCTTTGTATTATTTTCCACCACTGTTTTGCATTTAGATTATGCAAATTATTATTATTATTATCAATAAAACTTTGCTCATAAATCCTAGTCAACACTACAAGGTTGCACAAAAAGTTTCAGGCCAAATGAGACTGTCTAAATTTATATTTGAATTTAAGTTTGTTTATTTAACCTTGCTAGTCCACTAAAATATTTTTAGGGACAAATTTAAGAAGTCATTTTATGTTGGATTCTGCATGCTAATTACTCAATGACTATTTACAACCAAACGAACATTTTTGTTTTACCATTTGAAGAAATAATAATTTGACTTGTAATTAAAATTTGAATTTGACTTGATTTTTGGGCAAGTGGCAACTTGCTCAATAATCATGATGACATGGTCACCATTAGGGGGGAGATTACTGTAGCATGATTCTCGGGGTGTTACATCCACACGCGTGGCTCTGGAGACCCCCCTCCACACCACCACCACCACTACCACCGACGATCAAGGTCACCGGTATAGGGGAGTCACCAAGGGGCGGCGGCAGGGGAGACTCCTGGCAGCGGCGAGATTGCCTTTTCTTTCTTCGAGTGGAAGGAAGAAAAGTGAGCAAGGCGCTCCACCTTCTTGCACGGGGGACGATCGATTCTGAAATCCTCTGTCCCTCGTTCCAAGATATGAGAGTAGTAATTTTCAAAAAGACTCTAGAAAAATGTAAATTTCAAAAAGGTCATATAGATTTTTATTGGGTTGATCCATGTGGATTTTCTCTTTAACTATTGATGTAGGGAAGTTGTCTTCATGTCCATTTAATGAGTGATAAGACCATAAAAGACAACCAGAAAAAATAGTACTCAAATGGTGGTTAGTCTATAGCTACATATGAATAGGTGTCAAAGTATTATTTGTCTTCTCTCTGAGTTTAGCCCTTGGACACAAGTCGTGCGTTCCACCTATCAACAGTACCATCGGGTCTACTTTTTGAGCATCCACTTAGGGCATATCCAACGCAAACCCCTAAAATGGACACAGTATCCATCCAGAGACATGGGTATGAGAGGCGCCATCCAACTATGTACCTCAAAAGTTTGAACATATTTAAAACAAATTTGAACAAACCAAACGAATTTCATGCAAACCTGATGATTTTCATTAAACTAGACCACATTCATGACATTTCCATTAAACCTAATGATTTTCATTAAACCAGACCACATTCATGTCATTTTGGAAAAAAATCATTAAACAAAAGCGTCTAAAGCTTAACGTAGTCTAAATCTATGATGGCGTATGTGTTCCAAGTCCTTGTTGTTTCCCATGTTCAACATCTTCGCCGGTCGTGAGCTTCGGGAAGTGAAGCTGCGGGTCGGTGAGGAAGAGTAAGCATGAGACACAGATGTACCCACATGAGACATGGACACTCGCCTCCCATGTTCTACTCTTCCTCATCAGAGTTCACGGCCTGGATATCGTCGGTCGAGGTGAGGCCCACGATAGACGTGGATGGGACAGCCTTGCGGTGGTTGCCGCCCAGTGCGAACGACGCGGAGCTGCCGCCGTGTCCGTCCACAATCGCCTGCACCACCATCCCGCCTCCGTGTCTAACTCCGGCGCGAGCACTGCGCGCGGCCTTATAGTACTCCTGCTGCTCGTCGAGGAAGTTTGAGTCCTCCATGGCATGGCTGTCGCGGCCTTCGCGCTCGTGAACTCGTCATAGATTTCGCTTGTTATCAGCCAGTGAAGCACGGGGAGGGCAAGGTTCTAGTGATGCGCTTGCTCTATGGTGGAGCCGACATGGGCCAGCGCGAGCGGGGGACCAGCTCATTGTCAGACGCCTCCTTCATTGTCGGGTCATCGTCGCTTAGCTCCAGTGATCTCGCTGGCAAGCCGGCCAATACCTCTCGCACATGACGGTCCTCCCAGTCGGCCGCAAGGCCGGCCAAGTCGTGCTTCTGCTCCATCGAGAGGCTCTCCCACATCGCTATAGAGCTCAGGATCATGGTGAAGGTGGTGCATGGAGGAGGAACAGGAGTGGGCATGGTACGGTGCGGATCATGTCAGGTGTGGCCACGTACAAATAGCGGTCATCGATCAGGCCAAGTGCGGGCTATTTCAATACGAGCGTTAGAGTGGGTTTCTAGGTGGTCGCACCTGTTTAATGTCGGCAGGTGGCCTGATAGGGCAGGTGGTCTGAATGTGATAGATAGTTGTCTCCAGTCATGTCTCTCAGGCATTGAACAAGCGCATGTGGCTCTCTTGGCCGGCACACCGCTTCAGTGCCGGGGCCATCCAGTTAGTTCTCAAGTTATGTTAGAAAGAATTGAGTCTGTATCATTATGAACTATTTTTTCAGTCATCTATATCTCGAGTTGCATATGCCTCTATAATAGACTCGGGAATGTCATCCACAATATATGCACTGAGATCATTATCAAATGATTTTGCAATCCTTTGTCTTTTGCTTCTCGCATGAGAACATCATTATCCTTCTCAAGGACTTCCTTGTGTGGGTTCGTGCAATAATCATCAGATGTACTAGATTTAGTAAATATCTCAAAAGAAATGCAGATGTACTAGATGTAGTAAATATCTCAAAAGAAATGCTAGTGGTGCTATACATATCTTCCATAGGAAACATATTTTCAAAAAATGCTGCATCATGAGATTTCAATATAGTACAACATGCATATCATGTACTTCATATTTAAGTACTGTACTGAAAACTATAAGCAATGTTTGGTTGAGCACAACCTAGAAAGACACTGTTGAGTATATTATGTATTGAGCCCACCTCCTGTTTTCTTTGTATAGTCGAGGTTGTGGCCCCTCTCTGTACTCATATATACATGTCTGGTGCACCGATCAATACATTGTGTTTGCACAGTCTATATTTCATATTCTACATGGTATCTATCACAGGTCGGTCGACCTAACCCTAGCCGCCACCGCCGCGCGTCCTCCGCGTCGACGCCGCCGCCGCCACCCGCCGCCGTCGCCGCACGCCCTCCGCGCTGCTGCCGCCACCACCGTCGGTCGCCGCTGCCCCGCCCACCTCACGCCGCCGCCGCGCGTCCTTCGTGCCGCCGCCGCCGTCGCCAC
>NC_041388.1:468422552-468438861 GCF_002162155.2 Triticum dicoccoides | reverse complement strand
ACCCACCGCCGTTGCCGTCGCGCGCCTTCCGCGCTGCCGCCACCGCCGCCGGTCGCCGCTGCACTCTGCTCCTCGCTTCCGCAACCTCCTCCTTCGAACCCTAACCCTTGCCGCCGCCGCGCCTTTCTCGCGCCGCCGCCGCAGCTCTTCATAGCCGCCCTTCCCCACCCCCGCTCATGCTCTCTCTCCATCTAGCTGTCGCGGCCCCTCATCCGCGCCGCCGCCGCTCCTCTTACCGTCGCCACCCCGGCCGCCGTCGTGCCCCCTCCAGCCGCCGCCGCTGTGCCTCCTTCCCCAGCCACCATCGTCGCCGCTGCAATGTCTTTTGTTGCATCGTATCCCTTCGGCCCCATGTATGTGGGCGCGCCGTCTCCCTTCACCAACATGCAGCCGGCGCCGCCAATGGCCGGCGGCCACGCTCCGCCCGCCCTGGTTCAGCCCCTCGGCGGCTACACCACGCCGGCGGCTTTCCCGGCGGGCCATCCGGCCAACTTCGACGTGCTGCAACAGCCGACCAGTGTCGGCTCCACGGCTCTGCCCACCCCGTCGATGGCCGGCGGCCATGCTCCGCCCGCCCCGGTTCAGCCCTACACCGGCTTCGCCTCGCTACCGGTCTCCCCGCCATGGGCCCCTACTCCTTTGGCTGCCTCATCACCGAACCCCTTCGGCACCGGCGGCGCTTGGTACATGGACTCGGGCGCCACCGCCCACATGACATCTCATCCCGGTACCTTAAACTCCTTAACTCCAGTTCGTACTCCTACTCGCATCACCGTTGGTAACGGCTCCTCTCTACCTATCACACATGTTGGTCGTACTTCGTTTCCTTCCACATCTACGCCTGTCACCATGTCTAATGTTCTTGTTTATCCTAATTTAGTTACGAACCTTGTCTTTATTCGTCGTCTTGCTTGTGAGAATCCCATTACCATTGAATTTGATGATGTTGGTTCTTTTGTGAAGGACGCCCGTACTCGGATGGTCCTTCACCGTTGTGATAGTCCTGACGAGCTCTATCTGGTGCACTCCTCCGCCATCGCCTCCACCACCCAGTCGCCCTCGCTACAGGTGTCAACCTTTGGCATGCTCGTTTGGGACACCCGAACCCCACCACTTTGCGTCAAATTCTTCAGAGTTTTTCATTCTCATGCAATAAGATTGACAACCATACTTGTGAGGCTTGTCATCTTGGCAAGCACGTTCGTCTTCCCTTTAGTGCTTCTACCACTATTTCCACTTTTCCGTTTCAGTTATTGCATAGTGATGTTTGGACATCCTCGGTTGCAAGCAACACGGGCTACCTATACTATTTGGTGATCTTAGATGATTTCTCTCATTATGTGTGGACATTTCCTCTTCGTCGCAAGTCCGATGCCCTTGCCACACTCACCGCCTTTTATTCCTATGTCACCACACAGTTCGGTCGTGCTATCCTTGCATTACAAACTGACAACGAAAAAGAGTTTGACAACATCGATGTTCGTAACCTTCTAGCCTCTCATGGCACTATCTTCCGCCTCACTTGTCCCTACACGTCCCAACAAAATGGTTGTGCCGAGCGTATCCTTCGCACTCTTAACGACTGCGTCTGCACGTTGCTCTTTCACTCTAACGTGCCTCCCCGGTTTTGGTCGGACGCTCTCGCCACCGCCACCCTCCACATCAACATCCGTCTGTGTCGCCCACGCTGGAACTATGCCCCTCACCATCTCCTGTTTGGTGTGCCCCCATCTTATGATGGCCTTCGCATCTTTGGCTGTCTCTACTATCCTAGCATCGCCGCCACTGCGCCTCATAAGCTTGCACCTCGCTCCGTCGCTTGCGTCTTCCTCGCTACCCACCTAACACCAAAGGATACCGCTGCTACGATCCCGTCTCACATCGTCTTTTCACCTCTCGGCACATTTACTTTGATGAGAAGGTGTTTTCATTTCAGCAGGTACCTCCCGTCGCCCCATCTCTGCCGGCCACCGGCGGCCCTCTAGCGACCCCGTCAGGTGGATGGCCCCGCTCAGTTCTTGGACCGCCTTCGGGCTTCGGCGGTCCTCGCGTCGTGGACGAGCTGCGTCTCGCGCCCCCACGTCGCCCTCGCTGACTTCGTCAGGGGCCTCGGCATCGCCCATCTCACCGGCCGCCGCTTCGCCGGCATCTTCGCCGGCCGCTGCGTCGCCGACCTCTTCGCCGACATCTTCATGAAGGAAATATGCCCTAGAGGCAATAATAAAGTTATTATTTATTTCCTTATATCATGATAAATGTTTATTATTCATGCTAGAATTGTATTGACCGGAAACGTAATACTTGTGCAAATACATAGACAAACAGAGTGTCACTAGTATGCCTCTACTTGACTAGCTCGTTGATCAAAGATGGTTATGTTTCCTAGCCATAGACATGAGTTGTCATTTGATTAACGGGATCACATCATTAGGAGAATGATGTGATTGACTTGACCCATTCCGTTAGCTTAGCACTTGATCGTTTAGTATGTTGCTACTGTTTTCTTCATGACTTATACATGTTCCTATGACTATGAGATTATGCAACTCCCGTTTACCGGAGGAACACTTTGTGTGCTACCAAATGTCACAACGTAACTGGGTGATTATAAAGGTGCTCTACAGGTGTCTCCAAAGGTACATGTTGGGTTGGCGTATTTCGAGATTAGGATTTGTCACTCCGATTGTCGGAGAGGTATCTCTGGGCCCTCTCGGTAATGCACATCACTTAAGCCTTGCAAGCATTGCAACTAATGAGTTAGTTGCGGGATGATGTATTACAAAACGAGTAAAGAGATTTGCCGGTAATGAGATTGAACTAGGTATTAAGATATCACGATCGAATCTCGGGCAAGTAACATACCGATGACAAAGGGAACAACGTATGTTGTTATGCGGTCTGACCGATAAAGATCTTTGTAGAATATGTAGGAGCCAATATGAGCATCCAGGTTCCGCTATTGGTTATTGACCGGAGACGTGTCTCGGCCATGTCTACATTGTTCTCGAACCCGTAGGGTTCGCACGCTTAACGTTACGATGACAGTTTCATTATGAGTTTATATGTTTTGATGTACCGAAGGTTGTTCGGAGTCCCGGATGTGATCACGGACATGACGAGGAGTCTCGAAATGGTCGAGACATGAAGATTGATATATTGGAAGCCTATGTTTGGACATCGGAAATGTTCCGGGTGAAATCGGCATTTTACCGGAGTACCGGGAGGTTACCGGAACCCCCCGGTAACCTAATGGGCCTTAATGGGCCTAGTGGAGGAAGAGGAGAGGAGGCCAAGGGGCAGCCGCGCGCCCCTCCCCCCAAGTCTGAATTGGACAAGGAGGGGGGCAGCGCCCCCCCTTTCCTTTCCCGTCTCTCTCTCTCTTTCCCCCAAGTCCTAGTCCAACATGGAAAAGGGGGGAGTCCTACTCCCGGTAGGAGTAGGACTCCTCCTGGCGTGCCCCTTGCCTGGCCGCACCCCTCCCCATGGGCTGGTCCGAATTGGACTAGGGAGGGGGGCGCCCCCTTCCTTCCTTCTCCTTTTCCCTTCCCTTTCCTTCCCTCCTACTCCTACTACATGGAAGGGCTCCTAGTTCTACTAGGAAAAGGGGAATCCTACTCCCGGTGGGAGTAGGACTCCCCTAGGGCGCGCCATAGAGAGGGCCGGCCCTCCCCCTCCTCCACTCCTTTATATACGGGGCAAGGGGGCACCCCATAGACACACCAATTGATCTCTTGATCTCTTAGCCGTGTGCGGTGCCCCCTTCCACCATAATCCACCTCGATCATATCGTATCGGTGCTTAGGCGAAGCCCTGCGTCGGTAGGACATCATCATTGTCACCACGCCGTCGTGCTGATGAAATTATCCGTCAACACTCGGCTGGATCGGAGTTCGAGGGACGTCATCGAGTTAAACGTGTGCAGAACTCGGAGGTGCCGTGCGTTCGGTACTTGATCGGTCGGATCATGAAGACGTACGACTACATCAACCGCGTTGTTATAACGCTTCCGCTTTCGGTCTACGAGGGTACGTGGACAACACTCTCCCCTCTTGTTGCTATGCATCACCATGATCTTGCGTGTGCGTAGGAAATTTTTGAAATTACTACGTTCCCCAACAGTAGTATCAGAGCCAGGTTTTATGCGTAGATGTCATATGCACGAATAGAACACAAGTGAGTTGTGGGCGCTATAAGTCATACTGCTTACCAGCATGTCACACTTTGGTTCGGCGGCATTGTTGGATGAAGCGGCCCGGACCGACATTACGCGTACGCTTACGCGAGACTGGTTTTACCGCCGTGCTATGCACACAGGTGACTAGCGGGTGTCAGTTTCTCCAACTTTAGTTGAGCCGAGTGTGGCTACGCCCGATCCTTGCGAAGGTTAAAACAACACCAACTTGACAAACTATCGTTGTGGTTTTGATGCGTAGGTAAGAACGGTTCTTGCTAAAGCCCATAGCAGCCACGTAAAACTTGCAACAACAAAGTAGAGGACGTCTAACTTGTTTTTGCAGGGCATGTTGTGATGTGATATGGTGAAGACGTGATGAGATATAAGTTGTTGTATAAGATGATCATGTTTTGTTGAAGTTATCGGCAACTGGCAGAAGTCTTATGGTTGTCTCTTTATTGCATAAGATGCAAGCGTCAAATAATTGCTTTACTTTATCGCTATGTGATAGCAATAGTTGCAAGAGCAATAGTTGGACCATGTGACGACACATTGATATAGATCAAGATGATGGAGATCATGGTGTCATGCCGGTGACGATGGAAATCATGACGATGCTTTGGAGATGGAGATCAAAGGCACAAGATGATGATGGCCATATCATGTCACACATTTTGATTGCATGTGATGTTTATCTTTTATGCATCTTATCTTGCTTTGATTGACGGTAGCATTATAAGATGATTTCTCACTAAATTTCAAGATAAAAAGTGTTCTCCCTGAGTATGCACCGTTGCCAAAGTTTGTCGTGCCCAGACACCATGTGATGATCGGGTGTGATAAGCTCTACGTCCATCTACAACGGGTGCAAGCCAGTTTTGCACACGCGGAATACTCAGGTTAAACTTGACGAGCCTAGCATATGCAGATATGGCCTCGGAACACTGAGACCGAAAGATCGGGCATGAATCATATAGTAGATATGATCAACATAGTGATGTTCACCATTGAAAACTACTCCATTTCACGTGATGATCGGTTATGGTTTAGTTGATTTGGATCATGTGATCACTTAGAAGATTAGAGGGATGTCTTTCTAAGTGGGAGTTCTTAAGTAATATGATTAATTGAACTTAAATTTATCATGAACTTAGTCCTGGTAGTATTAGCATATCTACGTTGAAGATCAATAGCTCGCGTTTAGCTCCCCTGTTTTATTTTTGATATGTTCCTAGAGAAAACTATGTTGAACGATGTTAGTAGCCATGGTGCGGATTGGATCCGTGATATGAGGTTTATCCTCATCGCTACACAGAATAATTATGTCCTTGATGCACCGCTAGGTGACAAACCTATTGCAGGAGCAGATGCAGATGTTATGAACGTTTGGCTAGCTCAATATGATGACTACTTGATAGTTTAGTGCACCATGCTTAAACGGCTTAGAATCAGGACTTCAAAGACGTTTTGAATGTCATGGACCATATGAGATGTTCCAAAAGTTGAAGTTAATATTTCAAGCAAATACCCGAGTTGAGAGATATGAAGTCTCCAACAAGTTCTATAGCTAAAAAGATGGAGGAGAATATCTCAAGCAGTGAGCATGTGCTCAGATTGTCTGGGTACTACAATCGCTTGAATCAAGTGGGAGTTAATCTTCCAGATAAGATAGTGATTGACAGAATTCTCTAGTCACCATCACCAAGTTAGTAGAACTTCGTGATGAACTATGATATGCAAGGGATAACGGAAACGATTCCCAAGCTCTTCGTAATGCTGAAATCGACGAAGGTAGAAATCAAGAAAAATATCAGGTGTTGATGGTAGACAAGACCACTAGTTTCAAAAAAAGGGCAAAGGGAAGAAGGGGAACTTCAAGAAGAACGGCAAGCAAGTTGCTGCTCAAGTGAAGAAGCCCAAGTCTGGTCGTAAGCCTGAGACTAAGTGCTTCTAATACAAAGAGACTGGTCACTGGAAGCGGAAGTGCCCCAAGTATTTGGCGGATAAGAAGGATGGCAAAGTGAACAAAGGTATATTTGATATACAGATTATTGATGTGTATTTTACTAGTGCTCGTAGCAACCCCTCGGTATTTGATACTGGTTCAGTTGCTAAGAGTAGTAACTCGAAACGGGAGTTGCAGAATGAACAGAGACTAGTTAAGGGTGAAGTGACGATGTGTGTTGGACGTGGTTCCAAGATTGATATGATCATCATCGCACACTCCCTATACTTTCGGGATTAGTGTTGAACCTAAATAAGTGTTATTTGGTGTTTGTGTTGAGCATGAATATGATTTGATCATGTTTATTGCAATACAGTTATTCATTTAAGTAAGAGAATAATTGTTGTTCTGTTTACATGAATAAAACCTTCTATGGTCATACACCCAATGAAAATGGTTTGTTGGATCTCGATCGTGGTGATACACATTCTCATAATATTGAAGCCAAAAGATGCAAAGTTAATAATGATAGTGCAACTTATTTGTGGCACTGCCGTTTAGGTCATATTGGTGTAAAGCGCATGAAGAAAATCCATGCTGATGGGCTTTTGGAATCACTTGATTATGAATCAGTTGATGCTTGCGAACCGTGCCTCATGGGCAAGATGACTAAGACTCCGTTCTCCGAAACAATGGAGCAAGCAATTGACTTATTGGAAATAATACATACTGATGTATGCAGTCCGATGAATGTTGAGACTCATGGCGGGTATCATTATTTTCTGACCTTCACAGATGATTTGAGCAGACATGGGTATATCTACTTGATGAAACATAAGTCTGAAACATTTGAAAAGTTAAAAAAAACTTTAGAGTGAAGTGGAAAATCATCGTGACAAGAAAATAAAGTTTTTACGATCTGATCGCAGAGACAAATATTTGAGTTACGAGTTTGGTCTTCAATTAAAACAATGTGGAATAGTTTCACAAAATCATGCCACCTGGAACACCACAGCATAATGGTGTGTTCGAACGTCATAACCATACTATTATTGGATATAGTGCAATCTATGGTGTTTCTTACCAATTAACCACTATAGTTTTGAGGTTATGCATTAGAGACAGCTACATTCATGTTAAATTGGGCACCATCTAAATCCGTTGAGACGACACCGTATGAACTATGGTTTGGCAAGAAACCTAAGCTGTCGTTTCTTAAATTTTGAGGTTGCAATGCTTATGTGAAAAAGTTTCAACCTGATAAGCTCAAACCCAAATCGGAGAAGTGCGTCTTCATAGGATACCCAAAATAAAATGTTGGGTACACCTTGTATCACAGATTCGAGGGCAAGATATTCATTGCTAAGAATGGATCCTTTCTAGAGAAGGAGTTTCTCTCGAAAGAAGTGAGTGGGAGGAAAGCAGAACTTGATGAGGTAACTGTACCTGCTCCCTTATTGGAAAGTAGTTCATCACAGAAATCTGTTCCTGTGACTACTACACCAATTAGTGAGGAAGCTAATGATGATGATCATGTAACTTCAGATCAAGTTACTACCGAACCTCGTAGGTAAACCAGAGTGAGATCCACAACAGAGTGGTACGGTAATCCTGTTTTGGAGGTCATGTTACTTGACCATGACGAGCCTACGAACTATGAGGAAGCGATGATGAGCCCAGATTCCGCGAAATGGCTTGAGGCCATGAAATCTGAGATGAGATCCATGTATGAGAACAAAGTATGGACTTTGATTGACTTGCCCAATGATCGGCGAGCCATTGAGATTAAATGGATCTTCAAGAGGAAGACGGACGCTGATAGTAGTGTTACTATCTACAAAGCTAGAATTGTCGCAAAAAAGGTTTTCGACAAGTTCAAGGTGTTGACTATGATGAGAGTTTCTTACTCGTATCTATGCTTAAGTCTGTCCAAATCATGTTAGTAATTGCCGCATTTTATGAAATCTAGCAAATGGATAAACAAAACTGCATTCTTTAATGGATTTATTAAAGAAGAGTTGTATATGATGCAACCATAAGGTTTTGTCAATCCTAAAGGTACTGACAAAATATGCAAGCTCTAACGATCCATCTATGGACTGGTGCAAGCATCTCGGAGTTGGAATATACGCTTTGATAAGTTGATCAAAGCATATAGTTTTATACAGACTTGCAGTGAAGCCTGTATTTACAAGAAAGTGAGTGGGAGCACTACAGCATTTCTGATAAGTATATGTGAATGACATATTGTTGATCGGAGATAATGTAGAATTATTCTGCAAAGCATAAAGGAATGTTTGAAAGGAGTTTTTCAAAGAAATACCTCAGTGAAGCTGCTTACATATTGAGCATAAAGATCTATAGAGATAGATCAAGACGCTTGATAAGTTTTTCAATGAGTACATACCTTGACAAGATTTTGAAGTAGTTCAAAATGGAAGTCAAAGAAAGAGTTCTTGCCTGTGTTACAAGGTGTGAAACTGAGTAAGACTCAAAACCCGACCACGGCAGAAGATAGAGAGAGAATGAAAGTCATTCCCTATGCCTTAGCCATAGGTTCTATAAAGTATGTCATGCTGTGTACCAGACCTATTGTATACCCTGCCCTGTGTTTGGCAAGGGAGTACAATAGTGATCTAGGAGTAGATCACTGGACATTGGTCAAAATTATCCTTAGTGGAATAAGGATATGTTTCTCGATTATGGAGGTGACAAAAGGTTCGTCGTAAAGGGTTACATCGATGCAAGTTTTGACACTGATCCAGATGACTCAAAGTCTCAATCTGGATACATATTGAAAGTGGGAGAAATTAGCTAGAGTAGCTCCGTGCAAAGCATTGTTGACATAGAAATTTGCAAAATACATACGGATCTGAATGTGGCAGACCCGTTGACTAAACTTCCCTCACAAGCAAAACATGATCACACCTTAGTACTCTTTGGGTATTAATCACATAGCGATGTGAACTAGATTATTGACTCTAGTAAACCCTTTGGGTGTTGGTCACATGACGATGTGAACTATGGGTGTTAATCACATGGTGATGTGAACTATTGATGTTAAATCACATGGCGATGTGAACTAGATTATTGATTCTAGTGCAAGTGGGAGACTGAAGGAAATATGCCCTAGAGGCAATAATAAAGTTATTATTTATTTCCTTATATCATGATAAATGTTTATTATTCATGCTAGAATTGTATTAACCGGAAACATAATACTTGTGTGAATACATAGACAAACAGAGTGTCACTAGTATGCCTCTACTTGACTAGCTCGTTGATCAAAGATGGTTATGTTTCCTAGACATAGACATGAGTTGTCATTTGATTAACGGGATCACATCATTAGGAGAATGATGTGATTGACTTGACCCATTCCGTTAGCTTAGCACTTGATCGTTTAGTATGTTGCTATTGCTTTCTTCATGACTTATACATGTTCCTATGACTATGAGATTATGCAACTCCCGTTTACCGGAGGAACACTTTGTGTGCTACCAAACGTCACAACGTAACTGGGTGATTATAAAGGTGCTCTACAAGTGTCTCCAAAGGTACATGTTGGGTTGGCGTATTTCGATATTAGGATTTGTCACTCCGATTGTCGGAGAGGTATCTCTGGGCCTTCTCGGCAATGCACATCACTTAAGCCTTGCAAGCATTGCAACTAATGAGTTAGTTGCGGGATAATGTGTTATAGAACGAGTAAAGAGACTTGCCGGTAACGAGATTGAACTAGGTATTAAGATATCGACGATCGAATCTCGGGCAAGTAACATACTGATGACAAAGGGAACAACGTATGTTGTTATGCAGTCTGACCAATAAAGATCTTCGTAGAATATGTAGGAGCCAATATGAGCATCCAGGTTCCGCTATTGGTTATTGACCGGAGACGTGTCTCGGTCATGTCTACATTGTTCTCGAACCTGTAGGGTCCGCACGCTTAACGTTACGATGACAGTTTCATTATGAGTTTATATGTTTTGATGTACCGAAGGTTGTTCGGAGTCCCGGATGTGATCACGGACATGACGAGGAGTCTTGAAATGGTCGAGACATGAAGATTGATATATTGGAAGCCTATGTTTGGACATCGGAAGTGTTCCGGGTGAAATCGGCATTTTACCAGAGTACCGGGAGGTTGCCGGAACCCCCGGTAACCTAATGGGCCTTAATGGGACTAGTGGAGGAAGAGGAGAGGAGGCCAAGGGGCAGCCGCGTGCCCCTCCCCCAAGCCCGAATTGGACAAGGAGGGGGGGCTTTCCTTTCCCCTCTCTCTCTCTTTCCCCCAAGTCCTAGTCCAACATGGAAAAGGGGGGAGTCCTACTCCCGGTAGGAGTAGGACTCCTCCTGGCGCGCCCCTTGCCTGGCCGCACCCCTCCCCATGGGCTGGTCCGAATTGGACTAGGGAGGGGGGCGCCCCCTTCCTTCCTTCTCCTTTTCCCTTCCCTTTCCTTCCCTCCTACTCCTACTACATGGAAGGGCTCCTAATTCTACTAGGAAAAGGGGAATCCTACTCCCGATGGGAGTAGGACTCCCCTAGGGCGTGCCATAGAGAGGGCCAACCCTCCCCCTCCTCCACACCTTTATATACGGGGGCAAGGGGGCACTGTCATGGTTCCAAGTCTGACAGTAGTGTAGGGGGGTAAGTATGGAGAGGCAAGATCTTAGCTGTGGAGAAGTTGTAAGAACGCAAGGTTTACGAGTTCAGGCCCTTCTTGGAGGAAGTAATAGCCCGACGTCTCGGAGCCCGGAGGCGGTCGACTGGATTATGAGAGTATGAATTACAGGGGTGCGAACCCTTGTCTCGGAGGAGGGGTGGCTTATATAGAGTGCGCCAGGACCCCGGCCAGCCCATGTTACAAAGGGTTCAATGTATATTAAGGCAGGGCGTTACTGGTAACGCTAGTAATAAAGTGCTATGATGACCATAAAAGCTACTTAATGACCGACCGTTGGCGTGCGGAGTGACTTTAGGTCTCCTGGCCGTCGAGTGGTTGGTTCTTGGTCGAGTGATTGCTTCTCGGTCAAATGTCTTCGAGTCTGTCGAGTGGAACACCTCCAAGTCGATTGAAAGGTGATTTCTTCTAGAGATGTCCTTGGGTAGGGCAGTTAGGACAGGTCCATGACCCTACCCTAGGTACATAGCTTCATCATTAGCCCCCGAATGGATCGAGGTTTGAGTGGGGAAGGAGTTGAGAACTTATCCGATTCGTTTTTCATGCCGTGAGCGTATCTTGTTCCGGATCAACGGACCTGAGTGACGACAGCAACTTCCTTTTCAGTCGCCTTGATCCATTCTTAATTCTTCGTCGAGTGAGTTTCTTTAGTTGTAAGGCTCCGAGTGACGGTGCGGAGGAGATCTTTGGTCTGACAAGTTGTTTGCTGCCCGCAGATTTTGTGGGATTTGAATTTTGGGAAGCGCGCGGGACGGGGGAGGCCACAGTAATTAGATGGGATAGAGCGGAGCCGCCTCGATCCCCGTGCCACTTTTTTCGCCACGTATCGCGTGCGCAATCATTACGGGATTTGACAGAGCCACCTGGGCCTACCCGTCAGCCACTCGAAAGCGGCCTCATATTAGGCATTGGACCGGAGTCTCCCGAACAGCGCGTTCCCATTACCTCTTCTCCTCTTTACACCCTTCCGCTATGCTCGCTCTCGCCCCAGCGTCACCGCTCCGTACGCGTCTCGCCAGCGACAATGGGGAAGGAGAAGACGGCGGCTCTGGAGCGGGCAAAGAAGGCGACGGCGAGGTCAAAGGGGAAGGCGACCAGCCGGGGCGGATCTTCCTCGCGGACCGGCCTGCCGAAGGGCTGGATCCACTCGAGGATCACCCAAGAAGACCTCGATGATCTGGCCGAAGGGGGGCTGATCCCCTATGACTTGGTGCGACTTCCGGGGAAGGAATCTGAGCCGCAACCTCGGGAGGGTGAGCGTGTTCTTCTTGCCACCCACGTCGACCGTGGATTTTCCTTGCCTCCTCACCCTTTCTTTCGAGGGTTTCTGAACTTCTTTGGGGCACAACTCCACCATTTTACCCCCAACTCAATCATTTATCTCGCCGCTTTCATTTGTTTGTGTGAGAATTTCCTAGGTTGCCGGCCTCACTGGGGTCTTTTCAAGCATATTTTCACTTGTCGCTCCCAGACAGTGAAAAAGGCTAATCCGAGTGACGAGAGGACCCAAGTGATCCAGATGTGTGGGGGTCTTGGCATTCAGACGAGAGGGAAAAGCTCCTTTCCGGCCATGATTCTTCCTGACTCAGTTCGCGGATGGCAGTCGACATGGTTTTACTGTAAAGATCAGTCGACGCCAGGGCAATCGAATGGCCTTCCTCCCTTTACCATGGACCGAGTGAGGAAACCCTCCCCTTTGAAGGTGCTCCCGGAGGAGAAGGCGCACGTGAAGGTGTTGGTTAATCGAGTGGTCCAGCTTATTCGTGACGGGGTCACTGGTATGGATCTCTTGGAGGTCTTCCTTCAGTGGCGCATCCAGCCTCTTCAAGCTCGAGACCATCCGATGTGGATGTATTCGGGTCTTGAAGACTCCACTCGGATCCACCTAGAGGAGGTCGACGACGACACACTAGAGAAGTGGTTGTCAGGCATTACCGGGAACAAGGACAATCCAAGGGGAGCCAGGAGAGTTCCCCCATTTGACCAGTCTCATGCACCAGAGCAGGTATGATTCTGAGTTTTTGCTTGTAATCTGAATTCACTTGCGCAGCTGCCTATATTGCGTCGACTGACTTTGTTCTCCCTGCTTTCTTTCAGGCCATTATTGAAATGTATTCAATGCCCAACGGGGAGCAAGAGCAAGCTTTGGAAGGCGAGGCGAGTGGCGGCGATAGTGGCGAGTGGACTTCCGATGGTGAAGGGGATGGAGGAAGCGACGACTCAAGTGATGGAGAAGAAGTCGAGTCGCCCCCTCGCAGGAAGAGGCGATCCAAGCTTGACCAAGAACGGTCGAGTGCCCGCGACAAGGTAACTGCTCAGGCTGGTCAGTCTTTGAAGCGTCCTCGGATCTCTTCACCAACCCCAACTAAGAAGGCGCCCAAGCACCCCAAAGTTGCAGAGCCGAGGACTTGTAAGGCGTTGCCGAAGATCAAGTTTGATATCCCAGTCACCTCCGCGTGAGTGGCTCTCTTTGTATTCACTCGGCGCTCCGCGCTGTTTGTTTTTCTTGTTTTAACTGGACAAACTTTGGAATTGTCGGCACTGCCACTTCCGGGACCTCAGCTTACAGGGATGATGATGAGGTGATGGAGGATGCGGTCACTTCTAATTCGGGTGTGATTTCTGCCATACTATCTTTATTCGGTCGATTCAACTGCAATGTGCATCATTGGGTGACGTGATTTTGGCAATTGAACTTTGCACAGCTCCCAACATTATCGACCTCCCTAATGATGATGAAGAGCCCGAGAGGCCTTTGACGAGGAAGAATAGGCGAGCTCCTGTAAGTGAGGCGCTACAGTCGACGCCGAGGGAGGAACCAGTCGTTCAGGACACTGGCAACGTTAATCGGGGTTCTGTTACCTTCGTCGTGCCACTGTCGACTGCCTTGCCTTCTTCGTCGACTGCTCAGGCCCCTGTCGACCCGCCTTCAGTTTTTGTGACCCATCATGTCCCAGAGGACGAGGTGAATGCTGCTAGGGAAGCCATACGCCAGGCGGGCATTATGATGGAGAAGATGAAGACGGTGCGGGACGCCAGCCAAGCCGCCTATGATGCCAGCTCGGCTCTCCAGAGCAATGTTCAGGTTAGTTGGTCGCCGCTTGTTCTGTTAGGATATGCTACCTAAAGATTCTTTCCGAAAATCTTTGCATCTGTAGACCCACTGGGTGCGTTGATTGAATTTTTGGACTAGTGGGGGCACGCTGAGTGCACCCACTGGGTGTAGTCCCCGAGACTATGGTGGACTGCTGGCAGTCGACTGTAGTCTTTGTATTTTTCCGAATGTATAAACCAAACTGGTAGTTTGTCTCTTCCACTCGGTCTGGTTGAGTGGGATCAGAACCGATGGGGGAACGCAAAGTGCACCCACTGGGTGTAGTCCCCGAGACTACGGTGGACTGCTGGTAGTCGACTGTAGTCTGAGTTCTACTTTCTCTCTTTCTGCCTTTTTTTGGACTCGACTTCGGCGGGCCGGTCGAGTGGGATCAGAACCGGTGGGGGCACGCAAAGTGCACCCACTGGGTGTAGTCCCCGAGACTATGGTGGACTGCGGGCAGTCGACCGTAGTCTTAGTATTTGTTGCCTTTGTTGTTTCTTGCTGTAAAAATAACTTCTCCCCTTTGATTTCAGAAATCTTGTGATCTTGGAGCTCGCTTTGCTGACTTGGAGAAGCAGCAGATTCAACTAAACCTTGACTTGGAGCTGGCCAGGACAGAGCTGCAAAAGGTCAGAGACGGCGCCGCTGGTAAGACGAGTTTGTCGACTGGTCAGTTTTAGGCTTGAGTAACCTTCTGCTATTTCTGAATCAATCATCATTTCTTTGCAGAAAAACTGAGAGAAGCTCTAGCGAAGAAGGATCAGGATTTGGCTACTGCTCGTAAGGAGGCTGACGACAGGACCGCTCTCGCCAAACAGAAGTTGGCTTCGGTCGGCCAGTTGGAAGAAGAGAATACCAGGCTGAAGACCGCTCTGAATGACTCCAACAAGGAGTGCTCGCGCTGGAAGAAGGCGAATCTCGTCCAGGGCGAGAAAATGGAAGGCATTGCTCGCAGGAGGGATGATCTGGAGAGCTATCTGAGAAGTCTTGCCAAGAAGTTGTTCATCAAACTTGAAGGTGCACATTCTATTCCGACTGATTTTTTTTGTGTCGACTCAGTGTACGAAAATTGACTTATCCTTGGATCATGAATACAGAGTTTTGCCAGAACTTTGAAGAGGAGACTGGGCGGATCGAACCAGGTTTGGATCCAATCAACTCTCCCGTGAAAGATGAAACTACCATGAATCTGCTCCGTCTGGAATCTCGCATCGACAGTGCCGTGGACTACTTGGATTGACTGAAGGTCGCCATGTCGCGGATTGACCCGGCACTTTGGCCAGAGGCTGTGCTCTAAAATGATCTTGAGTCCCTGATGACTCGACTAAATGAAATCCTAGACCGAGTGCAGGAGTGGAAGAAGTCTGCTGCTCGGTGTGGCGCTGACGTGGCTCTGTCTTTGGTTCGTGTCCACTGCAAGGAGGTGCGACAAGACAAACTGGCAGCAATCAAGGTCGCCAACACCCAGAAGCATGACTTCCGAACCTTTATGGAGACTTTCATCGCTGCAGCCACTCGGATAGCCGACGGCGTCGACCTGGATGAGTTCGTCGAGCCTGCCAGCCCTCCTCTCGCGGAGTGAACAAACTCTTATGACCCACCTTAAATTTGCCTCGGAATGCCGAGTGGTTTTTGTAACCATTAAACTTTTTTCGGGCTGCATGCCCGAGTACTTCGATCTGTGATCCGGAACCTTTAGAATTTACCTGAACTTGGTTTACCATTGAATATCTTTATGAATCTCCTGCTGAGTGAACCCATTCTTCATTTGAGACAACTTTTGTATTCGCAGCGCAGCTCCAAAGGAGAGGGAAGCAGTCGACCCATGTCTTGTCGCCCTTGCGGGGCGGCGATGGAGTGCGCATCGTATTTGTTGCGAAGCTCTCCAGGGGAAGGCGGCGGTCGACCCACACCCTGTTACTGCAGAGCGGGACGGAGCACACATTGTATTTGTGGCGAAGCTCTCCAGGAGAAGGTGGCAGTCGACCCGCACTTCGTTACTGTAGAGCGGGATGAATCGCGCATTGTATTTGTGGCGAAGCTCCCCAGGAGAAGGTGGCAGTCGACCTGCCCCTCGTCGTCCTTGAGGATTGAGATGTGTTTCGTACTTAGGCGAGTTCTAGACTGCAGCTAAGCCCCCGAGTGGGAGGATTGCTCTCCACTCGGTAGGATTTTTTCAAACTTAGGCGAGTGCCGGACTGCAGCTAAGTCTCTAAGTGAGAGAACTTAGGCGAGTACTGGACTGCAGCTAAGCCCCCCCGAGTGGGAGGATTGCTCTCCACTCGGTAGGATTTTTTCAAACTTAGGCGAGTGCAGGACTGCAGCTAAGTCTCCATGTGAGAGAACTTAGGCGAGTACTGGACTGCAGCTAAGCCCCCCGAGTGGGAGGATTGCTCTCCACTCGGTAG
>NC_041388.1:468403894-468422188 GCF_002162155.2 Triticum dicoccoides | reverse complement strand
GCGAGTACTGGACTACAGCTAAGCCCCCGAGTGGGAGGATTGCTCTCCACTCGGTAGGATTTTTTCAAACTTAGGCGAGTGCCGGACTGCAGCTAAGTCTCCAGTGAGAGAACTTAGGCGAGTACTAGACTGCAGCTAAGCCCCCGAGTGGGAGGATTGCTCTCCACTCGGTAGGATTTTTTCAAACTTAGGCGAGTGCTGGACTGCAGCTAAGTCTCCAAGTGAGAAAACTTAGGCGAGTACTGGACTGCAGCTAAGCCCCCGAGTGGGAGGATTGCTCTCCGCTCGGTAGGATTTTTTCAAACTTAGGCGAAACGGATTCGCAGCTAAGCCCCCGAGTGGGAGGCTGGCTCGCCACTCGGTAGGAAATTGTTTTTACAAACTTAGGCGAAGCGGATTCGCAGCTAAGCCACCCACTGGGGGATTTCTTACGCAAACAAAAACAATAATAATCACTGGGAAAATTATAACGCTCTTGTCTTTGATAAATAAACTACAGGAGTTTTTCTTATTACATCTCATCCGAGTGAGAATTCAAGTATAAAAGGGGCGGAGTAGCTCCGCATTCCAGGCTCGTGGCTCATCAATCTGGCGATCGACATTGTAGAGGTGGTATGCTCCATTGTGGAGGACTCTGGTGACTATGAAGGGGCCTTCCCAAGTAGGAGCGAGCTTGTGTGGTTTCTGCTGATCAACTCGGAGGACTAGGTCTCCTTCTTGGAAGGCTCGGCTCTTCACGTTTCTGGCATGGAATCGACGCAAGTCTTGCTGATAGATGGTCGATCGAATCAAGGCCATTTCTCTTTCTTCTTCTAGGAGGTCGACTGCATCCTGCCGGGCTTGTTCTGCTTCATCTTCAGAGTAGAGCTCGACTCGGGGAGCGTTGTGAAGCAGGTCACTCGGTATGACTGCCTCGGCTCCGTAGACCAGAAAGAATGGGGTTCTTCCAGTCGGTCGATTTGGGGTTGTCCTCAATCCCCAAAGGACCGATGGAAGCTCGTCGACCCATGCACCTGCTGCGTGCTTGAGATCGCACATCAATCGGGGTTTCAGTCCTTTGAGAATTAGGCCGTTTGCCCTTTCTGCTTGGCCATTCGACTGGGGGTGAGCGACCGAAGCATAGTCGACCCGAGTGATCTGAGAGGCGCAAAAGGCCCTGAATTTGTCGGAATCAAAGTTTGACCCATTATCCGTGACGATGTTGTGTGGAACTCCGTATCTGAATATCAACTCTCTAATGAAACTGATAGCGGTGCAAGCATCGAGATTCTTGATAGGCTTGGCTTCAATCCATTTGGTGAACTTGTCGACTGCTACCAGCACATGAGTGAAGCCGCTCCTACCTGTTCTCGGTGGTCCAACCATGTCCAGCCCCCAAACAGCGAAGGGCCAGACGAGTGGAATGGTTTTCAGGGCTGACGCGGGCTTGTGCGGCATATTGGAGTAATACTGACATCCTTCACATTTGTCGACTATCTCTTTTGCCATCTCATTGGCTCTTGGCCAGTATAACCCCGCTCGGTATGCTTTAGCCACAATGGTCCAAGAGGACGCATGATGACCACAGGTCCCCGAGTGGATATCGTTAAGGATCATCTGACCTTCTTCTGGTGTAATACACTTCTGGCCGACCCCAGTCGCGCTTTCTCTATATAACTATCCCTTTATGACTGCAAAGGCCTTGGATCGACGGATGATCTGTCGAGCCTCTTCTTCGTCTTCTGGGAGTTCTTTCCTTAGGATGTACGCGATGTACGGTTCTGTCCAGACGGGAGTGATAACCAAGACTTCCATGATCAGGTCGACCACAGCTGGAACTTCAACTTCAGTCGGATCCATGGTGCTTTTTGGCTGCGGGGCCTCTTCAGTGAAGGAATCCTCCTGGACCGATGGTGTGTGGATGTGTTCCAAAAACACATTGCTGGGAATGGCTTCTCTTTTGGAACCTATTTTTGCCAGATCATCAGCTGCTTGCTTTTCAGTCGGGGTATGTGATGAAGCTCTAACCCCTCAAATTTCTTCTCCAGCTTTCTCATTGCATTGCAATAACCAGTCATGGCTGGACTTTTGACGTTCCATTCCTTCATCACTTGATTAACCACCAAATCTGAGTCGCCATAGACCATGAGGCGACAGACGCCGAGTGAAATGGCCATGCGCAACCCATATAAAAGTGCTTCATATTCTGCCCCGTTGTTAGAGGAATCAAAGTGGATTTGAAGAACATATCTAAGTTTATCTCCTCTGGGGGAGATCAACACCACTCCGGCGCTGGAACCATTTAGCACCTTGGAACCGTCGAAGAACATGGTCCAATGCTCCGAGTGAACCTGAGTCGGCAGTTGCTGTTCAATCCACTCGGCGACGAAATCCGCGATTGCCTCGGACTTGATAGCTTTCTTTGCCTCAAACTTGACATCTAGAGGAAGGAGTTCAATCACCCATTTTGCCACTCGACCAGTTGCGTCTCTGTTATGCAAGATCTCTAACAACGAAGCGTCGCTGACGACTGTAATGGAATGATCAGAGAAGTAGTGGGCAACTTTCTTTGTGGCCATATAAATCCCATATACGAGCTTCTGATAATGAGGATATCTTTGCTTCGATGGGGTCAAGACTTCAGAAATATAATACACTGGGCGCTGAACTTTGAAGGTTTTCCCTTCTTCTTCCCGCTCGACCGTAAGTACCATACTGACGACTTGTCTTGTGGCTGCAATGTAAAGCAGCAAAGGCTCCTTGCTAATTGGGGCAGAAAGCACCGGTTGGGTGGAGAGCAGAGCTTTGAGCTCTGCGAACGCTGCGTCAGCTTCAGGAGTCCACTCAAACTTGTCAGACTTCTTCATCAATCGGTAAAGAGGCAATGCCTTTTCACCGAGACGAGATATGAATCGACTTAGGGCGGCCAAGCAACCAGTAAGCTTCTGAACATCGTGCACTCGCACAGGACTTTTCATTCGGAGTATAGTACCAACTTTTTCTGGATTGGCGTCGATTCCCCATTCGGAAACGAGAAAACCGAGTAACTTTCTGCCAGGAACCCCGAATGTGCATTTTGATGGGTTAAGCTTGATATCAAACCTTCTGAGGTTGGCAAAGGTTTCAGCAAGCTCAGTCAGCAGGTCGGAACCCTTCCGTGACTTGACCACAATATCATCCATGTACGCCTCCACATTCTGACTGATTTGGGTGAGCAAACACTTCTGAATCATCCTCATGAATGTGGCTTCGGCATTCTTGAGGCCGAATGGCATGGTAACATAATAGAAGCACCCGAATGGAGTGATGAAAGCTGTTTTGATTTCGTCAGGCCCATACAGATGTTGGGGAACGTAGCAGAAATTCAAAATTTTCTACGCATCACCAAGATCAATCTATGGAGTAATCTAGCAACGAGGGGAAGGAGAGTGCATCTACATACCCTTGTAGATCGCTACGCGGAAGCGTTCAAGTGAACGGGGTTGATGGAGTCGTACTCGTCATGATCCAAATCACCGATGATCCTAGTGCCGAACGGACGGCACCTCCGTGTTCAACACACGTACAGCCCGGTGACGTCTCCTATGCCTTGATCCAGCAAGGGGAGAAGGAGAGGTTGGGGAAGACTCCGTCCAGCAGCAGCACGACGAAGTGGTGGTGGTGGAGGAGCGCGGGACTCCAGCAGGGCTTCTCTAAGCACTACGAGAGACGAGGAGGGAGAGGGGTAGGACTGCGCCAACTGGGAGAGAATTCACATGTGTTGGGCAGCCCCAAACCTCAAGTATATATAGGGGGAGGGGAGGGGGCTGCGCCCCCACCTAGGGTTCCCTCCCTAGGGGTGGCGGCAGCCCCTAGATCCCATCTAGGGGGCGGCCAAGGGGAGGGGGAGAGGGAGGCGCACCAGGCATGGGCCCTAAGGCCCATCTGCCCTTAGGGTTTGCCCCCCTCCTCCCCTTTAGGCGCCTTGGGCCCTTGTGGGGGGGCGCACCAGCCCACCTGGGGCTGGTCCCCTCCCACACTTGGCCCATGCAGCCCTCCGGGGCTTATGGCCCCACTTGGTGGACCCCCGGGACCCTTCCGGTGGTCCCGGTACGTTACCGATAAAACTCGAAACTTTTCCGGTGACCAAAACAGGACTTCCCATATATAAATCTTTACCTTCGGACCATTCCGGAACTCCTCGTGACGTCCGAGATCTCATCCGGGACTCCGAACAACATTCGGTAACCGCGTACATACTTTCCCTATAACCCTAGCGTCATCGAACCTTAAGTGTGTAGACCCTACGGGTTCGGGAGACATGCAGACATGACCGAGATGACTCTCCGGTCAATAACCAACAGCGGGATCTGGATACCCATGTTGGCTCCCACATGTTCCATGATGATCTCATCGGATGAACCACGATGTCGAGGACTTAATCAATCCCGTATACAATTCCCTTTGTCTAGCGGTACGATACTTGCCCGAGATTCGATCGTCGGTATCCCGATACCTTGTTCAATCTCGTTACCGGCAAGTCTCTTTACTCGTTCCGTAACACATCATCCCGTGATCAACTCCTTGATCACATTGTGCACATTATGATGATGTCCTACCGAGTGGGCCCAGAGATACCTCTCCGTTTACACGGAGTGACAAATCCCAGTCTCGATTCGTGCCAACCCAACAGACACTTTCGGAGATACCCGTAGTTCACCTTTATAGCCACTCAGTTACGTTGTGACATTTGGCACACCCAAAGTATTCCTATGGTATCCGGGAGTTGCACAATCTCATGGTCTAAGGAAATGATACTTGACATTAGAAAAGCTTTAGCATACGAACTACACGATCTTTGTGCTAGGCTTAGGATTGGGTCTCGTCCATCACGTCATTCTCCTAATGATGTGATCCCGTTATCAACGACATCCAATGTCCATGGTCAGGAAACCGTAACCATCTATTGATCAACGAGCCAGTCAACTAGAGGCTTACTAGGGACATGGTGTTGTCTATGTATCCACACATGTATCTGAGTTTCCTATCAATACAATTCTAGCATGGATAATAAACGATTATCATGAACAAGGAAATATAATAATAACCAATTTATTATTGCCTCTAGGGCATATTTCCAACAGTCTCCCACTTGCACTAGAGTCAATAATCCAATTCACATCGATATGTGATTAACACTTAGGGTCACATCCCCATGTGACTAACACCCAAAGAGTTTACTAGAGTCAATAATCTAGTTCACATTACCATGTGATTAACACTCGATGAGTTCTGGGTTTGATCATGTTATGCTTGTGAGAGATGTTATAGTCAACGGGTCTGAATCTTTCAGATCCGTGTGTGCTTTACAAATCTCTATGTCATCTCCCAGATCTAGCTACCACGTTCTATTTGGAGCTATTCCAAATAACCGTTCTACTATACGAATCCAGTTTACTACTCAGAATAATCTGGATTAGTGTCAAAGTTTGCATCGGTGTAACCCTTTACGACGAACTCTTTTACCACCTCCATAATCGAGAAAATTCCTTAGTCCACTAGTTACTAAGGATAACTTTGACCGCTGTCCTGTGATCCATTCTTGGATCACTCTTGTACCCCTTGACTGACTCATGGCAAGGCACACTTCAGGTGCGGTACACAGCATAGCATACTGTAGAGCCTACGTCTAAAGCATAGGGGACGACCTTCGTCCTTTCTCTCTATTCTGTCGCGGTCAGGTTTCGAGTCTTACTCAATGTTCACACCTTATAACACAGCCAAGAACTCCTTCTCTGCCGATCCATTTTGAACTCCTTCAAAATCTTGTCACGGTATGTATTCATTTGAAAGTACTATTAAGAGTTTTGATCTATCCTTATAGATCTTAATGCTCAATACTCAAGTAGCCTAATCTAGGTTTTCCATTGAAAAACACTTTTCAAATAACTCTGCATGCTTTCTAGAAATTCTACATCATTTCCGATCAACAATATGTTAACAACATATACTCATCGGAAATTCTATAGTGCTCCCACTCACTTCTTTGGAAATACAAGTTTCTCATAAACTTTGTATACACCCAAAACTTTGATCATCTCATCAAAGCATACATTCCAACTCCGAGATGCTTACTCCAGTCCTTAGAAGGATTGCTGGAGCTTTGCATACTTGTTAGCATATTTTGGGATTGACAAAACCTTCCGGTTGTATCACATACAACCTTTCCTCAAGAAAATCGTCGAGGAAACAATTGTTTTTGACATCCTATCTGCAAGATTTCATAAATAATGCAGTAATCGCTAATATAATTCCAACAGACTCTTAGCATCGCTACGAGTGAGAAAGTCTCATCGTAGTCAACTCCTTGAACTTGTCGGGAAACATCTTAACGACAAGTCGAGCTTTCTTAATGGTGAAATTTACCATCATTGTCCGTCTTCCTTTTAAAATCCATCTGTACTCAACAGCCTTACGACCATCGAGCCGTTTTGCCAAAGTCTACACTTTGTTTTCATACATGGATCCTCTCTCGGATTTTATGGCTCGAGCCATTTATCGGAATCCCGGCCTACCATCGCTTCTCCATAGCTCGTAGGTTCATTGTTGTCTAGCAACATGACTTCCAAGACAGGATTACGTACCACTCTGAAGTAGTACGCATCCTTGTCATCCTACGAGGTTTGGTAGTGACTTGATCTGAAGTTTCATGATCACTATCATAAGCTTCCACTTCAATTGGTGTAGGTGGCACAGGAACAACTCCCTATGCCCTGCCACACACTAGTTCAAGAGACGGTTCAATAACCTCATCAAGTCTCCACCATCCTCCCACTCAATTCTTTCGAGAGAAACTTTTCCTCGAGAAAGGACCCGATTCTAGAAACAATCGCTTATTGCTTTCGAATCTGAGACAGGAGGTATACCCAACTGTTTTGGGTGTCCTATGAAGATGCATTTATCCGCTTTGGGTTCGAGCTTATCAGCCTGAAACTTTTTCACATAAGTGTCGCAGCCCCAAACTTTTAAGAAATGACAGCTTAGGTTTCTCTAAACCATAGTTCATGCGGTGTCATCTCATCGGAATTACGTGGTGCCCTATTTAAAGTGAATGTGGTTGTCTCTAATGCCTAACCCATAAACTATCATGGTAATTCGATAAGAGACATCATGGTATGCATCATATCCAATAGGGGGCAGTTATGATGTTCGGACACACCATCACACTATGGTGTTCCAGGTTGTATTGGTTGTGAAAAATTTCCACAATTTCTTAATTCTGTGCCAAACTCGTAATTCAGATATTCATCTCTATGATCATATCATAGATATTTTATCCTCTTGTCACGACGATCTCTCACCTTCACCCTGAAATTACTTGAACCTTTCAATAATTCAGACTCGTGATTCATCAAGTAAATATACTCAACATCTACTCAAATCATCTGTGAAGTAAGAACATAACGATATCCACTACACGCCTCAGCACTCATTGGACTGCACATATCAAAATGTATTACTTCCAACAAGTTGCTTTCTAGTTCCATTTTAGTGAAAACGAGGCTTTCAGTCATCTTGCCCATGTGGTATGATTTGCATGTCTCAAGTGATTCAAAATCAAGTGAGTCCAAACGGTCCATTTGCATGGAGTTTCTTCATGCATATACACCAATAGACATGGTTCGCATGTCTCAAACTTTTCAAAAAACAAGTGAGCCCAAAGATCCATCAACATGGAGCTTCTTCATGCGTTTTATACCGATATGACTTACGTGGCAGTGCCACAAGTAGGTGGTACTATCATTACTATCTTATATCTTTTGGCATGAACATGTGTATCACTACGATCGAGATTCAATAAACCATTCATTTTAGGTGCAAGACCATTGAAGGTATTATTCAAATAAACAGAGTAACCATTATTCTCCTTAAATGAATAACCGTATTGCGATAGACATAATCCAATCATGTCTACGCTTAACGCAAACACCAATCTCGATGGTAGAGGGAGCGCGCGATGCTCGATTACATCAAGCTTGGAAAAAACTTCCAACACATATTGCCAGCTCACCTTTAGCTAGTCTCCGTTTACTCCGCAGCCTTTTATTTTGAGTTTACTAACACTTAGCAACCGAACCGGTATCTAATACCATGGTGCTACTAGGAGTACTAGTAAACTACACATTAACACAATGTATATCCAATATACTTCTATCGACCTTGCCAGCCTTCTCATCTACCAAGTATCTAGGGTAATTCTGCTCCAGTGGATGTCCCCCTTATTACAGAAGCACTTAGTCTCGGGTTTGGGTTCAACCTTGGGTTTCTTCACTAGAGCAGCAGCTGATTTGCCGTTTCATGAAGTATCCCTTCTTGCCCTTGCCCTTCTTGAAACTAGTGGTTTCACCAACCATCAACAATTGATGCTCCTTCTTGATTTCTACTTTTGTGGTGTCAAACATCGCGAATATCTCAAGGATCATCATATATGTCCCTGATATATTATAGTTCATCACGAAGCTCTAGCAGCTTGGTGGTAATGACTTCGAGAAACATCACTATCTCATCTGGAAGATCAACTCCCACTTGATTCAAATGATTGTTGTACTCAGACAATCTGAGCACAAGCTCAACAATTGAGCTTTTCTCCCTTAGTTTGCAGGCTAAGAAAAATCGTCGGAGGTATTATACCTCTTGACGTGGGCACGAGCCTGAAATCCCAATTTCATGCCTCGAAACATCTCATATGTTTCGCGACGTTTTAAAACGTCTTCGGTGCCTCAACTCTAAACCGTTTAACTGAACTATCACGTAGTTATCAAAATGTGTATGTCAGATGTTCGCAACATCCACAGACGACGTTCGAGGTTCAGCACACTGAGCGGTGCATTAAGGACATAAGCCTTCTATGAAGCAATGAGGACAATCCTCAGTCTACGGACCTAGTCCGCATAATTGCTACTATCAACTTTCAACTAAATTTTCTCTAGGAACATATCTAAACAGTAGAACTGAAGCGCGAGCTACGACATAATTTACGAAGACCTTTTGACTATGTTCAGGATAATTAAGTTCATCTTATGAACTCCCACTCAGATAGACATCCCTCTAGTCATCTAAGTGATTACATGATCCGAGTCAACTAGGCCGTGTCCGATCATCACGTGAGACGGACTAGTCATCATCGGTGAACATCTTCATGTTGATCGCATCTACCATACGATTCATGCTCGACCTTTCGGTCTCTTGTGTTCCGAGGCCATGTTTGTACATGCTAGGCTCGTCAAGTCAACCTAAGTGTTTTGCATGTGTAAATCTGGCTTACACCCGTTGTATGTGAATGTAAGAATCTATCACACCCGATCATCACGTGGTGCTTCGAAACGACGAACTTTCGCAACGGTGCACAGTTAGGGGGAACACTTTCTTGAAATTTTAATGAGGGATCATCTTATTTACTACCGTCATTCTAAGCAAATAAGATGCAAAAACATGATAAACATCACATGCAATCAAATAGTGACATGATATGGCCAATATCATATTGCTCCTTTTGATCTCCATCTTTGGGGCTCCATGATCATCATCATCACCAGCATGACACCATGATCTCCATCATCATGATCTCCATCATTGTGTCTCCATGAAGTTGTCTCGCCAACTTATTGCTTCTATTACTATGGATACCGGTTAGCAATAAAGTAAAGTAATTACATTGCCTTGTTCAATGACACGCAGGTCATACAATAAATAAAGACAACTCCTATGGCTCCTGTCGGTTGTCATACTCATCGACATGCAAGTCGTGATTCCTATTACAAGAACATGATCAATCTCATACATCACATATCATTCATCACATTCTTCTTGGCCATATCACATCACATAGCATACCCTGCAAAAACAAGTTAGACGTCCTCTAATTGTTGTTTGCATGTTTTACGTGGCTGCTATGGGTTTCTAGCAAGAACGTTTCTTACCTACGCAAAAACCACAACGTGATATGCCAATTGCTATTTACCCTTCATAAGGACCCTTTTCATCGAATCCGATCCGACTAAAGTGGGATAGACAGACACCCGCTAGCCACCTTATGCAACTAGTGCATGTCAGTCGGTGGAACCAGTCTCACGTAAGAGTACGTGTAAGGTCGGTCCGGGCCGCTTCATCCCACAATGCCGCCGAATCAAGATTGGACTAGTAACGGTAAGCATATTGAACAAAATCAACGCCCACAACTACTTTGTGTTCTACTCGTGCATAGAAACTACGCATAGACCTAGCTCATGATGCCACTGTTGGGGAACGTAGCAGAAATTCAAAATTTTCTACGCATCACCAAGATCAATCTATGGAGTAATCTAGCAACGAGGGGAAGGAGAGTGCATCTACATACCCTTGTAGATCGCTACGCGGAAGCGTTCAAGTGAACGGGGTTGATGGAGTCGTACTCGTCGTGATCAAAATCACTGATGATCCTAGTGCCGAACGGACGACACCTCCGTGTTCAACACACGTACAGCCCGGTGACGTCTCCTACGCCTTGATCCAGCAAGGGGAGAAGGAGAGGTTGGGGAAGACTCCGTCCAGCAGCAGCACGACGGCGTGGTGGTGGTGGAGGAGCGCGAGACTCCAGTAGGGCTTCGCTAAGCACTACGAGAGACGAGGAGGGAGAGGGGTAGGACTGCGCCAACTGGGAGAGAATTCACATGTGTTGGGCAGCCCCAAACCTCAAGTATATATAGGGGGAGGGGAGGGGCTGCGCCCCCACCTAGGGTTCCCTCCCTAGGGGTGGCGGCGGCCCCTAGATCCCATCTAGGGGGCGGCCAAGGGGAGGGAGAGAGGGAGGCGCACCAGGCATGGGCCCTAAGGCCCATCTGCCCTTAGGGTTTGCCCCCCTCCTCCCCTTTAGGCGCCTTGGGCCCTTGTGGGGGGCGCACCAGCCCACCTGGGGCTGGTCCTCTCCCACACTTGGTCCATGCAGCCCTCCGGGGCTTGTGGCCCCACTTGGTGGACCCCCGGGCCCTCCCGATGGTCCCGGTACGTTACCGATAAAACCTGAAACTTTTCCGGTGACCAAAACAGGACTTCCCATATATAAATCTTTACCTCCGGACCATTCCGGAACTCCTCGTGATGTCCGGGATCTCATCCGGGACTCCGAACAACATTCGGTAACCGCGTACATACTTTCCCTATAACCCTAGCGTCATCGAACCTTAAGTGTGTAGACCCTACGGGTTCGGGAGACATGCAGACATGACCGAGATGACTCTCCGGTCAATAACCAACAGCGGGATCTGGATACCCATGTTGGCTCCCACATGTTCCATGATGATCTCATCGGATGAACCACGATGTCGAGGACTTAATCAATCCCGTATACAATTCCCTTTGTCTAGCGGTACGATACTTGCCCGAGATTCGATCGTCGGTATCCCGATACCTTGTTCAATCTCGTTACCGGCAAGTCTCTTTACTCGTTCCGTGACACATCATCCCATGATCAACTCCTTGATCACATTGTGCACATTATGATGATGTCCTACTGAGTGGGCCCAGAGATACCTCTCCGTTTACACGGAGTGAAAAATCCCAGTCTCGATTCGTGCCAACCCAACAGACACTTTCGGGGATACCCGTAGTGCACCTTTATAGCCACTCAGTTATGTTGTGACGTTTGGCACACCCAAAGTATTCCTACGGTATCCGGGAGTTGCACAATCTCATGGTCTAAGGAAATGATACTTGACATTAGAAAAGCTTTAGCATACGAACTACACGATCTTTGTGCTAGGCTTAGGATTGGGTCTTGTCCATCACGTCATTCTCCTAATGATGTGATCCCGTTATCAACGACATCCAATGTCCATGGTCAGGAAACCGTAACCATCTATTGATCAACGAGCCAGTCAACTAGAGGCTTACTAGGGACATGGTGTTGTCTATGTATCCACACATGTATCTGAGTTTCCTATCAATACAATTCTAGCATGGATAATAAACGATTATCATGAACAAGGAAATATAATAATAACCAATTTATTATTGCCTCTAGGGCATATTTCCAACAACAGACGGATCTGATGGTACCCGGAATAGGCGTCTAAAAAAGACAGTCGCTCACATCCCGTAGTCGAGTTGACTATCTGGTCGATGCGGGGGAGAGGAAAATGATCTTTCGGGCAGGCTCGATTGATATGTTTAAAGTCAATGCACATGCGAAGTGACTTGTCCGTCTTGGGGACCATGACAACATTGGCGAGCCACTCGGAGTGGTAGATTTCTCGGATGAACTCCGCCTCTAAGAGCTGAGCCACCTCTTCGCCGATGGCCTTTCTCTTCAGGGCGGCGGACCATCGGAGATGTTCCTTGACAGGTTTTACTTTTGAGTCGACTCTTAGGCGGTGCTCAGCCAGCTCCCTGGGAACACCCGGCATGTCAGAGGGCTTCCATGCAAAAATGTCCCAGTTCTCATGGAGGAACTGGATGAGCGCTTCTTCCTATTTGGAGTCGAGTGTTGTCGAGATATGAGTTGGAGCAGCGCTGGGGTCGGTCGAGTGGATGTGAGCTGTCTTCGTATCGCCAGTCAACTGAAAAGCTGACTCTGTAGCGGGCTTCTTGGCTCTCAACAAATCACTCGGGTCTGCAGTCTTCTGGTATTCCTGCAACTCCACTACTGCCATCTGAGCATCAGCGATCTTCGAACCTTTTTGAAAACATTCTTCTGCTTTCTTCCGATTGCCCGTAATAGTGATCACACCTTTGGGGCCAGGCATCTTTAATTTGAGGTACACGTAACATGGTCGGGCCATGAAGCATGCGTAAGCCGGCCTCCCCAAAATAGCGTGGTAGGCACTCTGGAAGTCTACAACTTCAAATGTCAATTTTTCTTTGCGGTAATTTTTGGAATCACCGAAAACCACATCAAGAGCAATCTGGCCGAGTGATTCAGCCTTCTTCCCAGGAATGACTCCATGGAAACTCATGTTGCTGGCACTGAGTCTGGACATCGGAATGCCCATCCCTTTCAATGTCTCAGCATACAATATGTTCAAACCGCTGCCACCATCCATCAGGACTTTGGTCAGTCGAGTGCCTTCAACAACTGGGTCGACCACCAAAGCTTGCCTCCCAGGGGTGGCGATGTGCGTTGGGTGGTCGGACTGGTCGAATGTTATGGCAGTCTGAGACCATTTCAGGCAACTAGGTGTCGCCGGAGCGACCATATTCACCTCTCGGTTAATAACTTTCAGTCGACTTTTGCTTTCAACATCGGCAAAAATCATCATAGTGGAATTGACCTGAGGGTATCCGTCGTCACTGTCTTCTTTGTCCTCAACCTTGTCTGACTCATTTTCCTTACCTTTGGGCTGCTTGCCCTGGAACTGCTGGATCAAGAGTCGACACTGTCGAGTGGTATGTTTCGGGTAAATGAAATTACCCTCTTCATCTTTCTTTGTGTGGACGAGACATGCCAAGTCCAACACATCATTTTTGTCCTGGTCTTTAACCTTTTTGGGGTTCCAAGGCCCTTTAGGTTTCCCTTTAAACTTTCCTTGGGTTAAAGCCAAGGCTTCCCCGGGAGCCACTGGCTCGGCTTTCCGCTTCTGTTTCCGATTGGAATTTTCTCCGGTTTCTTGGGCGACTGACTTGAGCTTGCCACTCCTGAATCGATCCTCATCTTCACCATTAGCGTACTTGGTGGAAATCTCCATCATCCGATTCAGGGACATATCCCCGGTTCGACCGAATTTCAAATTCAGTTCTCTGTACTTGACGCCTTCCTTGAAGGCACAAACTACTTGGTGGTCAGGCACATTCTCCATCGAGTGATGTAACGTGATCCACCTCTGGATGTAATCCCTCAAAGTTTCATTCGGCTTATGCACGCAAGACCGCAGTTCCGTCAGCCCTGTCGGTCGCTTGCATGTGCCTTCAAATGTGGTGACGAACACTCGGGAGATATCTTCCCAAGTGTAAATGCTGCTAGGTGCTAACTGGTTCAGTCACGCTCTGGCTGAGCCCTCCAACATGAGAGGCGGGTGCTTCATGGCCACTTCATCATTACCGCTGTCAATCTGGATGGCCACTCGGTAGTCCTCAAGCCAAGTATCGGGCTTGGACTCGCCAGTGAACTTACTGTCTCCAGTCGCCAACCTGAAGTTGGGAGGAATCACAGCGGCCCTGATGGCTCTACTAAAGCACTCTGGCCCCGAAACATGTACTCTGCTGCTGGTAGGTGCATCTCTGTCGTGACCTTCTTGGTGAGCCCTGTTCCTGTCGACCAAACCTTGGACGAGAATGGATCTCGCGTCAAAGCCTGGCCCTCTAGGGTCGACTGGAATCCTTCGCCCACCACTATGAGGGCGTCTGTCATCCTGCTGGCGAGGCACATACGACCCGCTCCTCGGGGGAGGCGTGGGCACTCGACGTCGACTGTCACGGTCGACTCGGTGATCATACTGCTCATGGTTCCCATACTGGTCACGCCGGTCTCCACGTCCCTCACGCCTCGGGGGCGATCTCGGGCTGTGAGCCGACTAGACTGTGTCTGCGGCAACGGATCTGCTGTGAATCCTGTTCCGCGACTGAGAAACAGCGGAATTCTGATCTCCTGCTGCCCGGAGTAACGCTCTAATCTGCAGCAAGCCTCTGCCAGCCTCCGACTGGGAAGGCTGAATCGACTCCGCTATACGGGCCGCAGCTGCTAAATTCTGAATCAGAGTTCGATATACCTGCGGGGGCGGGAAGAGCTATCGTCGACTGGATTCGGGAACCCGTTGTCGCGCACGCTCGTCGAGTGCTCACTGGAGGTTCTCCAGTCTAGTGCGCTCGGCCAAGTTTGCTAGGCACGCGTCCTCCAAGGCGCGAGCCTCGAGGGTTTCTCCAATGATAGGAGTGTGCAGTGCATCCACGTTCCGGCGGCGAAGTTCTTCTCTCTGCAGCGACGTGAGAGGCTCGGGAAGATACTCCTCATGGAGATGCGACGGGTCGCCTCCACCCGCGCCTCCGTCGGTGCGGGGAAAACCGGGGGGACTGGGCGGTCCATTGACCATCAGAACCTCCGCCGCCGGATCGCTACTGTCGCACTCGGATGCAGTCTCTGCGGAGCCGGTCGAACATGCCGTAGAGGGATTCGTCGGGCTCGATCGCCGCGACTTGAGGGGTGGCCGACCGACGTGCCACCGCGTGTCTCACCCAACGCTGAAGTCTCGACCGACCGGAGCGCTTGCGCCAGCGGGAGATGGGGAGGGAGGACAACACAGGAGCCGACCGGTAGGGGGTCGACGGTTGCCGCAGGAGAACGTCGCGGACGCACGCGCTAAAGTGCGTTGCCCCGCGAACAGGGAGTGCGTCCACGTCGAGCGGAGCCTCCTGGAGCCAAGCAGAGTCGTCGACGATGAACGTGAGCGCACCAAGATGGATCTCGCGGCCCTCCACCAAAACTCCACCGAAAACCATGATGATTCAGGTCGGAAAAGGTTGCAACTCCTCCAACAAACGCTAAAACACCTGCCCCACGGTGGGCGCCAACTGTCGTGGTTCCAAGTCTGACAGTAGTGTAGGGGGGTAAGTATGGAGAGGCAAGATCTTAGCTGTGGAGAAGTTGTAAGAACGCAAGGTTTACGAGTTCAGGCCCTTCTTGGAGGAAGTAATAGCCCTACGTCTCGGAGCCCGGAGGCGGTCGACTGGATTATGAGAGTATGAATTACAGGGGTGGGAACCCTTGTCTCGGAGGAGGGGGTGGCTTATATAGAGTGCGCCAGGACCCCGACCAGCCCACGTTACAAAGGGTTCAATGTATATTAAGGCAGGGCGTTACTGGTAATGCTAGTAATAAAGTGCTATGATGACCATAAAAGCTACTTAATGACCGACCGTTAGTGTGCGGAGTGACTTTAGGTCTCCTAGCCGTCGAGTGGTTGGATCTTGGTCGAGTGATTGCTTCTCGGTCGAATGTCTTCGAGTCTGTTGAGTGGAACACCTCCAAGTCGATTGAAAGGTGATTTCTTCTAGAGATGTCCTTGAGTAGTGCAGTTAGGACAGGTCCATGACCCTACCCTAGGTACATAGCTTCATCAGGCACCCCATAGGCACAAAAATTGATCTCTTGATCTCTTAGCCGTGTGCGGTGCCCCCTTCCACCATAATCCACCTCGATCATACCGTAGCGGTGCTTAGGCGAAGCCCTGCGTCGGTAGGACATCATCATCGTCACCATGCCGTCGTGCTGACAAAACTCTCACTCAACACTCGGCTGGATCGAAGTTCGAGGGACATCATCGGTTGAACGTGTGCAGAACTCGGAGGTGCCGTGCGTTCGGTACTTGATCGGTCGGATCGTGAAGACGTACGACTACATCAACCGCGTTGTTATAACGCTTCCGCTTTCGGTCTACGAGGGTACGTGGACAACACTCTCCCCTCTTGTTGATATGCATCACCAAGATCTTGCGTGTGTGTAGGAAATTTTTGAAATTACTACGTTCCCCAACACTTCGCCGGCCGCCGCGTCGTCGGTATCTTCACCGGCCTCTTCGCCGGCATCTTCGTCGGCCGCCGCGTCGCCGGTATCTTCACCGGCCACCTCGGAGGCCACCCCTTCGCCGGCCCCGTCGCCGGCTGCCGCGCCAGTTGCCTCGCCGGCGGCTTCGCTGGCCACCTCGCCGACCGTCTTGCCGCCCGCCTTGCTGGACGTCCCGGCGCTGTCGTCTCACCGCGTCACACGGGCCCGAGCTGGCATTCACCGTCCGAGTCTACGGTACTCGAGCGAAGAGTACCTCCTCGCCGCCTCCACCGCGGAGCCGTCCCCTATTCCTGTGTCCGCTCGCGCAGCCCTTCGTGATCCTCACTGGCTTGCCGCGATGCAGGAAGAGTTCGACGCTCTCCAGCGAAACCGCACCTGGACACTGGTTCCCCGGCCTCCTCGCGCCAATGTCATTAGCGGCAAGTGGGTCTTTCGCCACAAGACCCGCTCGGATGGTACACTTGAGCGCTACAAGGCTCGCTGGGTGGTTCGTGGTTTTCGACAGCGCGCTGGAGTTGACTTCACTGAGACGTTTGCACCGGTTGTCAAACCGGGCACGATCCGCACCGTCCTCCAGCTTGCGATGTCCCGAGGCTGGCCAGTTCATCAGATGGATGTCTCCAACGCCTTCCTCCACGGCCATCTTGAGGAGCAGGTTTATTGTGAGCAGCCCACAGGTTTCGTCGACGCATCTCTTCCTGGCCATGTGTGTTTGCTGTCCCAGTCTCTATACGAGCTCAAGCAAGCACCTCGCGCTTGGTACCAGTGGATCGCCGGGTTTCTTCAGACACTGGGCTTCATCGTCACTCGCTCGAACCCCTCATTGTTAGTCTATCGCCATGGTGACACGACTGCATATTTGCTCCTCTACATCGACGACATCATCCCGACGGCCTCCTCCGCAGCTCTTCTTCAGCATATTGCTCTCCGGTTGCATGACGAGTTCGCCATCAAGGACTTGGGTGCTCTAAATTATTTTCTTGGCACTGAGGTCGTTCGGCGATCGGATGGCTTCTTTCTTCATCAGCAGAAGTATGCGCACGAGCTCCTTGAGCGTGCTGACATGCTCAACTGTCACCTTGTTACTACTCTTGTTGACATGAAGGCCAAGGTTTCTGCTCTTGAGGGCTCGCCAGCGTCGGATGCTCCATTCTACCGGTCCATTGTCGGTGCTCTTCAGTATCTGACTCTCACCCGAACGGATCTACACTATGCAGTTCAACAGGTGTGTCTCCACATGCACGCCCCTCGTGACTCCCATTGGACTCTCGTGAAGTGGATCCTCCATTACACTTGCAGCACGATGACTCTTGGGCTCACCCTCATGGCGTCTGCTTCTCTAGAGATGGTGGCCTACTCCGGCGCAGACTGGGCTGGCTGCCCCGACACTCGTCGGTCCACCTCCAGCTACTGCGTTTACCTCGGTCCTTCACTCGTCTCGTGGTCGTCCAAGCGACAACCCACAGTATCGCGCTCTAGCGCGGAGGCTGAGTACCGAGTTGTGGCTAACGCTGTTGCCGAGTGCACCTGGCTACGACAGTTACTTCAGGAGCTGCATCACGATATCTCCCAGGCTACGGTTGTCTACTGCGACAACATCTCTGCGGTGTACCTCTCCACCAACCCCGTTCATCATCGCCGGACTAAGCACATTGAGCTGGACATTCACTTTGTGCGCGAGCAAGTGGCCCTTGGACGTATTCAGGCCCTTCATGTTCCGACTGCACAACAGTTCGCCGATGTGATGACGAAGGGCCTGCCGACTTTCACCTTCGAGGAGTTTCATTCCAGTCTCTGTGTCACTG
>NC_041388.1:468303117-468403578 GCF_002162155.2 Triticum dicoccoides | reverse complement strand
TATGTATGTGTATATTGTGTATTGAGCCCACCTCATGTTTCCTTTGTATAGTCGAGGTTGTGGCCCCTCTCTATACTCATATATACGTGCCTGGTGCACCGATCAATGTATTGTGTTTGCACAGCCTATACTTCATATTCTACAGACACAATCCAAAGTCTTTGGTCTGAGTTTGCATTTGTTAGTGATTGGAACATTGACTTTCACCAAGCACCCTCAAATGTGCTAATAAGAAAGTGATGGTTTTCTCTCAACCCACTCATCGTAAGGGGTTTTCTCTTTATTAGTGTTAGAAACTCTATTCAGGACTTGACATGAAGTCAACAAAGGCCTTCCTCCATCATACCTTAGATAAACCAGCGGTTTCTAACATGGCATTCACCGAGACAGTAAATGTCCGATTTTTCCTCTCGACAACCCATTTATTGTTTATTGGGGAGAATAGAGAGTCGTCCTCTCATGAAATAATATCATGTTCTTCACAGAATTCGCCAAATATTTTGAGAAATTACTCGCCACCACGATCCGACATAAAACGCTTGATCTTTCTCTCTAATTGATTTTCAACTTCGGCCTTATAGATTTAAAGTAGTATGAAGCTTCATCTTTACTTTGCAACAAATAAACATGGCAAAATCTACTGGCAGCATCAATCAACGTCATGAAATATATCTTTCCACCTTTTGTCAATACACCATTTATCTCACATAGATCAGAACGTATGAGTTCTAGAGGTGCTAAGTTTCTCTCCTCGACTGTCGTATGCGGCTTCCAAGGTTGCTTCGATTGCACATGACTACGACACTTAAAACTTTTGGCGATAGTCAAATTTGAAACTAAACTTATATTGGATAGCCGAGACATTAAACAAAAATTAATATGACATAAACAAGAGTGTCAAACACTTGCATAATCATTAATACCAGCACAAATTTGGTTCACTGACTTACTGCAAAAAAAAGCGGAACAAGCCTCCACACTCATAGCATTTGCCTATAAATTGTTCATATCTCGCAGACTAAGGCATAGCCTAGTGGTGGGAAGGGGCTGATGCCTTCCCACCCATCCAGGTTCAAGACTTGGTACTTGCAATTTGGGTTTGTTGCACCAATTATACTGTAGGGGGTTCCCTTACAGTCTTTCTATCAAAAAAAATTGTTCATATCTCGACACAATTACTTTATTCGACTCTAAAACTACTTTAAACCCATCTCTACATAGAAGAGAGCCGCTAACAAGATTCTTGTTCATAGTAGGAACATGTTGCACAATTTTTCCCAAAGTGAACTTCAGATCCACCTTGCCAATACCACAAACGGAACCATTCCACCCATTCTTTATTAGGACGAAAAAATACTGTGCGGCATGATAAGAAGTGAACATACAAACGTCAGTATACACACTGGAACATTAGCACCAAAACCAGTCCACCAAAATGATGATTGAAATGCTGAAAGAACAATAGGCAAATTATCATACCATCAATATTGTTAGCGGTCACAATGTTGACATTCTTGGAGCCTGTTCCCTCTGCGACCATGTTCTGGGCACTTGGAAAAGTGTCCGAGCTCCCGCACTCATTACACTCTAGCGTAGCCTTATTCATCTTCTTCTTCGTGAAGGCAGTAGTTTTGACGTGCTTATTGAGAACATACTTGTTTTTCCCTTTGTCCTTGTTGTGTGGGTATCTCTGCACAATATCGACGCTAGACTAGACCTCACCTCCTTTCTCAATAGTGTCTTTAGCAATAACTTTCTCCTCAACATCAAGAGATGATATCACGTTTTCAACTGATATCTCATGTTTCTTATGTTTCCTAGTAGTGGCCAAACTCCTCCATAAAGGAGACAACTTTGCAATCATGCACCCAGCCACAAATTTATCGGATAAGACAGACTAAGGAGTTTTAATTCCTTCACAATGCGTTGTACTTCATGAGCTTATTCAACTACAAAACAGTGGCTAACCATCTTGTAGTCATAAAAATGCTGTAGAGTTCACTGTCTACATCCATTGCATCGAATTTAGCATTAAGTGCCTCACATATTTGCTTCTCATCTTGTATGTGCATACCGTGCTGGACCGTGGTCCATCAGCAACAATATTCCCAAAAATATTTGAAGTGCATCTAAAAAGAATTCTAGGTTTTTATAAGAAAAAACAACTTGAGAGTAGCAGAAAATCCGCTCCCCAACAGAACTTGCATATAACCAAACAAGATGGATTTGCTGCACGGCATCTGCCGCCCGGTGCAGACGTGCATTTTACGTCAGCAAATGGCATCCGTTCCATTTGTTTCATGTTTATAACAAAAATGCTGATACATTCTCATCCAAAAACGTTGCTTCCATCGGTTCCAACTTATGTCTTGTTACAATGGTACCACAAGGAAGTGGTGAATATAAATCAGATGCTTATACAATATAATTTAGGCTTATCAGTTATGGTGACGTGTATATTATACAGGGCAAAACTCACCATCTAACGCCTACAAACAAGGATAGGGACATATAGGGTACACCAAGCCCTTCAAGGCCATCTGACTTATTATGTGTGCCAATAATCAATCAATCGATGAGGAGCATAAAAATCTCATCCAGATGCAGCCGCAACTCTCGCCACGTCGTTGCTCTCCTCTTTATCAAACTCCTCCATCAGCTCCCGTTGCCGTGGTGTCAGCTCCCTACAAATGGCACAGACAAAACAATATGTTCATTTTGGTGTTTCATTTCTTTCCTTTTCTTCTGTCAACTGAATTTAGTTGAGGCAAAGAAACATACGTTAGGACTCTGATGTTGAAGTGAACATAATGGTTCCCGTACGATGACGAATTCTTCGCCTTTATTCCTGCAAAAATAAAGAGGGAAATGGCACGTGCGTTAATAACATTTGGATCGAAATCCCACGACCCAGATAAAGGGGTTTCTTTTAGGGATTTAGGTGACCACAATGACCAACCTTTGCCCCGTAGGACAACCTTCTCTCCTGGTTGGGTACCTTGGCGAACCTAGACAGGGAAAACCAAATGCAACGTGAGCCTTAAGAAACAGCATCATCCAACAAATACAAGCAGCATAGTCAGCTCGTGTCATGTACCATAACCCAAAAACTGAAATAGTCCATGTATGCCTACCTTGACTGAAACATTTCCGGTGAGGGTAGGTATTGTAACAGTCCCACCTAGCACAGCCTGTAAATCAAGCAGTTTTAGATACCCAAAAATATACGGAGCAATGCATGACGGTAACATAGGCATCGTACTTTTATCTTTTTTTATTTTTTAAATAAACTAACTCACAGAGCCTAATACACATCTGAGCTGTATCAATGGCCTAACAGTATCAGGTAAGTCTGGTGATACTGATAGGACGATTGTGCAAAGTATCGGTGCATAGTAGGAGGTGAGTTGGTGACACAGGGCAGAAGACGTAATTTGAATATTTGTTTTCCAGAAAGAAAGATGTGATCTGCATAATGCAGTTACTTAAAGAGTTCAGATCGGTGAAAACAACAAAGGGGAGGGCAACAATAGTAAGAGAGTTCACCTGGGCCATGCTTAGAACAGCATCAACATGCACATGGTTGCCTTCTCTACGGAAGATAGGATCCTCTCTGACCTGTAATAGGAAAATGAGTATTAGGGCTCCTTTACGAAAGCACTTACAAATGAAGATTCTTTTTTCATAGAAAAATATTGAAGAAATTAATAAATTGTCCTGACTAACTAGACTCCACAGTGCAGCAACACAAACAAGCCATAATTTCACTTGAAACATACTCTCTCTGTAAACTTCTATAAGACATTTTAGGTCACTACTTTAGTAACCTAAAACGTCTAATAAAAGTTTACAGACGTAGTACCAATTTAACTGACAGATAGAGTTGGAAATTTGACCAAAGAGAAATGTAACCTTGATAGTCAAAAGAAGGTCACCAGGTTTATTATTGCGCTCCGCATCTGCACCACCCTGACCACGAACCTTTATAGCCTCATTGTCATCAATTCCTGAAGAAGCGTTCTAGTTATATATAATACACATAAAAATGTAAGTATTTTCCTAGACTCCAAAAGAACTCGCACAGTTGCATACTTGTAGTCACAACTACTCAAACATTAACAGAAAAGGAAGAATAATTAAATAGAAGCATATTTAATAGAACAGTGAAATGAGCTATTGCCGTTAAACAGGGCCGGATTTAGTGGGGGTGAAACATTTTTTAGTATGTACCTAACACTAAATACCTACAAGTTAATGCAACTTTAAGACTACTTGTCGAGATTATTTTTCGAGAAAACGCAAAAGCTTTGCGTTTCATTGTATTGAAAAGGAGTTTGGTACAATCCTCCTAGGAGGCTGGTTACAAGGCAAGTACAGGCACATTAGTGAACATCCCAGGTTTGTGGTAGAATGGCGCGTAACCCTAGGGCCCCTGCTCTGGCCCAAAGTGCAGCCTCGTCTTTGACCGCGGCGATCAGCGAGGTGGTAGAAGGGCGAGCACCCTCGAAGACGCAGCCATTGCGATGCTTCCAAATCATCCATGGCACGAGCAGGGTAGCGGAGGCAAGACCCTTGTGCATAGGCTTGGGCGTGTTCTGTCTTGCCATTCGCCACCAATCGTGAAGTGTGGCGTCGTTGTTGGGCGGCGGGCAGGAGAGGCGCAGCCATGAGAGGATCGCGTGCCACACCTGTCGGGCAAAGGGGCATCCGGGGAGAAGGTGATGCAGCGTCTCCGGAGCCTGATCGCAAAGCAGACAACGTTGTGGGTGTGGCAGGTTGCGGCGCGCGAGGCGGTCGGCTGTCCAGCAGTGGTCAAGGTTGGCTAGCCAGTGGAAGAAACGCACCCGCGGCGGCGCCCAACACTTCCAGGTTAGCCTCCAAGCCTGACAATGGGTGGAGCCATGGAAGGTGGCGAGATATGCGGCCTTGGCAGAGTACTCTCCATTCGTAGTCCACTTCCAGCGAAGGCTGTCCAGCTCATTGCTGAGAGTGGTTTGGGCAATCAGGCACCAAAGGCCGAGGTATTCGCCTATCTCCGGGATGCCAATCGTGCCATGGATGTCGGTAGCCCATTGGTTTCTATGGAGGCCGTCGGCGACAGTTCTGGACTTGCGGCGCCGTTTGGGGATGCAAACGTATAGGAGAGGCGCGATCTCACTGGCGGCGCGGCCGTTAATCCATCGGTCTTCCCAAAAGAGGGCGTGCAGGCCATTCCCGATCGTCGTTGTCGTGGACGCGAAGAAGAACGAGCGTTCCTCATGCGAGAACTGCAGGTCGAGGCCGCTCCAGGCCCTCTCGTCACCGGCATGGCTCGGCCATAACCAGCGCATGCGCAGGGCGAGTCCGGTGCACTCGAGGTCGTGCACGCCAAGGCCGCCAAGCGGGATTGGCCGACAAGCGCGCCGCCAGTTAACATGGCAGTTGCCCCCATTGGCCTCAGCGCGGCCTGCCCAGAGGAATCCCCTCTCGATTTTTTCCAGAAGTTTGAGGGTCTTTTTTGGCGGCGCGAGCACGAGGAGTTGGTGGATGGGGATCGCGCTCAGGACGGCCTTGACGAAGGCCAAGCGGCCAGCCTTGTTGATGAGCCAGGCCTTCCAGGAGGGCAGCTTCCCTGCCACCTTGCCGACGACGGGCTGGAGCTGGGCGGCGGTGGGCGATGGAACATGAGTGGGATGCCCAAATAGGTGAGTGGAAAATCGACGATGGGGCACCCCAGGTGCTGGACGACGTGGGCAGCATCTTCGGTGTCACACCGAATCAGGGCCGCAGCGCTCTTCTGGAAGTTCACCTTCAGTCCGGATGCGCGCCTGAACAGGTGCAGGATTATGACGATGTTTAGACCAAATTATACTATCTAATTATCTATAGTGTAAAGTTTCACAAACTTTGAACTGTGGCACCCCAAGTCTGAGATTCTAGGTCCGCCACTGCCGTTAAAAGTACCATCTTTACATTAGTAGTGCTAATAAATAAAGTCTGGAAGGGGAGATCTACTTCTGCATTGTGTCAAATAGTTGGGTTGGTATCAGTGGTATGTCCACCTAGGTAAGTTAGTCTTAGTTCACACTTTACAGCAAGCAAAGCTACCGATAAACAAAAATTATATGCAAAATGAATATGTTTGGTTTGTTGCCACGGGCCAAATCTACCCTATCTAGTTTACATGGTTGCCAACCTTTTTGGCATGCACATGCCCCTTGTTACTCTAGCGCACTCGCATGGGCAAGTAAAACCTTATCCAGAAGAACCCAAGATTCAGATATCAAGCATATACATGGTAATGATTAGTCGTTTTTACCAGCCATTATGTCAAGCTTGACTGATTTTTTTCCCCTTGACAAGCTGATGGCCCTTACATGTCTTGCAAAAATTCTTCAAGTGAAACATGGAAAAGCAGATTAAGTTAGGATAAATCATGGAACAGAAAGTTCAGAACTAACAATTTACTGTACAATCACATAGAGCAATTCATATCATGTACTTGGCATAATGCAGAAATTTTAGGAATTACTACCCCAAATTGTTTAAAGCATCAAAGATGTTAATTCACCTCATATGACAGTGATGTAACTGAGCATCATAACAGACAGCAACTTCACCTCACATGACAATAATACCATAAAGACTAAACTTGGAGGAACATATAGACAAAATAAGCCTTTGAAGCAGAAATGTACCTTCACAATTTTTCCGCTTCCACCGCACCGAGAACAAGTAGATTCAAAACTCAACATACCCCTCTGGATGAATGTCTGTACTCATAAGACGACACTTTTAAGGTCAAGAAAGTAATCTCCGAGTGAAATACTCTGTCAAAACATCATTTAAAAGGAGACATACCACACCAGCACCTCTACAAGCTTTACATGTTTGAGGTATAGTGCCAGGTGGAACGCCACTTCCATCTGCAATCAATACATGTTACATTTTAGCCATCAAACGAGAGGTGTGGGGGTGGGGGTGCACATGTTAGAGTACGTAATGGGCCTAATGGGCCTGGGCTGGCGGTATAGCCCGTTAGTCTTAGGGTTAATTAGAGATAAGGGTCGCTTGCTTAGGGGTCAAGTAAGCCTTGCTGGGGAGTCAAATAAACCTCTCTATATAAGGGGAGGAGATGTATCAATCTAATCAAGCAAGAATTAATAAGGAAATCCCTTCCCTCTTGCCCGGCCGTGGGCAAAAAGGCCCCCGGCCGGCCCTCCTTCTAGCAGCCACATAACAATCTGGTATCAATTTTCGGCGAACAGGAATCCAGCGGACCTCCATTTTCGGCGAGACCTCGAGCTACTACAGTAACCGTGATCCCAATCCAGATCTGGATCCAATCCACTCGGTTGACTTTTCCCCCTCAAACCCTAGATATTTTTGCATACTTTGACGCATCATAACTTCCTCATCGTGGCTCCGATTCGTGTGTGTAGCATATCAAAATGTTCGTCTCGATGAGTACATCATTTCATCTCATTGCATCATTTTATTTTGAGCTCATCTTGATGCCTGAAATGCTGTTGGAAGAGGGCTATGTGATGATAGTTACAGTTCTGTTTCAGCAAATGCACTTTTGTCATTTTTGCCATGATTAATGTGTGCATGCTATGATTCTGAGCTCTACATGTGTTTTGAAGTATGCCATGCCATCTTTACAGAGGTGTATGCCATGTATTTTTGTGATTTATGTGGTGACTAGCACAAGCATGCAAAGTAGCTTACTCAATGATGCTGATTTCAGGGACTTAGAATTTCACTAAGTCCTTGTCCTGCTGTAATTTTTATGCCATATGTTCATGTTGTTTCCTAGTGATCCGTGCCTCTTTTGAGCATGATCAGTAAGGATGTTTTGTAGATAATGTTGTGCTATATCCATCCATATCTTTGTTTGCAATTATGGAGCACCCTAGCTTGAGTCAATCGAGCTCTACTTTTGCTATACAATGTTCCTGACAGATTGTTAACATGTTTAGCAATTTTCCCGAGCTTGTTGTTGTTGATCCATTCATGCTATGATGTTGTTCTTGCCATGTCTAGCTTCTATGCCATGTCTATTTGCTGGGTGTATGCTTAGTTTGTCATGCAATGCCTCGTAGTGAGTCTATCGAGCTCGTAAACATGCCTACTTAATATCTGTTTTGCCATGCTCCAGTTTTTCACTAAGTCTGAATCTGTTTTCGTTAATTGCTATGTTCACATGCTTGCAATTGTATTTTCTGATCCCTTTTGGCTCATGGTAACTAAGGGACTTTTGTAGTATGTTTTGAGTAGCTTCATGCCATGCCTTTCTTTGCCATGACATGTTCCTGTAGCATGTAGTTTTCGTGCTCTAAACATTGCTTCCTGATGTTAAATTCCTGACATGTTGTTAATTTCACTAAGTCTGAAACCTGTTATCTTTTGCATTTTTGCCATGCTTGTTTGAGCTTGCTATTGAGTGAATTAGCCGTAGCTCAGTGTTCATCTTTTGTCAAGCATCATGAGTGGATCCCTGCCATGTATTTCGTTGTTATGTTTGGGTGCAGTAGTATGTTGTTCTTGATGCATTTAGATGGTCTCGTGCTGATTATCGCAGACCGGTGCCATATTTGTTTTGCTTGCCATTTCGAAACCGTGCATCCGATTCCGGTGATGTTTATATCGATTTCAACCGAAATCAACTCACCTTTCTAGTGGCACTCTTGGTTTTCCAAGTTGAAGCCAGGTTCAATCATTCCTTTCCAAATCTTGCATATGCATCACATACCGCATCCCGCATATCATACCATGTTTGCATCATGTTGTTTGATCATTGCACGTGGTTGATTGTGTTCCTTTTTGTTTGTTTTTCTTGCTTGGGTAGAGCCGGGAGACGAGTACGTGATCGAGGAGCCCGTTGAGTACGCTTACGAGGATCAAGGCAACTCTGAGAACTTTGCAGGCAAGATGACCATACCCTCGAAATCACTTCTATCTTTGCTTGCTAGATGCTCGCTCTTTTGTTGTGCCTATGCTACGATACCTACCACTTGCTTATCATGCCTCCCAAATTGCCATGTCAAACCTCTAACCCACCTTGTCCTAGCAAACCGTTGTTTGGCTATGTTACTGCTTTGCTCAGCCCCTCTTATAGCGTTGCTAGTTGCAGGTGAAGATTGGAGTTTGTTCCTTGTTGGAACATGTTTATTGTTGGCATATCACCATATTATCTTGTTTATTTTAATGCAGCTATATACTTGGTAAAGGGTTGAAGGCTCGGCCTTATGGTTGGTGTTTTGTTCCACTCTTGCCGCCCTAGTTTCCGTCATATCGGTGTTAGTTCCCGGATTTTGCGTTCCTTACACGGTTGGGTTAGAATGGGAACCCCTTGACAGTTCACCTTGAATAAAACTCCTCCAGCAATGCCCAACCTTGGTTTTACCATTTGCCACCTAGCCTCTTTTTCCCTTGGGTTTCCGGAGCCCAAGGGTCATCTTTATTAAACCCCCCTGGGCCAGTGCTCCTCTGAGTGTTGGTCCGAAATGGGCAGCCTGCGGGGCCACCTCGGGGCAACTCGAGGGTTGGTTTTACTCGTAGCTTGACGTATCTGAGTGTGCCTTGAGAAAGAGATATGTGCAGCTCCTATCGGGATTTGTCGGCACATTCGGGCGGTGTTGCTGGACTTGTTTTACCATATTCAAGATGTCTTGTAACCGGGATGCCGAGTCTGATCGGAATGTCTTGGGAGAAGGAATATCCTTCGTTGACCGTGAGAGCTTGTGATGGGCTAAGTTGGGACTCCCCTGCAGGGATTTGAACTTTTGAAAGCCGTGCCCGCGGTTATGGGCAGATGGGAATTTGTTAATGTCCGGTTGTAGATAACCTGAAACTTAACTTAATTAAAATGCATCAACCGTGTGTGTAACCGTGATGGTCTCTTCTCGGCGGAGTCCGGGAAGTGAACACGGTGTTGGAGTAATACTTGACGTAGGTTATTCTAGGATCACTTTTTGATCATAGTTGTTCGACTGTGCCTTTGCCTTCTCTTCTCGCTCTCATTTGCGTATGTTAGCCACCATATATGCTAGTCGCTTGCTGCAGCTCCACATCATATCTTTTACCATACCTATAAGCTTAAATAGTCTTGACCGCGAAGGTGTGAGATTGCTGAGTCCCCGTGACTCACAGATTACTTCCAAAACCAGATGCAGGGACGGATGATACCGCTCCAGGTGATTCAACTGAGCTCAAGTGGTGGTTAGATGAGGACTCAGGACGATACTACGTGTCTTTCCCAGATGATCAGTAGTGGTGCCCAGTCGGGGCGATCGGTGACTATGTTGCATTTAGGGTTTATCTTTATTTTGGTTCCGTAGCCGGACCTTGAGTGTATTTTGATGATTGTAATGTTATTTATGCATTGTGTGATGTGGCGAGTGTAAGCCAACTATGTATCTCTTTCCCTTTATGTATTACATGGGTTGTTGTGAAGATTACCTCACTTGCGACATTGCTTTCGATGCGGTTATACCTCTAAGTCGTGCTTCGACATGTGGGAGATATAGCCGCATCGAGGGCGTTACAAGTTGGTATCAGAGCCGACCCTTGCGGTTACACAGATGGTTGCGGACAGGTGCGTGGTCATGTTGTTCATGACATTTGTGACTAGTTGTGGCACACGACATGGCACATGTACTAGTCTGGAAGCACAGACGTATGTGCCAAGAGGGAATGCTCCTATGGCCCGACGAGGATGTCGGTTCCTCTGAGTGGGGGTGTATGTGACGGCCTGGCTTATTAGGGATGATAGACTACTCATATCAATAAGGAATTCCTTCTTTTCCGGGAGCCCATTCGGACAGAACTCCAAAGTTAAGCGTGCTTAGCTTGGAGTAGTGTCAGGATGGGTGACCGACCGGGAAGTTGCTCCCGGGTGCACATGAGTGAGGACAAAGTGCGCAGAAAAGACTAGTTTTGATCTGTGGGGCCAGTCTAGATCCCGCCAGGAGTAATGACCACCGGCGGGTGTGTCTGGGGCATTACAAGTTGGTAATCAGAGCCTTCCCCGACCTTAGGAGCCCCCTGCTTGATCGAATCGCTGGCGTTGTTGAGTCTAGAAAAATGTTTTGAGTCATTTAGGATTATATATATCGGAGAGTAGGACTTCTTTTTACTCCTCAATCCCTTCGTCGCTCTGGTGAGGCATCCTGACATAGAGTTTTGACTCTTCTCTTCTCAAATTTCACTAATTTTTTTTAGGATCAAGCGGGTATCTTGGAATCGTTCCGATGGTTTTGTGATGAGAACGTTGTTCTTGGTGCCTCCTGACATTTAGGGGTTGTGGCAGCGTTCCGGGGAGTTGAGCTCCGAGGTGTTGTTGTCACAATTTTATCATTGCAATTCTGGAATACCTGAGTTCCACCGACATTGAAAATCTCTTTTATGCAGTTGTTGGTGAGATAACCTCGACGCCACCCAGTACTGGGGCGGGAGTTCGGGAGTATTGCCATAACTCGTATAACGGATGCTTTTTGAAGGTTGAGGTAAATGATTTCCGAAGGTTTCTTGGTTATGTGTTGAAGGATGGATACAGTTGGATGTAGGATTTGCTAGCTTTGGGTGAGATATTATGCTTCCCCTGTATCCCCAACACCTGATTGCATAACCGGAAAGGTGTGGGAGTTTCATAGGTGGGAATTCATGTAGCTCTAGTATTTCTTCTGCGGATATTTGGTTTGTGATTGGGTAATCCTCACCAAGTATTTGTTCTTGTCTGTACCTTGTTGTTTTATTCATCTACCTCTATCTAAGTGGCTTCTCAATTTATGGAAATGCGACCATTTCAATTGGAATTCATTCGTTCATGTTGTTCGGATGTGAAGACTTTATGTTGCAATTTCGATCCTTTTTGATTCAGCTTGATTATATGTCTGTCAAGATGCTAATGGATGTCACCCTCTTCAGGATGGCTCCTCCAATGCGCACGACTCCGAATCATGATCCGCCACCACCACCTCCACCTCGGAGGCATGGCAAGCTGTGATGGCCACTACCAATGCAAACACGCAGCTGATCATGCAGCTCTTGCAAGAGCGTAACCAAGGGAATCATGGCCATGGCAACAATCAGGATCAGTTTGCTACACTCAACCAGTTCCTCGCAAACCAGCCAAAGACCTTCAGCAACTGCGTCGAGGCCTCAGACGTTGATGATTGGCTCGTGGATATCTGCAAGCATTTTGAGTGCAGCAACGTCAGGCATGAGGACTTTGTCAAGTTTGCCTCCTTCCAACTCAAAGACCAAGCTACAGAATGGTTCCAGCAATACAAAGATTCCAGAGGAGGCCGTGTGATTACCTGGGATGAATTCCGTCAAGACTTCAAAGCTCATCACATTCCTCAGAGTGTTGTTGAAAGCAAGCATGAGGAATTCCGCAACCTGAAGCAAGGCAGCTTGTCTGTTTACCAGTATAACATTCTGTTCCAGAGGCTCGCTCGTTTCACCAAGCAAGACATCCCTGACGAGAAGAGCATGATTTATCAGTTTAGGGGTGGCCTCAGAGAAGATCTCCAACTAGCTCTCATCCTGTTTGAGCCGAAGAAGTACAATGAGTTCTACAATATGGCAATGAAGCAAGAGACTGCTCAACTCAAGTGTGATGCTTCCAAGAAGCGAGTCAGAGATGCAACTCCTTCTTCCTCAACTCAAGTGGCTTCTAAGCAGCAAAAGTATTGGCTGCCTCCTCCTCCGTTCCGTTAGCCTTATCAGCAGAAGAGCAAAGGTGGCAATGGATCTTCCCACCCACCCAACCGAGGCTTTCAGAACAAGACTTCGTCTCAAGCTCCAAGATCAAGTGCTCTGTATCACCGTCCGCTCTCGGAGGTCACGTGCAACAAGTGTCAGCAGAAGGGTCACTATGCCAACAAATGCTTCAATCAGAGGCATCTTCCTCCTCCTCCTCCTCCTCCTCCTCCTCCTCCTCCTCCTGTGAGATCTGCTAGCACCGCAGTGGTCAAGCATAATCCCAAGCACGCCAAGGTCAACTTGTTGAACGCAGCTCAGGTAGAGGACTCATCAGATGTCATCATGGGTAACCTTCCTGTTAACGATGTTCCTGCAAAAGTACTTTTTGATACAGGTGCATCGCATTGTTTCATGTCAAAGCCATTTTTGCCAAGAATGAATTCGCTTCTTCTCATTTGGGCAAATCAATGGATATCGTTTCTCCCGACAAACGTTTGAGTGCCAGTTTGGAGGTTCCAGATGTTACTATCACGTTGGGCGACTATAAGTTTCTTTCTTCCCCAATGGTCCTTGGTAACTCGGATATCGATCTTATTCTTGGAATGGACTGGCTTTCTAAGCACAAGGCTCAGCTTGATTGTGCTGCCAGGCAGATTCAATTGACTCATTCGTTTAAGGATGTAATTGTCTTTGCTGTTTGTGATGATACCATTCGACTGTTTTCTCTCAATGAGAAAGGGCGAACTGGATGCTATATCTCAAATTCCAGTCGTTTGCGAATATTAAGACGTCTTTCCAGAAGAGCTTCCAGGAATGCCTCCGCACCAGCCAGTTGAATTCGTCATCGATCTTGAGCCTGGCACGGAACCTGTTTGCAAACGTCCTTACAAGCTTGGACCTGAAGAGTTGAAGGAGCTGAAGAAGCAACTCGATATTCAAGAGCGAATGGGTCTCATCCGACCTAGTTCTTCTCCGTGGGGTTGTGGAGTTCTTTTTGTGAAGAAGAAGGATGGAACAGACCGACTTTGTGTCGACTACCGTCCATTGAACAAGAAGACTATAAAGAACAAGTACCCACTTCCCAACATCAATGAGCTGTTTGAACAACTCAAAGGTGCTCAAGTATTCTCCAAGCTTGATCTCCGTATGGTCTATCATCAGATTCACATTCGTGAGCAAGATATCCCTAAGACAGCATTCGGAACAAGCTATGGTTCATATGAATACACTATCATGTCTTTCGGCCTTGTCAACGCTCCTCCAACATTCTCTCGCATGATGAATTTCATTTTCAACGCCTACACAAATGACTTCGTCTTGGTCTACCTCGATGACATTTTGGTCTTTTCCAAGAACAAGGAGGATCATGCCAAGCACTTGCGTTTGGTGCTGGATAAGCTCAGAGAACATCAGTTCTATGCCAAGTTTTCAAAGTGTGAGTTTTGGCTCGATGAGGTTCTCTACCTTACATATCATTTCTGCCAAGGGCATAGCAGTGAATCCTGAGAAGGTGTCTGCAATTGTGAATTGGGAACCACCTCAGAACATGAAGCAACTCTACAGCTTCCTTGGGCTCGCAAGGTATTGTCGAAGGTTCGTTAAGAACTTCTCAAAGATCGCGAAGCCTCTTTCGAACCTTCTCCAGAAGCATGTGAAGTACGTCTGGTCGTCTGATTGTGACATCGCTTTCAACACCCTGAAAGAGAAGTTAGTCACTGCTCCAGTTCTGACTCCTCCTGATGAATCCAAACCGTTCGAGGTCTTCTTTGATGCTTCCCTTCAAGGTCTTGGTGCAGTGTTGATGCAAGAGAAGAAAGTTGTGGCCTATACCTCTCGCCAGTTGAAGCCCAATGAAAAGAACTACCCCACTCATGACCTTGAGTTGGCGGCAGTTGTCCATGCTCTTTTAACTTGGAGACATCTCTTATTGGGACGAAAAGTGGACATCTTCACTGATCATAAGAGTCTCAAGTACATCTTCACTCAGCCTAACCTCAACCTCAGGCAGACTCGTTGGGTCGAGATGATTCAAGAGTATAATCCGAGTATCGAATATACTCCAGGCAAGGCCAATGTAATTTCTGACGCATTGAGTAGGAAGTCTTACTGCAACAGTTTGATTATCAAGCCTTACCAACCCGAGCTTTGTGAAGCTTTCCGCAAACTCAATCTGCAAGTTGTTCCTCAAGGTTTACTCGCCAACCTCCAAGTCTCTCCTACTTTGGAAGATCAGATTCGCGAGGCTCAACTTCTTGATGCTATGGTGAAGAAGGTGAAGATTGGGATTGCCAAGAGTCAACCCAAGTACAAGTGCTATCGTCTTGATGACTAGGATACTCTATTCTTCGAGGATCGCATTGTTGTTCCTAAAGGTGACCTTCGTAAAGTCATTATGAACGAGGCTCATAATTCACTCCTCTCTATCCACCCTGGAAGTACAAAGATGTACCATGACCTCAAGCAGTCATATTGGTGGACTCGAATGAAGCGCGAGATTGCTCAATTCGTGAATGAATGTGATGCCTGCAGAAGAGTGAAAGCAGAACACCAACGGCCAGCTAGTCTCCTCCAACCTCTTGCCATTCCAGAATGGAAGTTTGACCACATTGAGATGGACTTCGTGACTGGATTTCCAAAGTCCAAGCGTGGCAATGATGCTATCTTCGTTGTCATCGACAAGCTCACTAAAGTGGCTCATTTTCTTCCTATCAAAGAATCTATCACAACAGCTCAGTTGGCAGAGCTATATACCTCCCGGATTGTCTCTCTGCACGGAATTCCACAGTTGATATCTTCAGATCATGGCAGCATCTTCACCTCCAAGTTTTGGGATTCTTTTCAGAAGGCCATGGGCACCAACATTCGCTTCAGCACAGCTTTTCATCCTCAAACTAGTCGCCAAGTCGAGCGAGTCAATCAAATTCTTGAAGATATGCTCAGGGCTTGCGTCATCTCCTTCGGTATGAAGTGGGAAGATTGTCTTCCATATGCCGAGTTCTCCTACAACAACAGCTTCCAAGCGAGTTCGGGCAAGGCCCCATTTGAGATTCTCTATGGCAGGAAGTGCTGTACTCCTCTTAACTGCTCAGAGACTGGTGAACGCCAACTTCTTGGCAATGACTTGATCACAGAGGCCGAAGAGATGTGCAAAGTCATTCGTGATAATCTCAAAGCCGCGCAAACACGCAAGACGAGTTACTATGATAGTAAGCATCGCGACTTGGCTTTTGAGATCGGAGACCATGTCTACCTTCGTGTCTCTCCAATGAAAGGTACTCGTCGCTTCGGTATCAAAGGGAAGCTTGCCCTGAGATACGTGGGTCCTTTCAAGATCATCAGCAAAAGAGGCGATCTCGCCTATCAACTTGAGCTTCCCTCCAACTTTGCAAATGTGCACGACGTGTTTCATGTCTCTCAACTCCGCAAGTGTTTCAAGACTCCTGACCGCACCGTCAACTTCGAAGACATTGATCTCCAAGAAGACCTGTCTTATCATGAGCACCCAGTTGCTATTCTTGAAGAAACTGAGCGCAAGACTCGCAACAAGTCTATCAAATTCCTAAAAGTCAAGTGGTCACATCATTCCGACCATGAAGCCACCTGGGAACACGAGGATCACCTCCGTTCTGAGTACCCGGAGTTTTTCCAGTCCTAGATCTCGGGACGAGATCCTTTCGTAGTGGTGGAGTGTTGTAACACCCCGGATGTAACTTGCCTTATATGTATTCCAACTCTTTCCTTTTCCGGCACTAAGTTATATTATTTCCTCGTTGTTGGGTTTTTGTCTCCGTGTGTTTTGTCTTTGTCATGCATCTTATATCATGTCATCATGTGCATTGCATTTGCATACGTGTTCGTCTCATGCATCCAAGCATTTTCCCCGTTGTCCGTTTTGCATTCCGGCGCTCCTATGTCCTCCGGTGTCCCTTTCTACCTCTTTTCGTGTGTGGGTGCTAAACGTTTTTGGATTGGACCGAGACTTGTCATGCGGCCTTGGTTTACTACTGGTAGACCGCTTGTCAAGTTTCGTACCATTTGGACTTCGTTTGATACTCCAACGATTAACCGGGGGACCAAAAAGGCCTCGTGTGTGTTGCAGCCCAACACCCCTCCAAAGTGGCCCAAAACCCACCTAAACCCCTTCCATAATCTAGAGCGTTCGATCACGATCGCGTAGCCGCAAACCGCACCTCATTTGGAGCTTCCTAGCTCCCTCTACCTCTATAAATAGGTCCATCCCCGAAATTTTTGGGTCATTCTACCCTAACCCTAGCTAAACCCGCTCCTCCGCCGCCGGACAATGCCCACCTCCGCGCCGGACACCGCCGCGAGCCACTGAGGAGCTGCCACCTGTCAGCCGGCTGCCTCCCTCCGCCTGAGGCCCGCCGGGCCCAAGGAGAGCCCCCGCGGCCCGGGTCACCGCGCGCCGCCGCCCGAGTCGTCCTCATCCTCCCGCGCGCCTCGCTTCTCCTTCCGCCGCCCGAGTCGCCACCTGCCGCCGTCACCGACCACGCCGGCCGCCGCGCCGCCCCGCGCCGGCGACGCCGTCCCTCGTTGCGGCTGCATCGCTTCGCCGCCGCCTCGTCTTGGTGTCCGCATCCGCCGGCCGCCCAGGCCCGCGCAGGCCTCCCTGCCACCCATTGGCGCCCCGGCAAGTCCCCATCTCCGGCGAACCCCCTCCTTCCGGCGAACAGGAATCCGGCGGACCTCCATTTTCGGCGAGACCTCGAGCTGCTACAGTAATCGTGATCCCGATCCAGATCTGGATCCAATCCACTCGGTTGACTTTTCCCCCTCAAACCCTAGATATTTTTGCATACTTTGACGCATCATAACTTCCTCATCGTGGCTCCGATTCGTGCGTGTAGCATATCAAAATGTTTGTCTCGACGAGTACATCATTTCATCTCATTGCATCATTTTCTTTTGAGCTCATCTTGATGCCCGGAATGCTGTTCGAAGAGGGCTATGTGATGATAGTTTCAGTTCTGTTTCAGCAAATGCTCTTTTGTCATTTTTGCCATGATTAATGTGTGCATGCTATGATCCTGAGCTCTACATGTGTTTTGAAGTATGCCATGTTCTCTTCACAGGGGTGTACGCCATGTATTTTTTGTGATCTATGTGGTGACTAGCACAAGCATGCAAAGTAGCTTACTCAATGATGCTGATTTCAGGGACTTAGATTTTCACTAAGTCCTTGCCCTGTCATTATTTTTATGCCATATGTTCATGTTGTTTCCTAGTGATCCGTGCCTCTTTTGAGCATGATCAGTAAGGATGTTTTGTAGATAATGTTGTGCTCTATCCATCAATGTCTTTGTTTGCAATTATGGAGCATCCTAGCTTGAGTCAATCGAGCTATACTTTTGCTATAAAATGTTCCTGGCAGATTGTTAACATGTTTAGCAATTTTGCCAAGCTTGTTGTTGTTGATCCATGCATGCTATGATGTTGTTCTTGCCATGTATAGCTTCTATGCCATGTCTATTTGCTGGGTGTATGCTTAGTTGGTCATGCAATGCCTCGTAGTGAGTGCATCGAGCTCGTAAACATGCCTATTTGATATCTGTTTTGCCATGCTCCAGTTTTTCACAGTCTGAATCTGTTTTCGTTAATTGCTATGTTCACATGCTTGCAATTGTATTTTCTTATCCCTTTTGGCTCATGGTTACTAAGGGACTTTTTTGTATGTTTTGAGTAGCTTCATTCCATGCCTTTCTTTGCCATGATATATTCCTGTAGCATGTAGTTTTTGTGCTCTAAACATTGCTTCCTGATGTTAAATTCTTGACTTGCTGTTAATTTCACTAAGTCTGAAACCTGTTATCTTTTGCATTTTTGCCATGCTTGTTTGAGCTTGCTATTGAGTGAATTAGCCGTATCTTAGTGTTCATCTTTTGTCAAGCATCATGAGTGGATCCTTGCCATGTATTTTGTTGCTATGTTTGGGTGCAGTAGCATGTTGTTCTTGATGCATTTAGATGGTCTCGTGCTGATTATCGCAGACCAGTGCCATATTTGTTTTGCTTGCCATTTCCAAACCGTGCATCCGATTTCGGTGATCTTTATATCAATTTCGACCGAAATCAACTTACCTTTCCAGTGACACTCTTGGTTTTCCAAGTTGAGTCCAGGTTCAATCATTCCTTTCCAAATCTTGCATATGCATCACATACCGCATCCCGCATATCATACCATGTTTGCATCATGTTGTTTGAGCATTGCATGTGGTTGATTGTGTTCCTTTTTGTTTGTTGTTCTTGCTTGGGTAGAGCTGGGAGACGAGTACGTAATCTAGGAGCCCGTTGAGTACGCTTACGAGGATCAAGGCAACTCTGAGAACTTTGCAGGCAAGATGACCATACCCTCGAAATCACTTCTATCTTTGCTTGCTAGATGCTCGCTCTTTTGCTATGCCTATGCTACGATACCTACCACTTGCTTATCATGCCTCCCAAATTGCCATGTCAAACCTCTAATCCACCTTGTCCTAGCAAACCGTTGTTTGGCTATGTTACCGCTTTGCTCAGCCCCTCTTATAGCGTTGCTAGTTGCAGGTGAAGATTGGAGTTTGTTCCTTGATGGAACATGTTTATTGTTGGGATATCACCATATTATCTTGTTTATTTTAATGCACCTATATACTTGGTAAAGGGTGGAAGTCTTGGCCTTATGCCTGGTGTTTTGTTCCACTCTTGCCGCCCTAGTTTCCGTCATATCGGTGTTATGTTCCCGGATTTTGCGTTCCTTACACGGTTGGGTTATAATAGGAACCCCTTGACAGTTCGCCTTGAATAAAACTCCTCCAGCAATGCCCAACCTTGGTTTTACCATTTTCCACCTAGCCTCTTTTTCCCTTGGGTTTCTGGAGCCCAAGGGTCATCTTTATTAAACCCCCCTGGGCCAGTGCTCCTCTGAGTGTTGGTCCGAAACGAGCAGCCTGCGGGGCCACCTCGGGGCAACTCGAGGGTTGGTTTTACTCGTAGCTTGACCTATCTGAGTGTGCCCTGAGAATGAGATATGTGCAGCTCCTATCAGGATTTGTCGGCACATTTGGGCGGTGTTGCTGGTTTAGTTTTACCATTGTCGAGATGTCTTGTAACCGGGATGCCGAGTCTGATCGGATTGTCTTGGGAGAAGGAATATCGTTCATTGACCGTGAGAGGTTGTGATGGGCTAAGTTGGGACTCCCCTGCAGGGATTTGATCTTTCGAAAGCCGTGCCCGCGGTTATGGGCAGATGGGAATTTGTTAATGTCCGGTTGTAGATAACCTGAAACTTAACTTAATTAAAATGCACCAACCGCGTGTGTAGCCGTGACGGTCTCTTCTCGGCGGAGTCCGGGGAGTGAACATGGTGTTGGAGTAATGCTCGACGTAGGTTATTCTAGGATCACTTTTTGATCATAGTTGTTCGACCGTGCCTTTGCCCTCTCTTCTCGCTCTCATTTGCATATGTTAGCCACCATATATGCTAGTCGCCTGCTGCAGCTCCACATCATATCTTTTACCATACCTATAAGCTTAAATAGTATTGATCATGAGGGTGTGAGATTGCTGAGTCCCCGTGACTCACAGATTACTTCCAAAACTAGATGCAGGGACCGATGATACCGCTCCAGGTGATGCGATTGAGCTCAAGTTGGAGTTCAATGAAGACTCTCGTCGTTACTACGTGTCTTTCCCAGATGATCAGTAGTGGTGCCCAGTCGGGGCGATCGGGGACTATGTTGCATTTGGGGTTTATCTTTATTTTGGTTCCATAGCCGGACCTTGAGTGTATTGGATGAATGTAATGACTTATTTATGTATTTGTGTGACGTGGCGAGTGTAAGCCAACTATGTTCCTTTTCCCTTATTGTATTACATGGGTTGTTGTGAAGATTACCTCACTTGCGACATTGCTTTCAATGCGGTTATACCTCTAAGTCGTGCTTCGACACGTGGGAGGTATAGCCGCATCGAGGGTGTTACAAGTTGGTATCAGAGCCGACCCTCACGGTTACAGGATGGTTACGGACAGGTGCGTGGTCATGTTGTTCATGTCGCTTGTGACCCGTCGTGGCACACGGCATGGCACATGTACTGGACTGGAAGCACTGACGTATGTGCCAAGAGGGAATGTTCCTATGGCCCGACAAGGACGTCGGTTCCTCTGAGTGGGGTGTATGTGACGGCCTGGCTTATTAGGGATGATATACTACTCATATCAATAAGGAATTCCTTCTTTTCCGGGAGCCCATTCGGACAGAACTCCAAAGTTAAGCGTGCCTAGCTTGGAGTAGTGTCAGGATGGGTGACCGACCGGGAAGTTGCTCCCGGGTGCGCATGAGTGAGGACAAAGTGCGCAGAAAAGACTAGTATTGATCTGTGGGGCCAGTCTAGATCCCGCCAGGAGTAATGACCACCGGCGGGTGTGTCCGGGGCGTTACACTTGATGGCTCGGTGACACCGACACCGTCAACAGAAGGCTCGATGGCTCGTTCGATCATCTACAACGATGCCGTCTCTAGGGAAGCTTACCTCCCCGGCCAGATTTTTGTATTTAGCAACTTCGTTCTACGTGCCAACTTGATTGTCCACCTCGAATAGATTGACAGTTATGCCCCTGGTCATCAGATCAGTTTTGGGAACCTAAACTATGTCGCTGATACCCGAGGAGACTTGATCTTCGAAGGGTTCACGACCCCGATCACAGCTCTGGCCTTAGATCCGAAGCAAACCACCAGGTCCGAAGATGGGAGTTTGAAGCCCACCGGACTCTCTGCCGCGAACCGCATTACTGAGGATCCGGAGGCGATTGTGTCCACGACGAATTCAGGATTAGTCCGGATTCCCCCTATCATTGAAAGGATGGACTAGCCCCCGGATTCCGAATCTGAGCTCTCGAAGTCCGTGCCAAGCAAGCATGGCCAGGAGGTCTTCGCCCCGGCCAACCCCGCGGACTCTCGTTTCCCTATACAAACCTCGCTATTAAACAAAGTCCTAGACTTAATGCGATCCCTCACCATTACAGAGGAATCATTTTAGAACTACCCCCGCCCGGACTAGGGGCTGAGAGCGCGTAATTTTACGCCCCACCCACCACCCACTTTATAGCCACTGTTGAAGATTTAACCGACATGTTGGACTACGCCTCCGAAGATATCGACAGCATGGAAGACGGACAAGGCCAAGACCTGCCGATTATCGGACGTTGGACAACCACCTCCATATACGACGTATACATGGTGGACACACCCAAACAGGATGACGATGCAAACAAGAAAGATCTGGTAGAGGGCAAACCTGATGAGGCACCACCGAAACGTCGACGCCAGTGACACCGCTCAAAATCACGTCGTGGCAAAGATAGTAATACCGGCACCGGAGACGATAACACTCCGGAGGGTGCAGAAGATTCCAAAGCCCCCGTCGAGCCCACATCTGAAAAAGATGATATGGGAGAGGGGCAAGTCAACCCCGACGATCCAGTCGGGAACGGGGACTCAGAAGATAGTAATTATCTACCACTCTCCGAAGATGATGTGAGCCTCGGCGACGAAGACTTCATCATGCCAGAGTAACCACTCGAGCAGGAGCGCTTTAAGCGCTAGCTAATCGCCACTGCGAGAAGTCTAAAAAAGCAGCAGCGGCGGCTCCAAGACAAATAGGATACACTCAACGACAGGTGGACCAAAGTCCTAGCCGCCGAAGGGTACGGCCTTCAACGCCCAGCAAAGAGTTATCCGAAGTGTCGCCTACTACCACAATGTTATGATGAAGCCCTCGAGCCCATACCATCAAGACATGACCATGCCGATGAACCAGACCGGCCACCACGTGGCGAGATAAAAGCAGCCACCTACGCCGAACACCAACCCGCACCACCTCGCCATAGAGGCAGAGAGGCAACGGCTCCAGGGTACACCTACGACCTTCATCAAGACCTGGGCAATAGAGCAGGCCAAACAAGATCAATATATGAATCAAGCGGGTGCACCCCAACGCGAGAAGACGACCGTCAGGCTTGTCCTGACAGGAATAACCTCACCAGGGCCGAAAACCGCATCGGACTTCATCCGAACCGCGCCGTGACGTCGCCCGATACAGAGGCGCCGCACACCCCTTATGCTTTACAGATGAGGTAATGGAGCACCAGTTCCCAGAAGGGTTTAAACCCGTGAACATTGAATCATACGATGGTACGACAGATCCCGCGGTATGGATCAAAGATTTCCTTCTCCACATTCACATGGCTCGCGGTGACGATCTTCACGCCATCAAGTACCTCCCCCTAAAACTCAAAGGACCAGTACGACACTGGTTAAATAGCCTACCAAAAAACTCTATTGGTAGCTGGGAAGATTTGGAAGATGCCTTCAGAGACAACTTCCAGGGCACCTATGTTCGGCCTCCAGATGCTGATGACCTTAGTCACATTGTCCAGCAACCCGGAGAGTCAGCCCGGAAACTCTGGACCGGGTTCTTAATTAAAAAGAACCAAATTGTCGATTGTCTGGACACCAAAGCCCTCGCAGCCTTTAAACACAGCGTCCGTGACGAGTGGCTCGCTCGAAACCTCGGCTAAGAAAAGCCAAGGTCTATGGCAGCCCTCACTGCACTCATGACCCGCTTTTGCGCAGGAGAAGATAGCTGGCTAGCTCGTAGAAGCAACGGCACCGGTGACCCTGGCACATCCGAAGTCAGAGACGGCAACGGCAAGCCATGGTGCAACAAACATAAGCGTCGAAGCAATAATGACAATACTGAAGATACGGTGGTCAACGCCGGATTCAGCGGCTCTAAACCTGGTCAGCGGAAGAAGCCATTCAAAGGAATCAAAGATGGTCCATCTAGTCTGGATCAAATACTAGATCGGCCTTGCCAGATCCATGGCACCCCGGACAAGCCTGCCAATCATACCAACATAAATTGTTGGGTCTTTAAACATGCCGGTAAAATAAACACCGAACATAAGGGGAAAGAGCCGTCTAGCGAGGATGATGACGAGCCTCGTTCATCAAACACAGGGGGCAAAAGAAATTCCCCCCTAAGTAAAAGCAGTGAACATGATCTATGTCACTCACATCCCCAAGCGGGAGCGCAAGCATGCACTCAGGGACATTTACGCTATAGAGCCAGTCTCCCCAAAATTCAACCCATGGTCGGCTTGCCCGATCACCTTTGATCGCAGAGACCACCCGACCAGTATCTGTCACAGAGGTTCGGTAGCACTGGTCCTTGATCCAATCATCGACGGATTCCATCTCACGCGAGTCCTTATGGAGGGCGGTAACAACCTTAACCTGCTTTATCAGGACACTGTCCGAAAAATAGGTATTGATTTGTCAAGGATCAAGCCCACTAAAACAACCTTTAAAGGAGTGATACCCGGCGTCGAGGCATGTTGTACAGGGTCCATCACGCTGGAAGTAGTCTTCGGTTCACCGGATAATTTCCACGGCGAAGACTTGATCTTCGACATCGTCCCCTTCCGTAGTGGCTATCATGCACTACTCGGACGAACTGCTTTTGCCCGCTTCAATCGGTCCCGCTTTATGCTTACTTAAAGCTCAAAATGCCGGACCCCGTGGCATTATAACAGTCAATGGAAACATGGAGCGCTCCCTCAGTACTGAGGAGCACACCGCGGCTCTCGCAGCTGAGGTACAGGGTGGCCTTGTCAAGCCGTATACTACATCGGCAGTCAAGCCACCGGACACTGTCAAACGAGTCCGGTCTACCCTGCAGAATGACAGTCTGGCTTGTCAAGAGCTAGATTAGTGATGGTAGCTGGAACTACATCGGTATTTCCCTGGAGAGGTAGGAATGATGTAGCACAACGACGGTAGGTATTTCCCTCAGTTATGAAACCAAGGTACCGAACCAGTAGGAGAACCAAGCAACACAACATAAACAACCCCTACACACAAATAACAACACCTCGCAACCCGACGTGTTAAAGGGGTTGTCAATCCCTTTCGGGTAACGATGCCAGAAGCGACGTGTGACGAGAGATAAAGTTGTAAATATTGATAGATCAAACGCCAAATAAAATAAATTGCAGCAAGGTATTTTTGGATTTTTGGTTTAATAGATCTGAATGAAAATGCAAAGGAAAAGTAGATCACAAGGCGAATATATGAGAAAGAGGACCCGGGGGCCGTCGGTTTCAGTAGTGGCTTCTCTCGAGAAAAATAGCAAACAGTGGGTAAACAAATTACTGTTGGGAAATTGATAGAACTTCGAATAATTATGACGATATCCAGGCAATGATCATTACATAGGCATCACGTCCAAGATCAGTAGGCCGACTCCTGCCTGCATCTACTACTATTACTCCACACATCGACCGCTATCCAACATGCATCTAGTGTATTAAGTTCATCGAAAAACGGAGTAATGCAATAAGAACGATGACATGATGTAGACAAGATCCGTTTATCTATATGGCGGTAGATATAGATCTCGTATTTTATCCTTAGTAGCAACGATACATATGTGTCGGTTCCCTTTCTGTCAGTGGGATCAAGCATCGTAAGATCGAACCCACTACTGGGCACCTCTTCCCATTGCAAGATAAATAGATCAAGTTGTCCAAACAAAACCCAAATATCGAAGAAGAAATACGAGGCTATAAGAGATCATGCATAAAAGAGATCAAAGAAACTCAAATATTTTCATGGATATAAAAACATAGATATGATCATAAACTCGAAGTTCATCGATCCCAACAAACACACCGCAAAAGAGTTAAATCAAGAGAGAGATGAAGCCATCTAGCTACTAACTACGGACCCGAAGGTCTACAAAGAACTACTCACGCATCATTGGAGAGGCACTAATGGAGGTGGTGAACCCCATCCGAGATGGTATTTAGATTGGATCTGGTGATTATGGACTCTGCGGCGGCTGGATGAATATTTCATTGACTCCCCTAGGGTTCTGGGATTTTTGGGGTATTTATAGAGCAAAGAGGCGGTCTGGGGGGCACCCGAGGTGGGCACAACCCACCAGGGCGCGCTTGGGCCTCCTAGCGCGCCCTGGTGGGTTGTGCCCCCCTCGGGGCACCCCTAGGTGCAACCAGGGCCCATTGCCTTTCTTCTAGCCCATAAAAAATCATCATAAAGTTTCGTGGCATTTGGACTCCATTTGATATTGATTTTCTGTGATGTAAAAAACATGGAAAACAACAACTCGCACTTGGCACTATGTCAATAGGTTAGTACCAAAAATGATTATAAAACATCTAAGATTGATAATTAAACAACATGGAACAATAAAAAATTATAGATACTTTGGAGACGTATCAATTAGCAATTCAGCCTCCGTCACAACCCTAACTAGATTGTGGCATATGTATCGCGTGTACATAACTACACACTAAAGATACCATGGGCAAGGACAGAGACATATTAAAGTCCACAATAAGGCTCGATCCTACCTGGACCCTCATATTCTTCCTTTATTTTTCCTATTTTTATTTTTTTCATGTTCTTTGCAACCCACATCACTTTTTGATGGTACCAAGGGCCCTTTTCCACGCCCTTAAGTGTACTCGATCGTCCATCCTCTCAAAGGATCACACATCAAGGCGAAAAGCAGTGCAGACGTGCGGTAGAGTATCCAAAGGATCTTCAAGATCACCTTTTCATTTTCTAGGACCTGTATACAGCTTTCCCTTGTTCTCGACATGTAAAATAGCCTCGAGGCCTATGGCATCATCTGTAAAAATACGTCTTGACATATCAATCAGATTATAATGGAAACAGTTTTCGCCGAACCTATTCGGTCTTGGCTTATCCCCTAATCTGTATTCCCTCTTTTCGTTCGATTGTCATATACACCTTGGCACGACTTAAATAGCTAGGGGCTCTACTCAGTCACACATATTTTTCAAAAAAGAAGTCCGAACACTTTTACAGTACACTTCGGCGCCTCAAATATAGTATTATATGCATCAGCTCCGAATCATGTCTTTGGTCAATAGTTGGGTTGCCCGGCCCCTGTGGTTACTACCTTATGTTCTACCCGTTCGACTAGGGTAGTAAAGGGGAACTGCTACGATTGTGTTTCCGGCTCATCCGGTCAAACACCTCAGTAGAGAAAGATGAAAACTGACTATCATGATGCGGCAAGAGCTGGTCAGCTATTCGGTGACTTAATATAAATATTTTGCGATTTTTCCATATTACACGAAGGACCGGCTTCGGCTCAGTTGCGCGCCTAAGGCATCCCAGTGCAGACAGCCGCATACGTACCAGGGGCTAGTACTTAACCCCCATCAAACTCCTATGGCTAAGTGAAGGTACTAAAGCTGCATAGTCTGATTGCCTGGTTCACTATGTAAGTCACCTCCTTTACGGACCAAGAGGTTGGGTCAAGAGTGATTACATGTTATTCCAAACACCCCCGTAGTATCTACGTGGGGGTTAAAGCCGACGACTGGCAAACTTTTAGAATAATAACATACGGCCGCACAGGAGGAAATTAGTTTGGATGAAAGCATAGATATATTGCAAAAGCCTTGGTTTATAATACAACGTCTGGACAGCTCAGGTACATTCACCCGAGCATAATATCCTTCGAGCATTGACCCTCTATCAACCGAGCACCCTCTAAAACATCCTCAAAATAGCGCTCTGGCTTGCGGTGGTCCTTGCCTCCGGGCAGACCCTCAGCTGCCACGAAAGCGGCCTTCATTTTCGCCCAGTGCATCTTGACACAAGCGAAGGCCATCCACGCACCTTCTATACATATCGACCGCTTGACCGCGTCAATTCGGGGAAGCACGTCGACAAGTCGCTGCACCAGGCCGAAGTAGCTGCTCAGAATGGGTTCGGCTGGCCACAGCCGGACTATGACGTCCCTCATGGCCAATCCAGACATCCTATGCAACTCGGCCCACTACGTCATCTGGTCGTTCAACAACGCTGGGCGCTCATGCATCGCGAATTGCGACCAGAAGAGCTTCTCCGTCGTGTGTCCCTCTTGGGCCTCAAAGTACCGATCGGCGTCAGCGACACTCTTTGGGAGATCCGCAAAGGCGTCTGGAGCACTCCACAGTTGCTTGAGCAAGGCATACTTCTGATTGTCGAATTTACTCTGTAAAAGAAAGGGCTTACCAGCCGTTATCTGTTTGGCCTGCTCGATCTCCTTGCGCGTCACATGGGACTCAGTCCGCGCCTCCTTGGCCCCCCTGGAGAGCCTTGGCCAGTTCGGCCGCTTGGGCCTTATTCTCCTCTTCGAAAGACTCACACTTGCTGGCGGCGTCCTGATGTCTACTACACAACCTTCTTCTTGTAGACGTTGTTGGGCCTCCAAGTGCAGAGGTTTGTAGGACAGTAGCAAATTTCCCTCAAGTGGATGACCTAAGGTTTATCAATCCATGAGAGGCGTAGGATGAAGATGGTCTCTCTCAAACAACCCTACAACCAAATAACAAAGAGTCTCTTGTGTCCCCAACACACCCAATACAATGGTAAATTGTATAGGTGCACTAGTTCGGTGAAGAGATGGTGATACAAGTGCAATATGGATGGTAGATACAGGTTTTTGTAATCTGAAAATATCAAAACAGCAAGGTAGTAAGTGGTAAAAGTGAGCGTAAACGGTATTGCTGTAGCGACCCGACCTCAGACGGTCAAGTCTCTGTGCTTCAGTGTCATCCCTGGATCGGTAATGCTGACACACACAGTACTTCGAAGGATTTATAACAGAGTAGAAATCACACACTTATTACAATGAATGTCTCAAAAGATAACTTATTACAATAAATATGGCTTAAGGCCATCTAAATACGATAATAGTGGAATGCTTAGAAGATAAAGCGAGTCCATCAACTCCAACGGCATAGCTGAGTGCATGACAAACGACCTACGACATCTTACTCGTCGTCTGAAAAGTCTGCAACATGATACGTTGCAGCCCGAGAACGAGTCAGCACATGGAATATGCTGGCAATATAATACAGTAGAGCAATGAACAGATAAATGCTATCACTACATGCAATATGGCTGGTGGAGGCTCTATGGTTATATTGTTTTTGTGTAAAGCCAATTTTTCCCTACAACAAAGGAATATATTTTATTTAACTATCATGGTAGTTGAAACATCATTGAGAAGGTTCCTCCAACTCAATCCCAATTAAAGTATTCATTAACCCAACAAATTAATTTAGAGTGATGAGATCAAATCAATAATTCAAGTACCAGATACTCAAGATGTCCATAACTGGGGACACGACTAACCATGATTAGTTTATACACTCTGCAGAGGTTCGCGCACTTTTCCCCACAAGACTCGATCTCCTCCGTTGGATTTCTCGCACTACAAGGTGTTTGAGAAATGGATGACCGAGACACAGTCTTTCAGAAGCATTAACTCTTTACTCTGGGTGGACCGTTACACCTACTTTCCCCTACATCTGCTAGCCCACCACTGAAAGAGGTCACACACATACTCAACTATGCCAGAGCCCATAATGGCTTGTGGCTGCACACGGAAGTTTCTAGCATGAATAAACTTATGACCCCTTTGAGCCTGGGTGGCGGACCGTAGGATGATCACACGGGTACTGCGGGATATCCTAGGACAACACTGGATTCTCCAGGTGCCCACAAGCAATCCACCCAGATGTGTGTTAAAGTTGCCACCTTAAGTTGAACCATTAATTAAGAATCTCACATCTGTCATGGATACACTCAAACCCAATCCACGTCTATGAGCATAGCATAGCAATATAATCATAACATAGAAGTAACTCCCAAGGGTTTGATAATAAAAGGGAAATTGGTTCCTACCTCATCAACTACTTCCCAAACCCACATGTTAAGATATCCTACTCATGCAATGTGTGAGGGTTGTAACTAATGCATAAAACTGGGTAATCAAGGGGGTATGATCAAAGTGTTACTTGCCTTGCTGACGATCTTGCAAATCCTAAAGACTCGTAGTAGCACGCTTCGCACTCCGGGAATTCTATCGCAAACAAACAATAGCATACCTAAGAAATCGAGCAAAGATGCACGCATAAATCTCATATAAGAAGATCTAACCAGAAAGTTCAGCTGAAGAACTCCGGTTTGCAAAAATAATCAAATCAAATGGAGCAACGAAACTCAAACTGCGAAAGAAACAAGATCCGATTACTAATATAGGCTAAAGTCAAGTTTACAGTACCAAAATTTTGTTTAAGTTGGTTAAACGGAAAGAGGGCTTCGAGACGAAGATCTAGGCACTTGTTTCACCTGATTCGGATAAACGAGTGAAAAGATAAACTAGATCGAAGATTAGGGCAGAAATCGCGATCGAAAATAATCGCGGAAAAATCCTGGAAAATAAAATGAGACGAACAGGCTAACGAACGAACGTCCGTTGTCTGTGCCTAACTAACGAATAGCGTTATTTAAAACAAATGTACGGACGAACGTCCGCTATTTAACCGAACCGAAAAAACCAAAACAAAACCGATCTTAAAAAATGAGATCTAGGGTTTCGAACGAAAAAAAGACGAGTGGCTTTCTAACGAAAACCGGCGGAGGCGGGCGGCTACCTCGGCGAGGTCCAGCAGGGTCGGCGGCGGCTCCGGTGGGGTTGGCGGCGGCGGCGGTGAGCGGATCCGGCGGCGGGGCGGCGGAATGGAACGGCGGCGACGCTGCGGGGCGGCGGCTAGCGGCGGCGGCGCGACATGGAAATCGAGGCAGGGCGCGGTGGCTGGCTAGGGTTTCGTCGGCGGGTCTGGTGGGTCGGGTGGGCTAGCGGGGCGGCTTATAAAGGCCGGCCGGGTCGGAGTCCAGGTCGGACACGACCCGGTTAGGCCGGTAACTTTTTTTTTAAATCCTGACATGGAAAAACAAATAAAAGAAATACTAAACGGACTCCAAAAATCCCAAAATAAATTTTCACGATCCTCTAATAATATTCCGGACAAAGTGAACATTTATTTGGGCCTCCAATGCAATTTTTAAAAACGCATATTTTTCCTAATTCTAATAAAATAACGAAAAAAATCCAAAATAATATATTCATTTGGTTTTAATATTTTTCTCCAAATTCCATTTATTTTGGAGAAGTCATATTATCTCCTCTCATATATTTTTAATATGAAATATTTTCGGAGAGAAAAATAATTAAAACCAAAGTGATCCTTCTTTCGATATTTGAGAAAATTCAAATATGAGAACTATGAAATCCCCAACTCTCTCCGAGGGTCCTTGAGTTGCTTAGAATTTCGAGGATCGCAAAAACACTAATGCAATAAAATATGATATGCATGAATGACCTATGTATAACATTCCAAATTGAAAATTTGGGATGTTACAAACCTACCCCCCTTAAGATGAATCTCGTCCTCGAGATTCGGGTTGGCTAGAAAATAGGTGTGGGTGGTCTTTGAGTAGATCATCCTCTCGTTCCCAAGTGGCTTCTTCCTCGGTATGGTGGCTCCACTGAACTTTGCAAAATTTGATAACTTTGTTGCGATTAACTCGGCTGGCAAACTCGAGAATCTTGACTGGTTTCTCCTCATAGGTCAGATCACTATCCAACTGAATTGCTTCCAGGGGCACCGTATGTCTCAGAGGGATATTGGCCATCTCAACATGGCACTTCTTCAACTGGGAAATGTGAAACACACCATGAACTCCTGACAGTCCTTCGGGTAACTCCAACTTGTAGGCAACCTCTCCCATACGTTCCAAAACTCGGTATGGTCCTACAAATCTCGGGGCTAACTTTCCCTTAACTCCAAAATGTTTAACTCCTCGCAGAGGTGACACTCGCAGATATGCTTTGTCCGCGATTTCATAGACTACGTCCCTGTGTTTTGAGTCTGCATAACTCTTCTGTCGGGACTGAGCTACCTTCAGTCTATCTCGAACCAGCTTAACCTTCTGATGTAGGGTGGAACCCTATACGGCCGATCTTTCACGACATGAGCGGATCCCACGATGAACACGAAGAACGCGGGGGGAAAATGAGGGAAGACACAAAGGAAACACAAGAGAAACACCAAACCGACACAAGAAAGTCACACATGTGCTAGATCCTCGGATACATAAGAGTTCACATGGTACACAGTCAACTACGGACGATACAAGGGTAGCCGGTTTTCTCCGTGAGGAGGTCTTGATGTTCTTCTCTGCGAGGAGGTCTTGAATCTAAAAGGATCTTCTCCGAAGAGGCCGCGGTCTCTCACGAGGAGTAGATCCGATGTGGATGAGCAATGCTCTATCTCTCAAATGAGCTAAACCGATGCTAACCCTAGAAAGTTGGACGAGGTGGAGTATATATAGTCTTAGTGCAAAAGAGGGGGGCGAAGGGGTACATGGGTTGCGGCCCAACATGAAACAGCGCACAGGCGTCGGACGTCCGGAGGTCACGGATTGTCCGGAGGCTCGCGAGGGTCCGGACGTCCGGTGCCTGTCAGACGTCCGTAGATTCGGCTCGGGTGTTCTTCGGTCGGTCGTTAGGTCGAGGTCGGACGTCCGGGCGTCGGTCGTCCGTGGGGCATCAGATGTCCGTCTGTTTTGGCTCGGTTGTGGAAGTGTCGGTCGTCCGTGGGGTATCAGATGTCCGTCTATTTTGGCTCGGTTGTGGAAGTGTCGGTCGTTCGGAGGAGGCCGGACGTCCGGAGCCTAGAGGTCATTGGACGTCTGGGGTTCGTCAGTCGTCCGGAGCCTGGAGACTTTGAGTAGCTATTCTTTTTCGTCTCCGTCTTCATGTCCATCTTCCTCTTCTTCTTCTTCTCCTTGCTCCTTAGCTTCTCCATGATACCTGAGTATGCACAATGTGTCCATATGAGGTAGTAGCCATGTCTCACATGCATCGAAGTGGAAATATGAGAGGAGTGATGTCACCTCGGTTTCGAGAGCTCTTGCACGTGCTCGTGTCATGGGTCCGCTAGGCACTTGGTGAGGCGATGGTAGGTCCATGGGGATGACCTTGGGATGCTCTGCATCATCTCCCCTCCCTTGGGGAAGATCCGTCCTCGGATCAAATTCTTCATCACCATGGAAGGGAGAGAGATCTTTGATGTTGAAGATGTCGCTCACGGAGTACTTGTCGCGTGGAATGTCAATCTTGTAGGCATTGTCGTTGTAGCGTGCAAGCACCTTGAAGGGTCCATCCGCTCATGGTCGAAGCTTGGACTTGCGTTCTTGTGGAAAGCGGTCCTTGCGAAGGTGTAGCCACACGAGATCACCAATGTTGAAGGCCATAGGTTACTTGTTGAAGTTGAGCTTGGTCGCAAGGCATTGAACTTGGCACTCGATGGTGTTTCTTGTATCTTCATGCACCTTCTTGAGATGTGTCACACACGCACTTGCGTCCAAATTGATGCGCTATTGGAGTGGTAGAGGGAGAATGTCCAAAGGGGACAAAGGGTTGAATCCGTAGACGACCTCGAAGGGGGACTTGCCGGTTGTTGAGTGTCGTGCTCGGTTGTAGGCGAACTCGGTGATAGGTAGGCACTCCTCCCACTCCTTGATGTTCTTCTTGATGAGTACTCGAAGTATAGTGGAGAGTGTGCGGTTGGTAACTTCCGTTTGGCCGTCGGTTTGTGGATGATACGCCGTGGAGAAAAATAGCTTGATTCCGATCTTGGCGCATAGGGTCTTCCAAAAGTAGCTAAGGAACTTGACATCGCGGTCCGAGACGATCATCTTTGGCACTCCGTGTAGACGCAATATTTCCCTACAAAAGAGAGTAGCAACATGTGAAGCATCGTCTATCTTGTTGCAAGGAATGAAATGTGCCATTTTTGAGAAACGGTCCACAATGACAAATACTGAATCCTTCCCATTTCTAGTCCTAGGCAAACCAAGTACAAAGTCCATGCTAATGTCTTCCCATGGTTGATATGGAATTGTCAAAGGCATATAAAGGCCATGAGATTGAGCTTTGGACTTAGCTTTGCGACATCTAGAGCATCGGTTGGTGAAGCGATTGACGCCACGAAACATCTTGGGCCAATAGTAGTTCTTTCAGAGCGTAGAGAACGTCTTGTCGCGTCCAAAATTTCCCATTAAGCGTCCTCCTTGAGATTCCTGCAAAAGCAACAAACGAAGAGAAGACTCTGGGATGCAAAGTTTGTTAGCTCTCATAAGATATCCATATTTGATGTAATAGAGTTCCCAAGAGGTGTGCATCAAACACTTGGCATAAGGAGTAGCAAAAGTAGGATCATGCTCATACAAGTCTTTGATATGCTCAAAACCAATGACATCCAATTCAAGTTAAGTAACAAGCATGCATATGCGAGAAAGGGCATCCGGCACAATGTTTTCTTTATCTTTAATGTACTTGATGACATAAGGAAAAGACTCAATAAATTCACTCCATTTAGCATGACGCTTGTTCAACTTGGTTTGGCCCTTAAGATACTTGAGCGTTTCATGATCGGTATGAATGATAAACTCATGAGGGCGAAGATAGTGTTCCAATTCATGCAAAACGCGGACTAAAGCATAGAGCTCTTTGTCATAGATGGGGTAATTGAGTTGCGCACCGGAGAGTTTCTCACTAAAGTAAGCTATGGGGCACTTCTCTTGCGTTAACACACCACCTGTGCCATTACCACTAGCATCGCAATGAATCTCAAAGGGTTTTTCAAAGTTGGGTAATGCAAGCACGGGAGCATGAGTAAGAAAATTCTTAAGCTCATTGAAAGCGGTATCTTGGGATGGTCCCCAAACAAAAGGCGCATTCTTCTTGCTCAAAGCATGCAAAGGCAAAGCAATGGTGCTAAAATCTTTCACAAAGCGACGATAGAAACCTGCAAGGCCAAGAAAGCTACGCACTTGTTGCAAATTAGTTGGTTGTGGCCAAGTCTTAATAGCATTGATCTTGGACTCATCAACATGAACACCCTTAGAAGAAACAATAAAACCCAAGAAAACGAGCTTGTCAACGCCAAAAATGCATTTCTCCATATTAGCATTGAGGTGCTCTTTTCGAAGAGTTTGCAAAACGGTTCGAACATGGGTGACATGATCTCTAAGAGATTTGCTATAAACAAGGATATCATCAAAGTAGACCACAACAAATATACCAATGTAAGGCCGAAAGACATGATTCATAAGACGCATAAAAGTACCCGGTGCTTCCGAAAGACCCATAGGCATGACTAACCACTCATATAAGCCAAACTTGGTTTTGAAAGCGGTTTTCCATTCATCGCCCTCTTGTATGCGGATTTGATAGTAACCACTCTTAAGATCAATTTTGGAAAAGATAGTGGCACCACTAAGTTCATCAAGCATGTCATCAAGGCGTGGAATGGGATACCTATAACGAACGGTGATAGCATTGATATGTCTACAATCGGAGCACATGCAAAAGCTACCGTCTCGTTTTGGCACAAGAATGACCGGGACGACACAAGGGCTCAAACTTTCACGCACATGTCCATGGTCTATGAGATGCTTTACTTGCCTTTGTATTTCTTTGGTTTCTTCAGGGTTGGCGTGGTAAGGAGCTTTGTTCGGAAGCGGTGCTCCGGGGATGAGGTCGATGCGGTGCTCAATGCCTCGTAGTGGAGGTAGTCCTGGAGGTAGCTCGTCGGGGAAAACATCGTGAAATTCCTGCAAAAGAGAAGACAACACTAGAGGAAGAGTGTGAGAAGTGTTAGTTTGTGGTGCATTGTCATTGCACACAAGGACATAGTGTAGGACACTAGATGGGTTCTCACACACTCCTCTTATCTCACTTTTGGTGGCAAATAGGACTAAGTTCTTCTTTTCACTCATCATGGAGGTGTTCGATTTGGGCTTGTGGCGCTCACTCTCTTTTTGGTGGCTCGCTCTCTCACTATGATCTCCACGATGGGTGGCTTGCTTGTCGGTGATCACTTGGCTTGGCGGCATTGGACGAATGACGTACTCCTTGCCCTTCATCTTGAAGATGTAGTGGTTCGTTCGGCCATTGTGGATGACTCCTCTATCAAATTGCCATGGGCGTCCAAGGAGAAGGTGGCAAACGGTCATTGGAACAACGTCGCACTCCAAGGTGTCTTCGTAGGCGCCAATTTTGAAGGAGACTTGTACTCGAGGCTCGACTTGGATAGTGTCGGAGTCACTAAGCCATTGCACTTTGTATGGATGTGGGTGCTTCGTCTTGGGCAATTGGAGCTTGGAGCAAAGTTCTTCACTTGCGAGGTTATGACAACTCCCTCCATCGATGATGACCTTGACGGATCTTCCATTGATGCTGGCCTTGGTGTGGAAAATGTGGCATCTTTGGTCTTCTTCTTGGTGATGTTGGAGAGTCAAGACCTTGGAGTCAACAAGAGCGGGACTTGAATCTTCATCGCGAAAGACTTGTTCCTCTTCATCATTCACTTGCCGGTGCATGGCGACTTGCTCAAGAGCGTCCATTTCTCCTTCACTCATCGAGTCGTATGTGCCGTCGTCGTTGAGGATCATTGTCCGCTTGTTGGTGCACTCATAGGACTTGTGGCCTCGGCCTCCGCATGTGAATCATTTGAAGGAACTCATCTTGACGGTCTCATCAGTGGGTGTTGGGGATATTACTACTAGACGTAAACCAGCTAGGAGTGGCCGGATTAACTCGATGAAGATTAGAAGCCCAGGAAGACAAAGGACATTGGCGCTTTATGAAGACCCAAGGCCCAAAGGCGGGTTAAGGCCTGTAGACATAAAACGACATTATCATGTAAACTTGTATTGTAAGATAGGAGGAATAGAGACCGAGTTGGACACGTTGATGATCCGGCCTCGGGACTCTGTAAACCGATGGGCGTCGACCTATGTATATAAAGGGACGACCTGACGGCGGTTTAGGGACAACACACAACAACTCGAGAGCCAGGCAAAGCGGATTCGCTCCCTGGTCATCGGAACCCTAGCAATTCCATCACAACTGGAGTAGGCTTTTACCTTCATCGTAAGGGGCTGAACCAGTATAAAACTCCCGCGTCCCTTGTCCGCTTTAACCCCTTTAAGCTAACCCGTAGCGATGGCTCCATGACTAAGTCCTTTCACAAGGACATCTGCCGTGACAAAACCACGACAGTTGGCGGCCACCGTGGGGCTATCGCACGATGGTTTCGAGTTCTTGAAGGGCAGCTTCGAAGGACTCAAGGGATACGCTGTGGGCCAGATGACTAAAAGTCATCGCGGCAAGCTCTATATCGACGACACATGATGGGGGTCCCGAGGCCGGTTCAATTGAATACGGGTACCGGGTCCCCTTTAGTGGAATTCACGTCTTCATCGGCAAGATCGGCAAACCAGGCCCTGAGCCGGACATCTGCACCGACATCATCGAGACGGCTCAGCGTGCAAGCTCTGCCCCAGTTCAGCCCGCCGTAAAGCTTGTCTTCGTAGGTGTCATCCACGGAGCAGAATATGAGGATGGATCGGCATCTGGTGGAGAAACCGTTGTCTGCTCCGATGATGAGTCTTCAATCGGAGAGACCGAGTTGCTATACCAGCTGCAGGATGGCCGGGTTAGTGGAGGTTCCGATGGCAACAGTATTCCGGACCCCCTTGATTTGCCAAACCGGGTCGCGGTCTTCATGGCCGGTACACAGCCAGCACAACACGCTTCTACCACTGCGGCAATGATCTCTGGTTCAGGAACAACAACGCAAGCAGGGGCAGGGGGCTCTGTGCCGCCTCCGGCTCAAGTTTTATCTGATCTATTCGACGCTTTAGCAACATTGTTGGCGGCGGAGGTGGACGCGGCGAGCCGGGATCAGCACAACGCAGAGATTGCAAAGGTGAAGGATCATATCACTCAAGCTAAAGCGGACCTAGCAGCAGAAAACACCAGGATGGCTACAGAGCGGGCCAGATTGGAGGCTCAGGCATACTGGCTTATGCTGGATCAGAGTGCTTCAGATGACATCATGAGGAGAAGATACCGATCGCGCCGTCCGTCGGGCTTGGAGGCGAGGAATCTCTTTAACACACCCGGAGCAGGCACCAGCAACCAACCTGTGGTAAACCGGGCGGAGGCACCTGTGACCGGGGCGCCGGTTCAGCCTCGTGCGACGGACCCGCTCCTCCGCCTCGTCAAAACGTCCTTCCACCACATCGCGTCTCAACACCTCCGGGTCATTACTCTAACCCGTTGGATAACATCGTTGCGGCCACTTCACGATTGGTAGCTCTCCCGATTGATGGCGAGTCCCCCGTAGCGGTTGAGACACGACGGGCTAGGGAGCTCCTACAGACGGCTTTGACTCAGCAGCATGCCTATTCATATAGCCGTGAAAGGATTCATTCCACTCCCCGCCCAAGCCAGAGCTACAGAAGGCACATCGATGAGCCGGCCGTATCAAGCAGTGCGAGGAATCGTAATCTGCCCCGTGGCAATAACCCGGCGGGTGGTGGTGGCAATGCCTAGGATGTAGTGGATCACGCTAGGGCACATCGGGAAGCTGAGTTAGCGGCGCAGCACGAGGCTCCGGTTCGTCAGCTCACTCCGGTTCATCCAACAACATCGGTGGAACCAGGGGTTACTTCTAGTTCTTTGGGGTTGCCATGTCTTCTTCCAGCGCTGCGCAACGTACGGTTACCCAAGGACTTCAAGGGCCCGCGTAAGGTGCCGAATTACACCGCCGATTTATCCCCTGAGTCATGGGTGGAGAGTTATGAGATGGCAATGGAGATACTGGATGTGGACAAAGCGGCGCGTGACAAGTACTTTACCATGATGTTGGAGGGAACAACTCGCACATGGCTAAAAAATCTGCCAGCTAACTCTATTGGATCATGGGCCGAGTTAAGGGCCCGGTTTATCCAGAACTTCAAAGATACGTGCAAACAGCCCATGTCCATCGTGGATTTAGCTGCCTGTGTCCAAGAGGAAGGAGAATCAACGACCCACTGGGTGCGCCGGGTTTCGGAGATTTTGCATTCGTCGGACCGCGTCAACGCTGACACAGCCGTTTTAACATTGGAGGGCAATTGCCGGTTTACACCTTTGAAGCCGAAATTGGGATGGCTTAAACGCCATTGTAATGACATGGGAACACTCATGGCGGCTCTGGTGAAGTATGCCGACTCTGATAGTACCAAGGACCCCGAGTCTGAGGATGACAAGACAGGGAAGGGAAAGAAGAGAGGCAATGCGAAGGGGCAGCAACATAACCCGGCAGGTCATGGGAACAATGGTAAACGCAAGGCAGACAATAGCTTGGACTTTGTGGCTAACACCAACGCCCAGGATAACTGTCAGCGGCGTAAGGGTAAACTGCCCCAGTGGGGTGGGGGGTCAGGCACCAACCTAGAGCGCCTGTTAAATCAACCTTGCCAAAGCACGGATCAAAGGAGAGACCCGCTACGCATCTTTGGAAAGAATGCTTCATTATGCGGGAGTTCAAAAATTCAAATCCTTTTCAATATGACAATGGGCCGCCCGACGGTTCAGGAGGCGGTTTCCATGGGCCGGGTTATGGTGGTGGCAGTTCCGGTTCAGGGTTTCAGGGCAACCAAACCGGACATGGCAATCCGAACAGCCAAGGCAACCAGGGAGGTTACAACCATCAGGGGAATCAACAGCAGCAGCAATCCGGTTATTAGAGCAACCCGAAATAGTTGAATAGTGGGCAGTATCATGTCTTCACCACTAGCCTATGTAAGCGTGATCAGAAACTTCATAAAAGGGCTGTTAACTCTGTTGAACCGGCGATACCTCGTTATCTGCACTGGTCCGAACAACCCATCCTGTGGAGCCGAGAGGATCATCCACCCTGGGTTGACAATCCGAGTCATTTGGCTTTAGTGGTGGCACCCCAGGTTGGGGGGTACAAATTTACCAAGGTGCTTATGGATGGAGGAAGCAGTATCAGTATCCTTTACTACGAAACCTTTCGTCGCATGGGGTTAACAGATAAGAATCTTAAACCGTCGAACACTTTGTTTCATGGAGTAGTGCCCGGTAAATCGGCATACCCAGTTGGTAAGATAGCTCTGGAAGTTGCTTTCGAAGAAGATCATGATTCAAGATCAGAGGTGTTGACTTTTGAAGTAGTGAAAATCAAGAGTCCATATCATGCCCTGTTCGGGCGGCCGGCTTATGCTAAGTTCATGGCCAGGCCTTGTTATGTTTATCTGTAGCTTAAGATGCCGGGTCATAAGGGGACCATCATGGTGCATGGAAGCCGGAAGATCGCTTTGGAATGTGAGGAAGGGGATGCAGCTTATGCTGAGTCGGTTTGTGCCACGGAGGAGCTGAAATTTTACAAAGACAATGTTGATCCGGCAGATATGACTTCTTTGAAAAAGCCAACTACTGAGCATGATCCGACACTAAAGTTTAAATTAGCTGAGGAGACTAAACTGGTTGACTTTGTTCCTAGCGATTCATCCAAGCAGTTCAGTATCAGCGCTAACTTGGAACCGAAATAGGAAGGCGCGCTCATCGAGTTCATCCGTGAGAACCGGGACATCTTTGCATGGAAGCCTTCTGACATGCCAGGTGTACCGAGGGAACTAGCTGAGCACACCCTTAATATAGATCCTAAATTTAAACCAGTCAAGCAGTTTCTTCGCCGCTTCAACAAAGAAAGGCGTAAGGCTATTGGTGAGGAGGTAGCCCGACTTTTGGCAGCAGGGTTTATCGTGGAAGTCTTTCACCATGAGTGGCTAGCTAATCCGGTGCTAGTACTTAAGAAAAATGGCACTTGGCATATGTGTGTGGATTACACAGACTTGAACAAGGCCTGTCCAGCTGATCCCTTTGCTCTCCCTTGTATTGATCAGATTATTGATGCTACGACAGGTTGTGACCGCTTGTGTTTTTTGGATGCTTATTCTGGTTATCATCAGATCAAAATGGCAGTTAAGGACCAGGAGAAGGCAACCTTCATAACTCCCTTTGGAGCCTTCTGCTATGTATCTATGCCTTTCGGGCTCAAGAGTGCCCAGGCAACTTATTAGCGTTGTGTTCAGAATTGTCTACATAAACAGATTGGACGCAATGTACATGCATATGTGGATGATATTGTGGTGAAATCCAGAAAGGAGGAGACATTGATAGGTGACTTGAGGGAAACTTTTGATAACCTCCGGGTTTATAAGATGATGCTTATTCCGGCCAAATGTGTCTTTGGTGTACCGGTAGGCAAGCTTTTGGGTTTTCTAGTGTCTAACAGGGGGATTGAAGCTAATCCGGAGAAAATCACAGTTATCACGTCTCTGGCTAAACCGGCGTGCATTAACGATGTTCAACGTTTGGCGGGCTGGATTGCAGCCTTAAGCCGGTTTATTAGTCGCCTTGGAGAGAAGGCTATCCCTTTGTATCAGATGTTAAAGAAAACGGATCACTTCGTCTGGAGTGATGCTGCTGATGAAGCACTTGCAGATCTGAAAAGACAGTTAGCCAAGCCACCTGTCCTTGCAGCTCCAGTTGATAAGGAGCCTTTATTGCTATATGTGGCTGCTAATGCCCGAGCTGTTAGTGTGGCTATTGTTGTGGTGCGCAAGGAGGTTGGGAAAGAGTATCCGGTTCAATGGTCGGTTTATTATATCAGCGAGGTGCTTATAGAGTCCAAACAGAGATACCCACATTGGCAGAAACTGGTGTATGGAGTTTTTATGGCAAGCCGGAAGCTCAAGCATTATTTTCAAGGTCATCCTATCATAGTGGCCAGTTCAGCTCCACTGGGAGATATCATCCAAAACAGAGAAGCAACTGGCCGGATTGCTAAGTGGGCTATTGAGCTTGGACCTCACGGGCTCAAATATACACCTCGCACAACAATCAAATCCCAAGCACTTGTGGACTTCATCAATGATTGGAAAAAGTCACAGGCACCAGAGGAAAATCCAGATAACACTTATTGGACTATTCACTTTGATGGGTCCAGGCAATTGGAGGGCTCGGGGGCTGGAGTCATATTAACTTCCCCACGAGGTGATAAGTTTTGTTATGTTCTCCGTTTAATGTTCCCTTGTACTAACAATGCAGCTGAGTACGAGGCTTTGCTCCATGGTCTTCGGATGGCTAAGGAAATGAACTTAAGCCGGGTTAAGTGCTTCGGTGACTCAGACCTGGTAGCTCAACAGGTATCTGGAACTTGGGATTCCAAGGATCCACTTATGGCAGCATATAGACGAGAGGTGGATGCAGTGGTTGGTCACTTCAAGGGTTATCAAGTGGACCACATAGACCGGCGGAAGAATGAAGCAACAAACGCTTTAAGTCCCTTAGGCTCTCAACGTAAACTGGTGCCACCCAATACCTTCCTCGATGTATTGCATAATCTATCAGTGAAGATACCTACGGAAGAGAATTTGGTTGTGCCTGACCCGGAGGCTCAATTGGTGGTGGCTCTTCATATTATTCCGGATTGGACGGTCCCGTACCTGGCATACATGAACTGGGGCGAGTTACCAAACGACGAAACTCTGGCCCGACAGATAATCCGACGATCCAAATCAATGACCATTGTCAATGGAGAGCTACATCATTGTAGTGTCACAGGAGCGTTTCAGCGTTGTGTCTCTCCTCAAGAAGGTTGTGAGATCTTGCGTGAGATTCACGAGGAGATTGTGGTCACCATGCCGGTTCAAAATCCTTGGTGGCTAAGGCTTTTCGTCACGGCTTCTATTGGTTGACGGCTCAGGCTGATGCTGAGGATCTGGTAAAGAGGTGTGATGGTTGTCAAAAGTTTGCACGCCGTGCTCATGTTCCGGCCCAAGAGTTAAGAATGATCCCAATAACTTGGCCATTTGTAACTTGGGGGCTCGATATGGTTGGACCTTTTAAGAGGTCCAAGGATAAGAAGACTCACCTATTGGTAGTAGTTGATAAGTTTACCAAGTGGGTAGAGGCAGAGCCAGTCAGTAAGTGTGATGCAGCCACGACGGTTCAATTCATCAAAAAAGTGATATTCCGGTTTGGTTTTCCACACAACATTATCACTGATAATGGTACTAATCTGTCCAAAGGTGCTATGGAGGAATTCTGTCAACGAGAGCACATCCGACTTGACGTGTCATCAGTGGCTCACTCCCAATCTAACGGCCAGGCAGAAAGGGCCAATCAAGAAATTTTGAGAGGTATCAAACCCCGGCTTATGGTTCCTTTAAAGTGGACGCCGGGTTGTTGGGTGGAGGAGTTACCTTCCGTGTTATGGAGCATCAACACCACACCAAACAGATCTATAGGTCACACGCCTTTCTTCATGGTTTACGGAGCAGAGGCAGTTCTTCCTAGTGACATACGTCATGACTCGCCCCACGTGGCGGCTTATGTTGAAGCTGATAACGAGAAAGCACGTCAGGATTCACTGGACTTGTTAGATGACGAGCGTGATCTTGCGGTAGCACGTTCGGCGATTTACCAACAAGATCTGCGACGTTATCACAGCCGCCGGGTTAAAACTAGGACTTTTCAAGAAGGCGATCTGGTGCTCCGGCTCATCTAGGATCAGACTGATATGCACAAGTTATGCACAAGTTATCCCCACCTTGGGAAGGGCCTTTTGTGGTCAGCAAAAATTTGCACAATGGATCATACTACCTCATTGATGTTCGAGAGCACAAAGACTCACGTAAATCAGAGGAGGAGACCCAACGGTCGTGGAATATAGCTCATCTTCAGCCTTACTATACTTGAGCCATCGGCTACTTCTATGTACATACTTATGACAATGTATATATTATAGTCAATATAATAAATCGGAGCCTTAGCTAAAGCGGGGTCTCTGTTTGTTTTACATCATGTGTTTTCATGGGGGCTTCTGTTTACAAAGCGGAGTTCTATTAATCCAGCTTGTCAAGCCACATATATAAAAGGAAATCACTAGGGGGCTAGGTCATATCTGAACCTTAGCTACACCTCTTGATCGGCTTATAGCCAAAGGGACATTGCTAGGGGGCTTGGTTGTATTTACACCATAGCTACACCTCTTGATAGGCTTAAAGCCAAAAAGGAAATTATGTGGGGCCAAAGAGAGTGTTGCACCAGCACAAATCAAACATAGGCACCCACCGAGCACAGCTCAAATGTTGCTTAGGGGCTCTTTGCTTCTCAAAGAACAAAGAGTCTGCACCTTTGCAATAGGCTGTCAAGCCAGGCTTGGAAGCCAGGTGTATTCACCTAAAACCTTGGGTTATCCTGCCTCTTGAAGTAAGCCACTCCATCTAGGTAAACCTGGTATGACCCATCGAACGTTTGACAAGTCAATCTCATAGACCCTAAACTTGTCAAAGTTAAAACGATGATTGGTTAAAGATTGAGGTCCATCTTAAAAGGCTTTGAAAAATGGTTCAACTCAGTGACCTGGCAGCCCATGAAAAGCCTCGATTTAGGGCCTGTCAGCCCATGAAAAGCCTTGCATATTCTTCTTGTGTTTTTTGAAGTTGTTCTTTTTTGATATTCATAAGTATTTTTGATAAATCGGCGTTTATTAAAACATGACATGACTTACAATGCTAAATTGTTAGTACATGATGAGCTATAATCCGCCTTTTTCTGTTCCGGTCTGGTTTTGACTACTAGTCACCAGTGTGATATGGTTAAACCGGTGTTTATTATAACCTGGTATGGTTTTATCGTAAACCGGCAAGCCTGCAAGGAGTCATCTACACTCCAGCTTGGTGTTATCACCTCTTTTACACAGCCATGGGCGAAAAGAACAAGGTAACAAGTATTTTTCTATCTTGTAAAACAGCCTTGGTCCTACATCCAGCTTCTATTTTTTGGGCATCATGACCCGTCCAGCGGTAAACCGCCAGGACCCTTTTTCAATCTCTTGTATGCAGGAGCAAGTTAACATACAACCACTGCGGATTTGAATATAAAATAACAATCCCAAAAGCATGGCGAGTTATCAGAATCCAGCAACATAAGTATGCTCGATGGCATAACAGACAAAGTGTTTGAACTAGCCTATTACAAGGCGTTTTTCAGCCCACACAGGATAAATGTTTCAGCAAGAGAGGGTAGGATCTGACGGGCTAAAGCGACTCTCTGGTTCAGGATTCATCATCAGGACGACTTGACGATTGCGGATCATCTTGAGTAGGTGCATCCTCCTCCTCTCTACCCAGTGGCTGGAAATCAATTGTTGTCCAATCGATTCTGGTCAAAGCTTGGAACATGGTTTCTTCACTTATAAGGGGGGAAGGATCAATGTTAGGGGCATAAGTGTGCTTACGAATTGGTGGAATAAGATCCTCTACATCATGTATCGGCGCGGGATGTCTTTTCTGATCAACATCATAAACCGGCTGATAATGAGACAGATCTGTTTCATCCGCCAATTTGCTCGTTATGGGTCGCATTTCCCTTGTGAGTCTTCGGAGATCATCATTGTTGAATTCTGAACTGTCTTCCTTTACGCTGGGGTAGCCTTGGCCAATTTCTGTTGGTTCAAGATCTGGAATCCATGCCTTGTCCCGGATTAGCGCAGTTGCGCCTGACCTTGCAGCTGATTTCTTCAGTTCATCCAACCGGGCAGGTAGCATTGACAACTTCTCGATGGTTTCTTTTATCAAAGTTGGAGGAGGCCTGTTGTAAGCAGCAACACAGATAGCCCGTTGCGATCCGGAATATAGCTGCTCTATCAACGTATAGGCAGCCTTCAGCTTCATCCGCATATCAGAGCCCAGATGGGTAATGCAGGTCCCTGTGACATTGCAAGCATAAGTAAACCGGTAGTTGATAAGGAAAAGGTGACCTAGAAAAATGTTAGATGAGGACGCTTACCAAACACAGCAGAAGTCATAGCGTTTATTTGCTGCTTTAAACCGATGAGTTCCTCAACCACCGGTTTTAGGGCTGCTTCTGCGTCTTCGGCCTTCTTTGCTAAAGCGGCCTTCTCCGTGTCCCGATCTGCACGCTCCTTCTTAAAGCTTTCCTTCAGCTTCTCCATGGCTGCTAAAGCATTAGTCAGTTCCTCCTTGGCTTTGGACGCCTCCGCTTGCTGAGATTTAATGTTCTCCTGAAGGTCGGCGGTTTGAGCATCCTTCTTACTCAACTCGGCCTACAAAGACATGATATATCATCAATGGGTTATGTATATTTGAAGTACCAAGCACATAACAAGTTATGCACTTTGTACTTGGGGGCTAATGCCTATTTGCTCTGTTATCAGAAATTTTTGCAAGTCCCAAGTACAATGCAAGCATTATCCTTGACACTTGGGGGCTAATGTACATCTGTTCAAATTGAAGCATTGGTTAAAGACCCGGTTTACCTTGGAAAGATAAACCGACCCTTGGGAACTGCACAGGCAAAAAGTACAGGAACACAATGATAAAGTACCGGTTTATTTTAAAGACTACTTGACGTGTGAAAGATAAGCATGCAAGGGTTAAGATATTACAAAGTCCCGATTTATGATTGCCATCATACACAGGCCCTTGGGGGCTACTAGAGTTGGTACTTACAAATTGGATTTAAGAAAGGAAAAGTGATGAAAATACCTCATAGCGCTCCTTCATCAGATTAACTAAACTGGCTTCATAGTCACGGTTTGAGTGCAGACGGTTTAGAAAGCCAGAGTGGAGTTCTTGAGCACTGAGGTGGGCATAGCTTGATAAATCAGTGTTCCATTTGCCTTTTTCCATGGCAGCACACTCTTCCTTGGCACTATGTTTTGGCAAGACAACAGGATGGCTAGGAGAAGTGTGGCCGACACCAGTAATGATAACATCATCTTCCTTGTCACCAGCAGCTTTTCCTAGAGTTGATGAAATATCAGCCGCCTTCACTAGACTAGAAGGTCCGTCATTAGTCTGGACTGGACTGGCCGTTTTATCATCTTGCACAACGGTATCAACTTCTGCTTGTTCATCAACGTTATGATCTCGAGGGGGCGGTTCATCTAATGAGGCCTCAGTATTTGGACCTTCCGGTTTAGTAGTCAGCTTCGATTCAATTACCACATGGTCTTCAGGCGGGTTATTTACCCGAGCCTTCTTACTAGGTATGGGTTTGGCTCTAAAAAGAACAGATGCAAAGGTTAGCATAGCATATAAAGTGTGAAACATCAAAAAGATTGGATTGAAATACTTACCCAGCAATGGTCTTAAGAGGAGGGAGTTGTGTGGCCGTTGATTCGCCGGATGATGAAGGAGGTGTCACCTGATAATTCGAATCAGACGGATTAAGAGGTTGTCGGAAATAGACGTCCTTGGGATAAGAAGTGCCAAAAGAGGGTGAGACCTCAGGTCGGCGTTTTCGAACCGGGGTGTTTGGTAAACCGGTCGAAGTGACTGTTTGGCTGCTGTGCCGGGTTGTGCGGCAAGCCTCATGCTGCTGCTTCTTCAAAATAAATTTTGGATCCAAGTGAGCAAGAGGGTGAGAAAATCTTACTTCCTGGACTGCTTGACGGATTTTTTGTGTTGGTAGAGGGTCTAAACTGGAGGAAAAGATAATTACCTCTGCATCGTCAGCTTGGTTGCCCTCAGCGTCCTCCTGATAAATATCATTGTCAATGAGGTGCATGAAAAGTGAACCAAGTGAATCAAGTTCTACCTCTGCTTCCGGTTCATCAGGGTCATCATCAAGCTCTAAACCGATGGGTTCAGGTGCCTTTCTCTTCGTGGTTTTCTTGACAGCTATTGTTTTAGGTCGAGAAGGCTTCACTACTTTCCCTGAGGTTTCTTTTTCCAGAACGGATCATCACCCTGTTTAAAAATGGGCAGAGGGTATTCAAAGTTGCATGGTTCAAAAATATCAGGTTAAAGTGGAAGGAAAAACAATACTTACAGCGGGCGGTTTGTTCTGTGTGTAAAAGGGGCTTAAACTGGTCTTGCTACAGACAACTTCCGGTTCATTCAGCATTTTCTTGACAGACTGAGTAACTTCATCATCTGTTAGCTGAATGTCAATATGACGTTGGGAGTATTTTACGTCACCGGTGTACTCGCACATTAAACCAGAGTGGCGGCTTAACGGCAAGATACTCCAGGATATCCAGCAACGGACGAAGTCCACACCTGTTAAACCATTGGCCATAAAAGCTCTAAGCTTGGTGAGTTGTGGTGCGTACGAAGCCCGTTCCTGGGCACTTAGTCGTTGCGGAAGCGGATGAGTATTGGTGAGCCGGTGAGCACGGTAACCCGGCAGACGGTTCTCATCTTCAGGAGAGGTGTCCTTGCAATAGAACCAAGTTTGATTCCACTCCTTTGGGTGACTGTGAAGTTTGGCGTGAGGAAAACTAACATCCTTTCTTTTCTGAATGGAGACGCCACCAAGTTCAGTATTGGGCCCGTCTACGAATTCAGTGCGACGGTTTAAGTGGAAGAAATTCCGGAAAAACTTGACAGTTGGTTCTTCTTGTAGATATGCTTCACAAAAAACCTGAAAGTTGCAGATATTGGATAGAGAGTTGGGTCCAATATCTTGAGGGTGGATCTGAAAGCTGGCAAGTACATCCTGGAAAAACTTGGATCTAGGCGGTTTAAAACCACGACCTATATGATCAGCAAACACCACTACTTCACCCTCTCTAGGGGTAGGAGGATTTTCCGGCCCAGGAACTCGCCACCGGATTTCATTTTTCTTAGGTAAGGTACCAATTTTGACCATTCCGTTCATTTGCTCCTCAGTAACCCGAGAAGGGACCCAGTTACAGGAATAGAACTGTGTGAGTATGGCTACGGTCGCACAAAGAGCTAACAGATCCAACTAGTCTCTGATGCTACTGGGAGGGAAAGAGAAGAACATCGCCGGAGCTTCAATGAACTCCGATGAATACTGAAACCCTAAGTGGATCTACAAAGAAAAGGGGGAAGACTTACCGAAGGTGTTGAAGCAGAAGACGTGTGCCGCATTTTTCTGATCTAGTCAAGTTGATGCTGCATCCAAGGATGAGGCAGAGACGAAGCTTGACAACGACGGCGGGGCTCAGGTGCATAGGCGTCGCGAGGAGGAAGAAGATAGGAAAGGGCAACAGAAGGAAAAGAAAGGGATCCTCCGCCCTATTTATAAGGACAAATAGATAAGTGACCGGTGCGGGAATCCAGGAGCCCAAAAAATGGATAGATAACGAGATTGTTGCCTCGATTGTCGGATGCTTATTAATAAAAGGGATATCTTCAGCTTTAAATAAGCAGGTGATGTCACGACGGTTTACTACAAATCCGGAGGATGACGTCAGGGCGGTTTACAAGATTTATGCGAAGGTGCAAGGGCAGGAATCTTTCTAAGTATTGAGGATTGACATGAACAAGTTCAAATCAATCTGGGGCCTAATGTTGGGGATATTACTACTGGACGTTAACTGGCCAAGAGTGGCCGGATTAACTCGATGAAGATTAGAAGCCCAATAAGACAAAGGACGTTGGCTCTTTATGAAGACCCAAGGCCTAAAGGCGGGTTAAGGCCTGTAGACATAAACTGACGTTATCATGTAAACTTGTATTGTAAGATATGAGGAATATAGACCGAGTTGGACACATTGATGATCCGGCCTCGGGAGTCTGTAAACCGACGGACGTCGACCTATGTATATAAAGTGACGACCCGGTGGCGGTTTAGGGACAACACACAACAACTCGAGATCCAGGCAAAGCGGATTCGCTCCCTGCTCATCGAAACCCTAGCAATTCCATCACAACTGGAGTAGGCTTTTACCTTCATCGTAAGGGGCCGAACCAGTATAAAACTCTTGCGTCCCTTTTCCGCTTTAACCCCTTTAAGCTAACCCGTAGTGATGGCTCCATGACTAAGTCCTTTCACAGGGACATCTGTCGTGACAAAACCACGACAGTGGGGGTTGAGGATGATGAAGCTCTCGGCTTGAAGTTGCTTGTAGTAGGAGGATGACTTGGAGTTGACGAAGCTTTCTTGGAACTCGACTTATCGATGTTGCTTGTAGAAGGCTTGGTAGACGGTGTTGGAGTCGTTGAAGCTTGGGTGGTGGAGAAACCGTATGACTTGGATGAGAACTTGGCATACTTGAAATCATCTTGCACTTGGCATTCCGCTTTGGTAGCTTGATGCACTAGCTCGATGAGGTTCGAGTATGGTTGAAAGTCGGCGATCTTCTTGATAGGATGGTTGAGTCCATTCAAGAAACGTGCCATTGTTCGCTCATCGTCTTCCGTGACACTGGCTCGTATCATGGCAATCTCCATCTCCTTGTAGTACTCTTCAATGCTCTTTGTTCCTTGCTTGAGTAGTTGGAGTTTCTTGAAAAGGTCGCGGTTGTAGTAGGTAGGCACAAAGCGTGCTCTCATGACATCCTTCATTTGCGCCCAAGTAGTGATGGGTGGTTCACCTCTTGCCTCTCGGCGCTCGATAACTTGTTCCCACCAAATGAGGACATAGTCTTGGAACTCAAGGGATGCCATCGCGATCTTCTTCTCTTCGTCATAGTTGTGTAAACGGAAGATCTTGTCAACTTTCAATGCCCATGAAAGGTACTCTTCGAGATCATTGCTTCCGTTGAACTTGGGCATGGTGAACTTGAGCTTGCCATAGCGTTTCTCTTCATTGTGTTGGGGTCGGGGATGATGACGCCCGTGTTGTAGATGATTGTAAAGCTCGTGTCGCTCTTGGTGAGGAGGATTGTCAATGTCATGTTGCTCTTGTCGTGGAGGATTTCTATTGCCATCATGCTCTTGATGAACTTGATGTTCTTGGCAAGCTTGTGGAGGCGCTTGTCGAGCTCGAGGAGGAACTTGAGGAACATGACAGTGCATGCGAGCTTGATGTCGTCGTTCATGAAGTTCTTCGCGAGGTGCTTCCTCTTGTTCACGGACTTGTCGGCCTAGGTTGGCTACGACTCGACTTGAATCTTGGAGGGCTTGTTGCGCCTCAAGTTCTTGAGCTTCACGGAGTTGTTGTTCTTGGCGTTGTGCCTCGGCATCTTTTGCAACTTGGTGTAGACGCGCTCGTTCTTCCTCTTCATGTTGGCATTGTCGTTGCCGTTCTCATGCTAGTGCAAAAGCCTCTTGGGCTTGACGTCGTGATGCTCTTGAGAGTCGATGTCGCGTAGAGGATTGAGGCTTGCTTGACGTTTGTTGCGCGCGACACGGTGAAGAGTGTTCGATGTCGGTGTATACTTGAGCCGGAGAGGGTGAAGTCGAAGTGGCGGCTTGAACGGCTCCTTGTCGAGGACGAAGTGGAAGAAGAGTGGTTGAGCAACAAAGTGTGAATCTCGTCCATCCTTGTGGCATTCTCTTGCTTGTGATCATCGAGCTTGTGGTCGAAGTAGTCCCTTGTACGTTGCTCGGAGAGTCGCAAGTCGGCGGCGAGGTTGTCGATGCGTTCACTCATAGCTTATTGCTCTTGATGCAAAGCATGTTGTGCACCAAAGAGGTGGCTCTTGGTGACGTAGGAGTTCATGTCTTCATCGTGCTCAATGAAGAGTGGGTTGGTAGAAGTACTTGGCCTATCCATCATTCCAAGACAAATGTGAGTGGTAGAAAGAGAAGAACGAATACCAAATGTACCTTGACCAAAGTTGAAAGTGGATCGATAATCACTGCAATGCAAGACAAAGGAAATAGCACAATTGGTACTAGCTCTTGTCGGTTTCTCACACCTACACAAGTAAAAGCTTATGGTGGAGCTTGGTTCGGATGGTGGCTGATGACCGACAAGTATAGGGGATTTATCGTAGTCCTTTCGATAAGTAAGAGTGTCGAACCCAACGAGGAGCGGAAGGAAATGATAAGCGGTTTCCAGCAAGGTATTCCCTGCAAGTACTGAAATAAGTGGTAACAGATAGTTTTGTGATAAGATAATTTGTAACGAGCAAAAAGTAACAAAAGTAAATAAGGTGCAGCAAGGTGGCCCAATCCTTTTTGTAGCAAAGGACAAGCCTGGACAAACTCTTATATGATGTAAAGCGCTCCCGAGGACACATGGGAATATCGTCAAGCTAGTTTTCATCATGTTCATATGATTCGCGTTCTGTACTTTGATAATTTGGTATGTGGGTGGACCGGTGCTTGGGTGCTGCCCTTACTTGGACAAGCATCCCACTTATGATTAACCTCTATTGCAAGCATCCGCAAATACAACAAAAGTATTAAGGTAAACCTAACCATAGCATGAAACATATGGATCCAAATCAGCCCCTTAAGAAGCAACGTATAAACTAGGGTTTAAGCTTCTGTCACTCTAGCAACCCATCATCTACCTATTACTTCCCAATGCATGCCTCTAGGCCCAAACAATGGTGAAGTGTCATGTAGTCGACGTTCACATAACACCACTAGAGGAGGACAACATACATCTCATCAAAATATCGAACGAATACCAAATCACATGACTACTAATAGCAAGACTTCTCCCATGTCCCCAGGAACAAAAGTAACTACTCACAAAGCATAAACATGTTCATAATCAGAGGGGTATTAATGTGCATATAGGATCTAAACATATGATCTTCCACCAATTAAACCAACTAGCATCAACTACAAGGAGTAATTAACACTACTAGCAACCTACTAGCACCAATCTCGGACTTGGAGACAAGAATTGGGTACAAGAGATGAACTAGGGTTTTGAGATGAGATGGTACTGATGAATATGTTGATGGAGATTGCCCTCTCCCGATGAGAGGAGCATTGGTGATGACGATGGCGATGATTTCCCCCTCCGGGAGGGAAGTTTCCCCGGCAGAACAGCTCCGCTAGAGCCCTAGATTGATTCCACCAAGGTTCCGCCTCGTGGCGGCGGAGTTTCGTCCGAGAAGATGGCTTATGATTTTTCCCATCGAAAGAGTCCATATAGCAGAAGATGGTCACCGGAGGGCCACCAGGGGGCCCACGAGGTAGGGGGGCGCGCCCAGGGGGGTAGGGCGCGCCCCCCACCCTCGTGGGTAGGGTGTGGCCCCCTGGTGAAGTTCTTGCGCTCAATGTTTTTTATATATTTGGAAAACATCATCCGTGAAGTTTCAGGACTTTTGGAGCTGTGCAGAATAGGTCTCTAATATTTGCTCCTTTTCCAGCCAGAATCCCAGCTGCCGACATTCTCCCTCTTTGTGTAAACCTTGTAAATAAGAGAGAATAGGCATAAGTATTGTGACATAATGTGTAATAACAACCCATAATACAATAAATATTGATATAAAAGCATGCTGCAAAATGGACGTATCAACTCCCCCAAGCTTAGACCTCGCTTGTCCTCAAGCGAAAAGCCGAAATCAAAAAATAAGTCCACATGTTTAGAGATGAAGGTGTCGATAAAAAATAAAATACGGACACGAGGGCATCATGATCATTCTTAGAGTAGCAACTTATATAATTCTTGTCATATGATATCTTATGCTAGAGTAATAATTCAATCACAATATCAAGCATGAATCGTAAACTTCATTGAAAACTAACAAACTATAATCTTAGTCATTGAAGCAATTGCAATTTATCATAACATAGGAAAGAGTCAATGTATAAGAGCTTTTCAGCAAGTCCACATACTCAACTATCATATAGTCTTTCACAATTGCTGACACTCATGCAATACTTATGGGTATGGAGTTCTAATCGAACATAGAGAAAGATAGGGGCTTATAGTTTTGCCTCCCAACGTTTTACCTCAAGGGTAATGTCAACAGTAATAGTTCATGAAAATTCACATCCAATTAGCCATATATACCAAGATCTTTCCAACATATTGTGCTTGCCAAAGGATAAAATGTAAAACGGAATGGTGAAGATCACCATGACTCTATTGCAGTATAGGAGATAAAAGTAAAAGATAGGCCCTTCGCAGAGGGAAGCAGAGGTTGTCATGCGCTTTTATGGTTGGATGCACAAAATCCTAATGCGAAAGAACGTCACTTTATATTGCCACTTGTGATATGGAACTTTATTATGCAGTCTGTCGCTTTTATTACTTCCATATCACACGATTGTATAAAGCTTATTTCTACCACACCAATCAATCATACATATTTAGAGAGCAATTTTTTTGCTTGCACCAAATACAACTTACTTGATGGATCTTACTCAACCCATAGGTAGGTATGGTGGACCCTCATGGCAAAACTGGTTTAAGGGTATTTGGAAGCACAAGTAGTATTTCTACTTGGTGCAATGAATTTGGCTAGCATGAGGGAGAAAGGCAAGCTCAACATGTTGGAGGATCCAAGACAATATAATTTATCTCAGATGTAAGAAAACATAACCCATTACGTTGTCTTCCTTGTCCAATGTCAACTCTTTAGCATGTCATATTTGAATGAGTGCTCACAATCATAAAAGATGTCCAAGATAGTATATTTATATGTGAAGACCTCTCTTTCTTTATTACTTCCTATTAATTGCAACGATGACCAAAACTATGTTTGTCAACTCTCAACAACTTTTATTCATCATACTCTTTCTATGTGAGCTCACTACTATCCATAAGAGTCACATGATATCTTTGTTTCTTTTTATTTCTTTCTCTTTCCTTTATTCACTTAGGATCAGGGCAAAATAATCAAGCCCTTGACTCAACACTAATCTTTATTATATAGCTCATGGACTCGATTACATAGAGGGGTAATAAAGCAAAACTCACAACTAGATCATACTAAGAACTTTTATTCTACTGGATCAAGATATTACCAAAAGGATCGAACTAAGAAAAACGGTAAAGATAAAAGTGATGGTGATACGATACCGGGGCACTCCCCCAAGCTTGGCAGTTGCCAAGTGGAGTGCCCATACCAGATACTCAATTCTTCTTTGTTGGTGGAGATGGTGGTGATTTTGTTGATGGCGTGGGCTTCTTCCTTAATTTGCGTTTGAGTACAGAATTTTGGTCCCTTAGGTCCTCGATCTCCTGCTCCAAGCTCAGTATCTTTTTGCATAGTTCCTGCTTGTTCTCCTGCAAGAGGCGGAAAGGGATAAACTCGATCTTAGGTTTCTTTACCCTATCCGGGAGGCTTGACTTTTTGAACTCCACATGCATGTCCCCAGGTTGAGGTAGTGGGACTTCATCTTCATCTGAGCTCGTCTCCTCCTTTCCCTTGGGTTCATAGTCCTCTTCTTCTTCCGTAGTCCAACCGCAGTGCTCCACATCCCCATAGACCTTAGGATCTATGAGGTAATCAGCCACATAGCTTTCTCCTTCCAAATCCTGGGACGACATGTTGCTCTGTCTGCAGCAGGATAGCTCAAAACAAAGACAAGAGATATTTGCGTGATACGGGAGTCAAAACCCCCGGGAGATTATATAATGAATTTTTACCGACCAAAATACGTGTCGTGTACGAAAACGGAGTCCGGACAGCACACGAGGTGCCCACGAGGTAGGGGGCGCGCCCTCCACCCTCGTGGAGCCCTCGTGTCCTTTCCGGACTGCTGCTTATTTTTTCTATTTTTCTAAATATTCCAAAACGGAGAAATATTGCCTTAAAAACTGTTTTGGAGTCGGTTTACTTACCGTACCACATACCTATTCCTTTTCGGAGTCTGAAATGTTCCGGAAAGTGTCCTTTATGTATTCCTCCGGGGTTACAGTTTCAATAACATTGGTTTCAACATTTATGGGATTACCTGAGATATAGTGTTTGATTCTTTGACCGTTCACCACCTTCGGATTTGTGCCTTCGAAGTTGTTAATTTTTATGGCACCGGAACGGTAGACCTCCTCGATAACGTAAGGACCCTCCCATTTAGAGAGAACTTTCCCTGCAAAAAATCTTAAACAAGAGTTGTATAGCAATACATAATCACCTACATTAAACTCACGCCTTTGTATACTTTTTGTTGGAAATATCCCTAGAGGCAATAATAAAATGGTTATTATTATATTTTCTTGTTCATGATAATTGTCTATTGTTCATGCTATAATTGTGTTATCCGGAAATCGTAATACATGTGTGAATACATAGACCATAACATGTCCCTAGTGAGCCTCTAGTTGACTGGCTCGTTGATCAATAGATGGTTACGGTTTCCTGTCCATGGACATTTGATGTCATTGATAACGGGATCACATCATTAGGAGAATGATGTGATGGACAAGACCCAATACTAAGCATAGCACAAGATCGTGTAGTTCGTCTGCTAGAGCTTTTCTAAGTGTCAAGTATCATTTCCTTAGACCATGAGATTGTGCAACTCCCGGATACCGTAGGAGTGCTTTGGGTGTACCAAATGTCACAACGTAACTGGGTGGCTATAAAGGTGCACTACAGGTATCTCCGAAAGTGTCTGTTGGGTTGGCATGAATTGAGACTAGGATTTGTCACTCCGTATGACGGAGAGGTATCTCTGGGTCCACTTGGTAATGCATCATCATAATGAGCTCAGTGTGAGTAAGTAGTTGGTCACGGGATCATGCATTACGAAACGAGTAAGGTGACTTGCCGGTAACGAGATTGAACGAGGTATTGGGATACCGATGATCGAATCTCGGGCAAGTAACGTACCGATTGACAAAGGGAATTGTATACAGGATTGCTTGAATCCTCGACATCGTGGTTCATTCGATGAGATCATCATGGAACATGTGGGAGCCAACATGGGTATCTAGATCCCGCTGTTGGTTATTGGCCGGAGAGTTGTCTCGGTCATGTCTGCATGGTTCCCGAACCCGTAGGGTCTACACACTTTCGATGACACTAGGGTTATTAGGAAGACTTGTATGTGATTACCGAATGTTGTTCGGAGTCCCGGATGAGATCCCGGACATCACGAGGAGTTCCGGAATGGTCCGAAGGTGAAGATTTATATGTAGGAAGTTGTCATACGGTCACCGGAAAGGTTCGGGGGCATATCGGTATTGTACCGGGGCCACCGGAGGGGTTCCGGGGGTCCACCGGGAGGGGCCACCTCTCTCGGAGGGCCTAATGGGCTGTAGAGGAAAGGGAACCAACCCTACATGGGCTGAGCGCATCCCCCCTTGGGCCCATGCGCCTAGGGTTGGGTGGGGGAACCCTAAGGGGGGCGCCCCCTTGCTTGGGAGGCAAGCCCCCTCCCCTTGGCCGCCCCCTCTAGATCTCATCTAGAGGGGGCCGGCCCCCTTCCTCCTTCCCCTATATATAAAGGGGCAAGGGGAGGGCTGCACACGACATCCAAGGTGCAGCCCCTCCCCTCCCCAACACCTCTCCTCCTCCGCAAGAGCTTGGCGAAGCCCTGCTGGAGTACTACTGGTCCACCACCACCACGCCATCATGCTGCTGTTGGAGCCCTCTTCCTCAACCTCTCCCTCCTCCTTGCTGGATCAAGGCGCGGGAGACGTCCTCGCTCCGTACGTGTGTTGAACGTGGAGGTTCCGTCCGTTCGGCGCTAGGATCTTCAGTGATTTGGATCACGACGAGTACGACTCCATCAACCCCGTTCTCTTAAACGCTTCCGCTCGCAATCTACAAGGGTATGTAGATGCACTCCTCTCCCTCTCGTTGCTAGATGACTCCATAGATTGATCTTGGTGATGCGTAGAAAATTTTAAATTTCTGCTACGATCCCCAACAGTGGCATCATGAGCTAGGTATGTGCGTAGTTTCTATGCACGAGTGGAACACAAGTTGTTGTGGGCGTCAATTTTGTCAATTTACTTGCCGTTACTAGTCTTATCTTGATTCGGCGGCATCGTGGGATGAAGCGGCCCAGACCGACCTTACACGTACGCTTACGTGAGACTGGTTCCACCGACTAACATGCACTAGTTGCATAAGGTGGCTAGCGGGTGTCTGTCTCTCCCACTTTAGTCGGATCGGATTCGATGAAAAGGGTCCTTATGAAGGGTAAATAGAAATTGGCATATCACGTTGTGGTTTTGGAATAAGTAAGAAACGTTCTTGCTTTCTTAAGTATTTCAAATGCTTCTACACAATCATTATCCAAGACAAATGGTAATCTTTTTGTAATAAATTAGTCAGAGGCTGAGAGATTTTTGAGAAGTCCTTAATGAACCTCCTATAAAAACCGGCATGACCAAGGAAACTTCTTATACCTTTGATGTCCTTGGGACATGGCATATTTTCAATAGTATCAACCTTGGCTTTATCAACTTCAATACCTCTTTCAGAAACTTTATGCCCCAGGACAATACCTTCATTAACCATAAAGTGGCACTTTTCCCAATTCAAGACAAGATTAGTTTCTTCACATCTCTGCAAAAATCGATCAAGGTTGCTCAAGCAATCATCAAAAGAAGATCCATAGATGGAAAAGTCGTCCATGAAAACCTCACAAATCTTTTCACAAAAGTCAGAGAATATAGCCATCATGTATCTTTGAAAGGTAGCAGGTGCATTACATAAACCAAAAGGCATACGTCTATAAGCAAAAGTACCAAAAGGGCATGTAAAAGTAGTCTTTGATTGATCTTTGGCTGACACATGTATTTGAGAGAAACTAGAATAACCATATAGAAAGCAAAAATGTGTATGTTTGGATAATCTTTCTAGCATTTGATCGATAAAAGGTAAGGGGTAATGATCTTTTTTAGTAGCCTTATTTAATTTGCAGAAATCAATTACCATCCTATAACCAGTAATAATTCTTTGAGGGATCAATTCATCTTTATCATTAGGAACAACAGTAATACCTCCCTTTGTAGGGACACAATGGACAGGACTTACCCACTTACTATCAGCAACGGGATAAATTATACCTGCCTCAAGGAGCTTTAGTATCTCCTTTCTTACCACTTCTTTCATTTTAGGATTCAGACGACGTTGATGATCACGAACTGGTTTAGCATCTTCTTCCAAATTAATTTTATGTTGACATAGAGTGGGACTAATGCCCTTAAGATCATCAAGAGTATACCCAATAGCAGCATGGTGCTTCTTCAGAGTTTTTAATAATCTCCCTTCTTCATGTTCTGAAAGGTTAGCACTAATAATAACAGGGTATATCTTTTTCTCATCAAGATAAGCATATTTAAGAGTATCAAGTAACGGTTTAAGCTCAAACACGGGATCACCCTTGGGTGGAGGAGGATCCCCTAGGATTTCAACAGGTAAATTGTTTTTCAGAATAGGTTCCTGTTTAAAGAATACTTCATCTAATTCCCTTCTTTCATTCATAAACATATCATTTTCATGGTCTAGCAAATATTGTTGTAAAGGATCACTAGGAGCTACGACAATAGAAGCAAGACCAATAATTTCATCCTTACTAGGTAATTCTTCTTCACGGTGTTGTCTACTAAATTTAGAAAAATTAAATTCATGAGTCATATCATCTAAACTGACAGTAACAACATCCCTTTTGCAATCTATGGTAGCATTAATAGTATTTAAGAAGGGTCTACCAAATATAACGGGACAAAAACTATCTTGTGGGGAACCAAGAACAACAAAATCAGCAGGATATTTAGTTTTCCCACACAATACTTCAACATCTCTAACAATTCCCATTGGTGAAATAGTATCTCTATTAGCAAGTTTAATTGTGACATCAATATCTTCTAACTCAGCGGGTGCAATGTCATGCATAATTTCTTTGTATAAGTCAATAGGTATTGCACTAGCACTAGCACCCATATCACACAAGCCATGATAACAATGATATCCTATTTTAATAGAAATAACAGGCATGCCTACCCCAGGTCTAGGTTTATCTGTATCACGGGGTTTAGCAATTCTAGCAGTTTCATTACAGAAATAAATAACATTGTGACGCCCCAAGACCGGGTTTCTCCGTGTGTTTCATTTTGCTTGCTCCTTTTATTTTTGCATTGCATCATGTCATCATATCATCATGTCATAAATCTTTTGCATCTCAACTAAATAATTTGTGTGGATCTTCGATCCATTTAAATCGAGGGAAGAGTGACTTCTCTTTAAACATTATCCTCCTAATATTTAGGGAGCTATTATAAATATTCCATTAATTTGGAATCATCATAACACACGTGCAAAATAATTCCCATGTCTATTCCTCTTCGAGTTTGGCCTTCAAACCTTGCCAATATCTCTCATCTCTTTTATCGAGGCTCCTCCTAAATTCTCAACATTTATGGACCTTCCTTTTACCGAGTCTTAGTTCAAACCTTTTGTTTAAATTCAAATGAGTTTGGATTTAAACTTTGCAATCTTGGCCTTTTTCTATTTTCTCGGAACAAGCTCATTTTTGTGAGCCCGGGAAGTTTATCCGCATGTCCAACTCCTTCCCCTATCCTCTCTTTCTTTTCTTTCTTTTCTCTGTTTTTTTCTTGTTTCTTTAGAGGGAGAGCAGAGCCCAGCTGGCCACTTGGGCCTCCTAGCTAGGCTGGCCCTTTAGGCCCAGTCGCCCCCACCTAACCCTAACCCTCTCCCAAAACCCCACAGCCTTCCCTCGTTTCCACCCCGCCGCCAGGAGAACCCACGGGAAAACCCCACCTCCATCGATCCCCCTCCTCTCGATCCCTTGGCCTCTCCACTCTCTCCCTCTTGTGCCCTTGCCGCCATCGCCTCCCTCTGCAGCGCCCCCGTCTCACTCGCAGGCCCTCTCATCTCCTGCACCATCCCCGACGCCAGCAAGCCCGCTGCCGCGCCCGACCAAGTCGCCTCCCTCTGCTCTACTCCGCCTTCGCGCCGCCATCCTCCATGGCCGCTGCCGGCCGAGCTCGAAGCTCCGCCGTTGCACCTCGTCGTCGGAGTCCCATTTCTCTGCCTCCCCTACTTCGCCGAGTGCCATCCCCCGCTGCAGCCGTCGTCTCGATCCAGCGGGATCGAGCATGATGACAAGGACCAACGCCTCCCCTGCGTTAAATCCGCCCGCCAGGAGACAGCGACCCGTGCGCCTCCTCCATGGTCTTCCTCCTTGCCGCCATGGGCGCGAGGGTCGAGCTCGCCCGCCCCACCGCGTCGCCAGCACTGTCGGGCACCGCAGCCTGCCGGCTTCTTCTCTCCTTGAGGAGCTCCAGCAGCCGCGCATGGCTACGCCTCCCAGGGAGCTCCGCCGCTGGGGCTGCTCCTTGCCTGCGTCGCTGCCTTCCCTCGTGCTGCTGCTCCTCTGCTTGTCCTCTACCGCCCGCAGCGCGCGTGGCCGAGCTGCCCTGCCTTGTTCGACCGCCGGAACCGTGCCAAGTCGTTGCCTCTTTGCATCTGCGCTGTGTTGCCGTGGATGCATGCAACCATGGAATCAATCCCAAGCGTCAAGTGCCAGGACACTACGAAACCTGAATCGCCAAGACCGGAGCCGTCAAGTACCCCTTCGGATTCGTCAAGACCCTCATGTACAACTACACCCGATGATGCGACAAGTACCCCGACAACGTGTACATCTACTCCGCCAAGACCGGACCGACAAGTACCCCGACGTCGCGTGTACCACTACCGTCACCCCGGAGGCGTTGGAGTCATCAAGTACCTCTCCGAATGAAAGTGAATGGCTACCGTCGCAAGAACGGGACTGGAAAGTCCGAAGACCCCAAGTACCACGACACCGATGACATGAACGTCTACGAAAACTCGTGCAACGATAAACATGTACCACTACCATCGCCGAGATCGCGAGAACCTCTACCGTCGACCCTAGAGCGTGCGAGAACGACTACTTCCACTACCGCTGTCGCGAGAACGTCTACTTCCTCTACTTTGCATCGAACGAGAACTGTCCCGCTTGCACGCTTCGAAGGTGTAACCTCGAGACGACATCCGTGATCGAATGCTTGCGATGTTTGAGATGCTCATGTTCGAACCGTGTTCGAATTGTCGATGCACGTTGCCCCTCTTTTGCCTTGTTACCGTCGTCTCATGGGACACCCGGAATCCGGGAGCGCCCCACCATCTTTTGCACGCATCCGCACATTTCTCGTTTGCATCGGTATCTCACTCGAGTTACCGGAACCGGAACGTTGCCGTGGCACCGTTTCGTTATCGTTGCTGTGGCACCCCTTTTGTTTCCACCACGATGACAAATGCTTCTTAATGCTCTTGTCAACTTTTAATAAAATTGCATAAACTTGAACATGCCATCCACATCATGTTAACAACTTTATGTTTAAATTTGTTGTTGCACCAAATTGATAAATGCATATGGGGATTTACCGGATTTGTTGTTGGTTATATCCGGCCTCATTTAAAGTGTTAGATGGTATAGTTTTGTTATACTTCACCTCTTGCCATATTAACCAACATTTAATATTGTTGGGTACCTAACCGGGAGAGAACTAAATAATTAATGTGGTGTTCCGTCAATATGCAACTCGTTGCATATTGAGCTCCACTTAATTTGTAGAATTTGCTTGTGCACTTTGCCATGCCATGCTTCATTAAACCGGACATGCATCATACTTGGTTGTGCATCATGCCATGTTTATGTGGTGGTTGTTTACTATGTTGTTTGCTCTTTTCCGGTGTTGCTTCTTCGGGTTAGTTCCGATTACGTCACGTTTGTGAGGATCCGTTCTACTATGTTCGTTTGTCTTCTTCATGGACTCGTTCTTCTTCCTTGCGGGATCTCAGGCAAGATGACCATACCCTCGAAATCACTTCTATCTTTGCTTGCTAGTTGCTCGCTCTTTTGCTATGCCTATGCTGCGATACCTACCACTTGCTTATCATGCCTCCCATATTGTGAAGCCAAGCCTCTAACCACCTTGTCCTAGCAAACCGTTGTTTGGCTTTGTTACCGCCTTGCTCAGCCCCTCTTATAGCGTTGTTAGTTGCAGGTGAAGATTGGAGCTTGTTCCATGTTGTAACATGGATATTTTATTGGGATATCACAATATCTCTTATTTAATTAATGCATCTATATACTTGGTAAAGGGTGGAAGGCTCGGCCTTATGCCTGGTGTTTTGCCACTCTTGCCGCCCTAGTTTTCGTCATATCGGTGTTATGTTCCCGGATTTTGCGTTCCTTACGCGGTTGGGTTATAATGGGAACCCCTTGACAGTTCGCTTTGAATAAAACTCCTCCAACAAGGCCCAACCTTGGTTTTACCATTCGCCACCTAGCCTTTTTCCCTTGGGAGTCGCGCATCCCGAGGGTCATCATTATTTTAACCCCCCAGGCCAGTGCTTGTCTAAGTGTTGGTCCAAACTAGAGCCCCTTGCAGCGCCACCTCGGGGAAACTCGAGGGTTGGTTTTAGCTGTACGGATTGCTTATCCGGTGTTGCCCTAAGAACGAGATATGTGCAGATCCTATCGGGATGTCAGCGCATCGGGTGGTCTTGCTAGACTTGTTTTACCATTGTCGAGGATGTCTTGTAGAACCGGGATACCGAGTCTGATCGGAATGTCTCGGGAGGAGGTCTATTCCTTTGTTGACCGTGAGAGCTTGTCATGGGCTAAGTTGGGACACCCCTGCAGGGATTCAAACTTTAGAAAGCCGTGCCCGCGGTTATGGGTAGATGGGAATTTGTTAATGTCCGGTTGTAGAAAACCTGAAGTTGACCTTAATTAAAATACATCAACCGCGTGTGTTACCGTGATGGTCTCTTTCCGGCGGAGTCCGGGAAGTGAACACGGTGTTGGAGTTATGCTTGACGTAGGTTGCTCTAGGATCACTTCTTGATCATACTTTTATCGGCCGTGCTTTGCCTTCTCATCTCGCTCTCATTTGCGTATGTTAGCCACCATATATGTTAGTCGCTTGTTGCAGCTCCACCTCATACCTTTACCTTACCCATAAGCTTAAATAGTCTTGATCGCGAGGGTGCGAGATTGCTGAGTCCCCGTGGCTCACAGATACTTCTAAAACCAGTTTGCAGGTGCCGATGAGTCCGTGCAGATGACGCAGCAAGGCTCAGGAGGAGCTCGATGAAGATCTTGTCCTTTGTGTTGTTCCGTTCTAGTTGATCAGTAGTGGAGTGTAGTTGGGGTCGTTCGAGGACCTTGTCGCATTTGGGGTTCTTCTTTTATTTTGGTTCCGTAGTCGGACCTTGATTGTTTTGGATGTTGTAATGCTTTATTCATGTATTTGTGTGAAGTGGCGATTGTAAGCCAACTATGTATCTCGTTCCCTTATGTATTACATGGATTGTGTGAAGATTACCTCACTTGCGACATTGCTTTCAATGCGGTTATGCCTCTAAGTCGTGCTTCGACACGTGGGAGATATAGCCGCATTGAGGGCGTTACAAGTTGGTAATCAGAGCCTTCCCCGACCTTAGGAGCCCCCACTGCTTGATCGTTTTTAGCAGCTGTTGTTGAGTCCAGAAAAATGTTTTGAGTCATTTAGGAATTATATATTGGAGAGTTTAGGAATTCTTTTTTACTCCCCAGTCCTTTCGTCGCTCTGGTGAGGCATCCTGACGTAGAGTTTTGACTCTTCTCTTCTCAAATTTCACTAAATTTTTTTAGGATCACGCGGGTATCTTGGAATCGTTCCGATCGATTTGTGACGAGAACATTGTTCTTGGTGCCTCTTGTCATTTAGGGGTTGTGGCAGTGTCCCGGGGAGTTGAGCTCCGAGGTGTTGTCGTCACAATTTTATCGTTGCAGTTCTGGAATACCTGAGTTTAGTTTCGCCGACATCGAAAATCTCTTTTATGCAATTGTTGGTGAGATAACCTCGACGCCACCCAGTACTGGGGCGGGAGTTCGGGAGTATTGCCATAACTCGTATAACGGATGCTTTTCGAAGGTTGAGGTAGACGATTTCCGAAGGTTTCTTGGTTATGTGTTGAAGGATGGATACAGCTGGATGTAGGATTTGCTAGTTTTGGGTGAGATATTATGCTTTCCCTGTATCCCCAACACCTGATTGCATAACCGGGAAAATTTCGGGAGTTTATAGGTGGGAATTCAAGTAGCTCGTAGGATATCTTTCCGACAGACGTATGATATGAAATTGGGGTTCGACATCTAGTGGTCCGCCTATTCACGGTTGGTTTTACAGTGGTCTCGTTGTGACTTAAAGAGTCCTTGGCTATGCCGACTCGGGGACGCTTCGTATGTCATGTGCACTGCCTTGTACATGATGGTGCTGTACGATCGAGCCCGTGTGGGCCCCACCACGAAAACTTCGGACGAAATCTCTATCATATGTTTGTTCTGGCTTATTCCGCAAGCCAATCCTTTGTTTTTGTTTTGAGTTGCGGTATTCGAGTTGCTTCGAAGTCAAATGTGGATTCCATACCTTTCCTAAACGGTGTTCTCATACTCCTAGGCGAATACCAATGCTCGAGAAGACTTCCATAGGTTCCGGGTTTCTCCGTGTGTTTCATTTTGCTTGCTCCTTTTATTTTTGCATTGCATCATGTCATCATATCATCATGTCATAAATCTTTTGCATCTCAACTAGATAATTTGTGCGGATCTTCGATCCATTTAAATCGAGGGAAGAGTGACTTCTCTTTATAACATTATCCTGCTAATATTTAGGGAGCTATTATAAATATTCCATTAATTTGGAATCATCATAACACACGTGCAAAATAATTCCCATGTCTATTCCTCTTCGAGTTTGGCCTTCAAACCTTGCCAATATCTCTCATCTCTTTTATCGAGGCTCCTCCTAAATTCTCAACATTTATGGACCTTCCTTTTACCGAGTCTTAGTTCAAACCTTTTGTTTAAATTCAAATGAGTTTGGATTTAAACTTTGCAATCTTGGCCTTTTTCTATTTTCTCGGAACAAGCTCATTTTTGTGAGCCCGGGAAGTTTATCCGCATGTCCAACTCCTTCCCCTATCCTCTCTTTCTTTTCTTTCTTTTCTCTGTTTTTTTCTTGTTTCTTTAGAGGGAGAGCAGAGCCCAGCTGGCAACTTGGGCCTCCTAGCTAGGCTGGCCCTTTAGGCCCCGCCGCCCCCACCTAACCCTAACCATCTCCCGAAACCCCACAGCCTTCCCTCATTTCCACCCCGCCGCCAGGAGAACCCACGGGAAAACCCCACCTCCATCGATCCCCCTCCTCTCGATCCCTTGGCCTCTCCACTCTCTCCCTCTCGTGCCCTTGCCGCCGCCGCCTCCCTCCGCAGCGCCCCCGTCTCGCTCGCAGGCCCTCTCCTCTCCTGCACCATCCCCGACGTCAGCAAGCCCGCTGCCACGCCCGACCAAGTCGCCTCCCTCTGCTCTACTCCGCCGCCGGGCCGCCATCCTCCATGGCCGCTGCCGGCCGAGCTCGAAGCTCCGCCGTAGCACCTCGTCGCCGGAGTCCCATTTCTGTGCCTCCCCTACTTCGCCAAGTGCCATCCCCCGCTGCAGCCGTCGTCTCGATCCAGCGGGATCGAGCATGATGACAAGGACCAGCGCCTCCCCTGCGTTAACTCCGCCCGCCAGGACACAGCGACCCATGCGCCTCCTCCACGGTCTTCCTCCTTGCTGCCATGGGCGCGAGGGTCGAGCTCGCCCGCCCCACCGCGTCGCCAGCGCCGTCGGGCACCGCAGCCTGCCGGCTTCTTCTCTGCTTGAGGAGCTCCAGCAGTCGCGCATGGCTACGCCTCCCAAGGAGCTCCACCGCTGGGGCTGCTCCTCACCTGCGTCGCTGCCTTCCCTCGCGCTGCTGCTCCTCTGCTTGTCCTCTTCCGCCCGCAGCGCGCGTGGCCGAGCTGCCCTGCCTTGTTCGACCATCGGAACCGCGCCAAGTCGTTGCCTCTTTGCATCTGCGCTGTGTTGCCGTGGATGCATGCAACCGTGGAATCAATCCCAAGCGTCAAGTGCCAGGACACTACGAAACCTGAATCGCCAAGACCAGACCCGTCAAGTACCCCTTCGGATTCGTCAAGACCCTCATGTACAACTACACCCGATGATGCAACAAATACCCCAACAACGTGTACATCTACTCCACCAAGACCGGACCGACAAGTACCCCGACGTCGCGTGTACCACTACCGTCACCCCGGAGGCGTTGGAGTCATCAAGTACCTCTCCGAACGAAAGTGAACGGCTACCGTCACAAGAACGGGATCGGAAAGTCCGAAGACCCCAAGTACCACGACACTGATGACATGAACGTCTACGAAAACTCGTGCAACGATAAACATGTACCACTACCATCGCCGAGATCGCGAGAACCTCTACCGTCGACCCTAGAGCGTGCGAGAACGACTACTTCCACTACCACCGTCACGAGAACGTCTATTTCCTCTACTTTGCATCGAACGAGAACTGTCCCGCTTGCACGCTTCGAAGGTATAACCTCGAGACGACATCCGTGATCGAATGCTTGCGATGTTTGAGATGCTCATGTTCGAACCGTGTTCGAATTGTCGATGCACGTTGCCCCTCTTTTGCCTTGTTACCGTCGTCTCATGGGACACCCGGAATCCGGGAGCGCCCCACCATCTTTTGCACGCATCCGCACATTGCTCCTTTGCATCGGTATCTCACTCGAGTTACCGGAACCGGGACGTTGCCGTGGCATCGTTTCGTTATCGTTGCTGTGGCACCCCTTTTGTTTCCGCCACGATGACAAATGCTTCTTAATGCTCTTGTCAACTTTTAATAAAATTGCATAAACTTGAACATGCCATCCACATCATGTTAACAACTTTATGTTTAAATTTTTTGCTGCACCAAATTGATAAATGCAAATGGGGATTTACCGGATTTGTTGTTGGTTATATCCGGCCTCATTTAAAGTGTTAGATGGTATAGTTTTGTTATACTTCACCTCTTGCCATATTAACCAACATTTAATATTATTGTGTACCTAACCGGGAGAGAACTAAATAATTAATGTGGTGTTCCATCAATATGCAACTCGTTGCATATTGAGCTCCACTTAATTTGTAGAATTTGCTTGTGCACTTTGCCATGCCATGCTTCATTAAACCGGACATGCATCATACTTGGTTGTGCATCATGCCATGTTTATGTGGTGGTTGTTTACTATGTTGTTTGCTCTTTTCCGGTGTTGCTTCTTCGGGTTAGTTCCGATTACGTCGCGTTTGTGAGGATCTGTTCTACTATGTCCGTTTGTCTTCTTCATGGACTCGTTCTTCTTCCTTGCGGGATCTCAGGCAAGATGACCATACCCTCGAAATCACTTCTATCTTTGCTTGCTAGTTGCTCGCTCTTTTGCTATGCCTATGCTACGATACCTACCACTTGCTTATCATGCCTCCCATATTGTGAAGCCAAGCCTCTAACCACCTTGTCCTAGCAAACCGTTGTTTGGCTTTGTTACCGCCTTGCTCGGCCCCTCTTATAGCGTTGTTAGTTGCAGGTGAAGATTGGAGCTTGTTCCATGTTGGAACATGTATATTTTGTTGGGATATCACAATATCTCTTATTTAATTAATGCATCTATATACTTGGTAAAGGGTGGAAGGCTCGTCCTTATGCCTGGTGTTTTGTTCCACTCTTGCTGCCCTAATTTCCGTCATATCGGTGTTATGTTCCCGGATTTTGCGTTCCTTACGCGGTTGGGTTATAATGGGAACCCCTTGACAGTTCGCTTTGAATAAAACTCCTCCAGCAAGGCCCAACCTTGGTTTTACCATTCGCCACCTAGCCTTTTTCCCTTGGGAGTCGCGCATCCCGAGGGTTATCATTATTTTAACCCCCCCGGGCCAGTGCTTGTCTAAGTGTTGGTCCAAACTAGAGGCCCTTGCAGCGCCACCTCGGGGAAACTCGAGGGTTGGTTTTAGTTGTACAGATTGCTTATCCGGTGTTGCCCTGAGAACGAGATATGTGCAGCTCCTATCGGGATGTCGGCGCATCGGGTGGTCTTGCTGGACTTGTTTTACCATTGTCGAGGATGTCTTGTAGAACCGGGATACCGAGCCCTGAGAAAGAAATATTGAGGATTTAATAAAAAAATCAATTAAGATTTATTTTGGTTTTATTTGCTATTTTATCTGAATTTAGGAAAAATGCGCGTTTTTCAAAATTGCATTTAGGCCCCAAATAAATGTTCATCCTGTGCGGCTTGATTTTAGAAGCCGGGGAAATTTTATTTCGGGATTTTTGGAGTCCGTTTAGTATTCCTTTTGTTTTTTTCGGAGCGTAACTATTTAAAAAAAACTGAACCGACCTACGGGCCGTGTTAGGCCTGGACTCCTCCGGCCTCGGCCTTTAGAAGCCGACGGCCCGCCCCGGGGCTGAAACCTTAGCCGCCACCGCCTCGAGCCCCGCACCCGCTGCCGCCGCCTTTCGTCGCACCCTGCCGAAACCCTAGCCGCCGCCGCCTCGAGCCCCGCGCCCGCAGCCGCCGCCTTTCGCTGCCGCCGCCGCCTCGCGCGCCGCCGCCGGAGCCCGACGCCGCCGCCCCTCGCCGCCGCGCACCCCGCCGGAGCCGCCCGCCGCCCGCCGACGCCGTTCGCCGGAGCCGCCGCCGCCCGTCTCGTCGCCCGAGCCGCCGAGGTTGACCCGCCGCCGGTTTTTCTTGGAAAACCGTTCGGTTTTCGCCGGTTTTTGTTCGTTTTTTTAGTTTCCGTTTTTTCATTTAGATCGGTTTTTTTTCCGGTTTAGGTTAAATAGCGAGCGTTCGCTCATTCGTTAGTTTTAACGAACGCGTTCTTCGTTTAGATCCAGTTAACGAACATTCGTTCGTTAAGCTGTTCGTCATTTTTCTTTTCTTGGATTTATTCCGTGATTTTTTTGATCGCGATTTCTGATCCGATTTTCATTTTAGTTTAACTTTTCGCTCGTTTATCGGAATCAGTCGATTCAAGCGCCTGGAGTTTCGTCTCGAAACCCTCTTCCCGTTTAACCAACTCAAACAAGTTTTTGCCACCGTAAAAATTGCCCTAGATCCAGAATAGAAATGAAGCTTGTTTCTTTTGCCGTTTGTCTTCCTTTGCTTCATTCAATTTGATTCTTTTTGCCAACCGGAGTTCTTAAGTTGAACTTTCTGGTTAGATCTCTTATTTGAGTTTTACTTGTGCATTAGTTGAGTACTTATTGTATGCTTGTTTGTTTGTGATAGAGTACCCAGAGTGCGCTGCTTTCTACTTCGAATCGCTAGGTTTCCCGGATCATCAGCAAGGCAAGTAACACTTTGATCATGTTTTTCCCACTACCCAGTTTTATTGCATTATATCAATCCTCACACATTGCATGATTAGGATCTAATTAAATTGTGGGTTTGGGAAGTAGATGAGGTAGTACCTATTACCTGTTATTATCAAACCTTTGGGAGTTACTTCTAGGTTTGCTTATTATGCCATGCTATGCTAGTAGATGTGGATTTGGTGAGTGTATCCATGACAGATGTGAGATTGTTAATTAATGGTTTATTTAAGGTGGCAACTTAAATACACATCTGGGTGGATTGAGGCACCTGGGTATTCTAGCGATTGCCTGTTTTTCTTTATGGACCGCAACCCAGGCTCAAAGGGATCATGAGATTATTCATGCTAGAAACTTCCGTGTGCAGCCATAAGCTACTATGGGCTCTAGCATAGTTGATTAAGTCGTGCGAACTCTTACAGTGGTAGACTAGCAGATGTAGGGGGTGTAGGTTGGTATGGTCTACCCGTTCGTAAGGTGCTAGCGCTTCTGAAAGACTATGTCTCGGTCATCCGTTTCTCAAACACCATGTAGTGCGAGAATCCCAATGGAGGAGATCGAGTCTTGTGGGGAAAAGTGCACAAACCTCTGCAGAGTGTATAAACTAATCATGGTTAGCCGTGTCCCTGGTTATGGACATCTTGAGTATCTAGTACCTGGATTATCATGTGAATCTCAACATGTTACTCTAAAATTAATTCTGTTGGGTTTTGATTAATGATGATGCTTAATTGGGATTGAGAATGCTGTCAACCATTCTCAATTTTTAACAACTACCATGATAGTTAAATAAAATTTATTCCTTTGCAGTAGGGAAAAATTGTCTTTACGCAAAAACTGTAACCATAGAGCTTTCCACCAGCCAAATATGCATATAGAATAGCCTGATTATTCCATTACTCTCTATGTGTTACTTTGCCAGCATATTCCATGTGCTGACCCGTTTCGGGCTGCAACGTTAATGTTGCAGACTTTTTAGACGATGATTAGGGAGTTTTTGGTTGTGGTTCTATACTTAGTGATGCCGTTGGAGTTGATGGACTCACTTATCTTCCAAGCCTTCCGCTGTTATCGTTATTAGATGGCCTTAAGCCATATTTATTGTAATAAGTTCTCTTTTGAGACACTCGATGTAATAAGTGTGTGATTGCTACTCTGTTATAAATCCCTCAAGTACTGTGTGGTGTTAGCATTACTGATCCAGGGATGACACCTGAGCACAGAGATTGGACCGTTTGAGGTCTGGTCGCTACAATCATACTCATGAAATAGGCAGGGGCATTAGTCAGTCCAAATGACATAACCGTATACTCGTATAACCCGTACCTCATGGTGAAAGCTGTTTTAGGTATATCCTTTTCTCGGATCTTCAGCTGGTGATATCCTGATCGCAAATCGATCTTCGAAAACACTTTAGCTCCTTGCAACTGATCAAACAAATCATTGATCATCGGCAGTGGGTACTTGTTCTTGATCGTCACTTCATTCAACACACGATAATCAACAACCATTCTTAATGATCCATCCTTTTTTCGACCAGGAGCACTGGGGCTCCCCATGGTGATGAACTTCGTCGAATGTAACCTTTCTCCAACAACTCCTTAATCTGCTTCTTAATCTCTTCCAGATCATTCGCGGGCATCTGGTACAATCTCTTGGATATCGGTCTGGTGCCTGGCAACAACTCTATCAAAAACTCAATATCATGATCTGGCGGCATGCCTGGTAGCTCCTCTGGAAATACATCCGGGTAATCCCTCACTACATGCACTGCCTCCTGAACAACTCCTGAGAGAGAATTCGCTTGGGTCCTCCTCGGCGCATTCCGGGATACATACTTGATCCTTTTTCCCTCTGGGGTAGTGAGCAAAATCGACTTACTGGCGCAATCGATGTTTCCCCCATACATCGATAGCCAATCCATGCCTAGTATCACATCCACTCCTTGTGACTCCAAAATAATTAGGTCTGAGGGGAAGACATGGCTTCCTATGGTCAATGGCATCTGAAAACATACTTGACTTGCCATATACTCCGCTCCTGGTGAGCTTACTAACATAGGTTTCCTAAGTACTTTAGTGGGCAACTTATACTTATCCACGAATCCCCTTGACATGTATGAATGCGATGCACCAGTATCAAAAAGAACAATTGTAGTAAATGACTTAACCAAAAACTTACCGATAACTACATCAGGCTGTTCTTCAACCTCCTCCACGTTCACGTGGTTCACTTGTCCCCTATTGAAAGGGTTGGGCTTCTTCCCAGAGCTTCCATTTACATTCCCATTCTTCGCTTTAGAACACTCGGTGGCACAGTGTCCAGTATTCCCGCACTTGAAACAAGTAATGTGACTTAGGTCCTTCTTGGCGGGCGTTGCTGGATTAGAGCGGTTCTGATTGCTGCCTACTCCATTCCCATTTCCATTCCTAGGGCCGTTGTGGTTATGCAGAATTCCTCCATTATGGTTATGGCCTCCATGGTTATGGGTAAATCCTCCCGGGTTCAGGGTGAGACGGGGTTTCTGCTGAGCTCCTGAATTGTACTTCCCTTGTCCATATTTCCTCTTGCGGCTCTCAATCTGCTGTTGCTTTCCTTCAATTATAAGAGCCTTGTCTACCAACTCCTGATAGTTGTTGAATGTCGCCACCATCAACTGCATGCTCATCTCATCATTCATCCCTTCCATAAACTTCTCCTGCTTCGCGGCATCGGTGGCCACGTCATCTGGGGCATAACGAGATAACTTGCTAAACTCCTCCACGTACTGCCCCACAGTACGGTTGCCCTAGTGTAAGTTGCGAAACTCACGCTTCTTCATGCTCATAGCTCCAGTTGAGACATGGGCTATACGGAAAGCTTGCTGAACCTGCTCCCAAGTGACATTGGCTATAGGAAAAGTGGCTGCGTAATTCTCCCACCATGCGGCTGCGGGTCCATCCAATTGGTGTGCGGCAAAACGCACCTTCTCAACATCTGTGCAACCAGCAGTGGTTAACTCCCTTCCAATCCTACGTAGCCAATCATCCACAACTATGGGCTCCGGCGACTGTAACCTCAGAAAACAGACTAAGTTGTCAACTGGTGGTGGCGGCGGTGGGTTGTTGTTGTTATTGTTGTTGTTGTTGCCCTGATTCTGAACTAGAAACTACATCTGTGTATTCTGCTGCTGGATCAATTGAGTGAGCTCCGGTGGGAAGGCAAATCCGGGGTCACATCTCGGAGGCATCTGATGGGTTTAGAGGGGAGAGATTAGAATAGAATGAGGTCTAAGGAGAAGCACTACCCATATGCACATGAGACAAACACAAGCATATCATATCACTCAATCAATCAAGCAAGGGCATACAATCGATCTAACTATCGTTACAGTGCTCGGACTACTAATATTTACATGGGGGAATACTACTAATAGTATGGTGGTCTACTAGAAATTTTGATCGGTGGAAAACTCCATGATATCCGCTCCAGCTTCGTCTTCATAGTCATCATCACTACTATCAGGGCCGGTGTCGGTGTCATCAATGATGATGTAGTCTTCAAAACGAATCTCCTTAGCTTCGTCGTCTTCTCCTCCTGGCGCGGGGTCTCCCATGAAAACTCCTAGCTTCCTTGTCACGTCGTCATTCCTCTCCACAAGTATCATCATTTCCTCCTCATATCCATCATGAGTAGACTTAAGATCCTCTTCTAGCTCTGTGATCCTAGTCATTGCCTTCTTCAAATCTATCATGCTTGCGCACATCTGGTTCTCCTGGTGACGAATGTGATGGTTTAATTCCTGGATGAATGCTGCAATGGACCTATCCTTCCTGGTGATGATCATCTCCCATTGCTCATCTCGGCGCCCACATATCTGGTAGATAGTGTCCTTAAGCTCCTTGTGGTAAACTTCGCTGATGCGTCCTATGGCAATGTGTGCTGCCATGCTCTTTCCTAGACTCCAGGTGGGTGCATCAAAGGAAAACTCTATGGGTTTAGTGACTATCGAGAACGTCCTTCCTGGAACTTGAACTCGAATCATCCATCGGTCCTCTTCTGGTAAAGTGGCGGTGTAGGTCCCGGTGAAGCTTGGTATTCCGATGTTCAGGTACTTAGTAACTTCCTTCAAGTGTCGTCCAAAAGGTGTGTCTTCATCCGGTTGTGCAAACTTGTTCCTTGAGTCCGCCATCCTAAAGAGTAGAAAATTGAGAGAAGTCAGAAATGAGTAGAGAAGAGTGACCTATGGCTTTTCTTAGTGGTCGTGTCCTACATTCAGCGTGTGCTCTGATACCATCTTGTAGCGACCCGACCTCAGACGGTCAAGTCTCTGTGCTTCAGTGTCATCCCTGGATCGGTAATGCTGACACACACAATACTTCGGAGGATTTATAATAGAGTAGAAATCACACACTTATTACAATGAATGTCTCAAAAGAGAACTTATTACAATAAATATGGCTTAAGGCCATCTAAATACAATAAAAGCGGAAGGCTTGGAAGATAAAGCGAGTCCATCAACTCCAACACGATAGCTGAGTGCATGACAAATGACCTACGGCATCTTACTCATCGTCTGAAAAGTCTGCAACATGATACGTTGCAGCTCGAGAACGGGTCAGCGCATGGAATATGCTGGCAATATAACACATTAGAGCAATGAAGAGATAAATGCTATCACTACATGCAATATGGCTGGTGGAGGCTCTATGGTTATATTGTTTTTGCGTAAAGCCAATTTTTCCCTACAACAAAGGAATATATTTTATTTAACTATCATGGTAGTTGAAACATCATTGAGAAGGTTCCTCCAACTCAATCCCAATTAAATTATTCATTAACCCAACAAATTAATTTAGAGTGATGAGATCAAATCAATAATTCAAGTACCAGATACTCAAGATGTCCATAACCGGGGACACAGCTAACCATGATTAGTTTATACACTCTGCAGAGGTTTGTGCACTTTCCCCCACAAGACTCGATCTCCTCCGTTGGATTTCTCGCACTACAAGGTGTTTGAGAAACGGATGACCGAGACACAGTCTTTCAGAAGCATTAACTCTTTACTCTGGGTGGACCGTTACACCTACTTTCCCCTACATCTGCTAGCCCACCACTGAAAGAGGTCACACAACATACTCAACTATGCCAGAGCCCATAATGACTTGTGGCTGCACACAGAAGTTTCTAGCATGAATAAACTTATGACCCCTTTGAGCCTGGGTGGCGGACCATAGGATGATCACACGGGTACTCCGGGATATCCTAGGACAACACTGGATTCTCCAGGTGCCCACAAGCAATCCACCCAGATGTGTGTTAAAGTTGCCACCTTAAGCTGAACCATTAATTAACAATCTCACATCTGTCATGGATACAATCAAACCCAATCCACGTATACGAGCATAACATAGCAATATAAGCATAACATAGAAGTAACTCCCAAGGGTTTGATAATAAAAGGGCAATAGGTTCCTACCTCATCAACTACTTCCCAAACCCACATGTTAAGAGATCCTACTCATGCAATGTGTGAGGGTTGTAACTAATGCATAAAACTGGGTAATCAAGGGGTATGATCAAAGTGTTACTTGCCTTGCTGACGATCTGCAAATCCTAAAGACTCATAGTAGCACGCTTCGCACTCTAGGAATTCTATCGCAAACAAACAATAGCATACCTAAGCAATCAAGCAAAGATGCACAGGTAAATCTCAAATAAGAAGATCTAACCAGAAAGTTCAGCTGAAAAACTCCAGTTTGCAAAAAGAATCAAATCAAACGGAGCAACGAAACTCAAACTGCGAAAGAAACAAGATCCGATTACTAATCTGGGCTAAAGTCAAGTTTTACAGTACCAAAATCTTGTTTAAGTTGGTTAAATGGAAAGAGGGCTTCGAGACGAAGATCTAGGCGCTTTGCTTCACCTGATTCGGATAAACGAGCGAAAAGATAAACTAGATCGAAGATTAGGGCAGAAATCGCGATCGAAAATAATCGCGGAAAAACCCTGGAAAATAAAACGAGACGAACATGCTAACGAACGGACGTTCGTTGTCTGCGGCTAACTGATGAACAACGTTCGTTAAAACGAACGTACGGACGAACGTCTGCTATTTAACCGAACCGAAAAACCCTGAAACAAAACCGATCTTAAAACAAAAAAAGAGATCTAGGGTTTCGAACGAAAACCGGCGGCGGCAGGCGGCTACCTTGGCGAGGTCCAGCGGGGTCGGCGGCGGCTCCGACGGGGTTGGCGGCGGCGGTGGTGAGCGGATCCGGCGGCAGGGCGGCGGAACGGGGCGGCGGCGGCGCGACATGGAAATCGAGGCGGGGCGTGGCGGCTGGCTAGGGTTTCGGCCGCGGGTCTGGAGGGTCGGGTGGGCTTGCGGGGCGGCTTATGAAGGTCGGCCGGGTCGGAGTCTAGGTCGGACACGGCCCAGTTAGGTCGGTAATTTTTTTTTAAAATCTTGACGTGGAAAAACAAATAAAAGAAATACTAAAAGGACTCCAAAAATCCTGAAATAAATTTTCACGGTCCTCTAATAATATTCCGGACAAAGTGAATATTTATTTGGGCCTCCAATGCAATTTTGAAAAACGCATATTTTTCCTAATTCCAATAAAATAACGAAAAAAAATCCAAAATACAATATTTATTTGGTTTTAATATTTTCCTCCAAATTCCATTTATTTTGGAGAAGTCATATTATCCCGTCTCATATATTTTTAATATGAAATATTTTCGAAGTCATGTGAATGAGAAGTTCTTGCTGATGTACATAGTGTTTGCAAGGACTCATGAGCATGAAGGTACATTTCTCACATTCACATCATTTGCTCTGATGCATATAGACAAGATACATGTAACACATTGCTTACTCTGTCATGTTTACGCATTCACATGCTCCTATATTCAATATTTCACATGATTGCATACATGTAGGGGGAGCCTATGCATGTTAGATGTCTTTCCAAAGCTTTACTTGCTATTCTCTATATCTTTATCTAAAGCTTTGATGTATGTTGTCATCAATTACCAAAAAGGGGGAGATTGAAAGCACAAGTGCTCCCTGGGTGGTTTTGGTAATTAATGTCAACATATCTCTTGTTGGACTAACACTTTTACCTAGTATGTTTCAGATAAGTTCAACAATGGAGTGGCATTGATTAGAGGATGTGGAACCCCATCAAAAATGCTAAGGACAAAAGGATTGGCTCAAGCTTCAAGATCAAGACTCTACATTTTCTATTTTAGTGATCCAAGATCACATTGAGTCTATAGGAAAAGCCAATACTATCAAGAGGGGATGAGGTGTTGCTTAATGGATTGCTTGCTCAAAGTGCTTAGTGATATGCTCCAAAACCCTCAACTACCTTCCCACATCCACATATGACCTAAACCAAAAGTCAAACTTGGCCCCACCGATTCTATCTATCCGGCGCCACCGAGTTTCAGATGTCATAGCCACTGCCACAAACCCTAGCAAATTGGTTTCACCGATAGGGATCTCGGTCTCACCGAGATGGGATTGTAATCTCTCTGTTTCCCTTCGTAACGTTTCGGTCTTACCGAGATGAGCAATCGGTCCCATCGAGATTGGAATGTAAACTCTCTGTTTCCCTTTTGTAACATTTCAGTCTCACCGAGATGAGCGAATCGGTCCCACCGAGTTTGCCTGACCAACTCTCTGGTTAGCTTATTACCAAAATCGGTCCCACCGAGTTTGTGTAATCGGTCACATCGAGATTACGTTATGCCCTAACCCTAACCATATCGGTCCTACCGAGTTGCATCTTAGTCCCACCGAAAATCCTAACGGTCACTAGGTTTGCTGAATCGGTCCGACCGAGTTTAACCATTCGGTCCCACCGAGTTTGGCAAATTGTGTGTAACGGTTAGATTTTGTGTGGAGGCTATATATACCCCTCCACCCAGTCTTCATTCGTAGAGAGAGCCATTAGAACATACCTACACTTCCAATACACATTTTCTGAGAGAGAACCACCTACACTTGTGTTGAGGTCAAGATATTCCATTCCAACCATATGAATCTTGATCTCTAGCCTTTCCCAAGTTGCTTTCCACTCAAATATTCTTTCCATCAAATCCAAATCCTGTGAGAGAGAGTTGAGTGTTAGGGAGACTATCATTTGAAGCACAAGAGCAAGGAGTTCATCATCAACACACCATTTGTTACTTCTTGGAGAGTGGTGTCTCCTAGATTGGCTAGGTGTCACTTGGGAGCCTCCGACAAGATTGTGGAGTTGAACCAAGGAGTTTGTAAGGGCAAGGAGATCGCCTACTTCGTGAAGATCTACCGCTAGTGAGGCAAGTCCTTCGTGGGCGACGGCCGTGATGGAATAGACAAGGTTGCTTCTTTGTGGACCCTTCGTGGGTGGAGCCCTAGGTGGACTCACACAACCGTTACCCTCCGTGGGTTAGAGTCTCCATCAACATGGATGTACGATAGCACCACCTATCGGAACCACGACAAAAGCACATGTGTCTCCAATTGCGTTTGAATACTCCAAACCCTTCCCTTTACATTCTTGCAAGTTGCATGATTTACTTTCCACTGCTCATATACTCATTACATGCTTGCTTGATATGTATTGTGTTTGTTAAACTTGTTCTTAAACTCCACTTAAACTTAAGAATATTAAAAACTGCAACTTTTGGCACTTAGTGTCTAATCACCCCCCCTCTAGACACTTCTTCTCGATCCTTTCAAGGTCTGAAGTAAACTACTCACACTTCATCGGAGAGGCTATGGTGTTGATGTAGAAGCCCTGCGTGATCAATGCCCCCCTCCGGCAGAGCTCCGGAACAGGCCCCAAGATGGGATCTCGTGCATACAGAAAGTTACGGTGGTGGAATTAGGATTTTGGCTCCGTATCTGGTAGTTTGGGGGTACGTAGGTATATATAGGAGGAAGGAGTATGTCGATGGAGCAACAGGGGGCCCACGAGGGTGGAGGGCGCACCTGGGGGTGTAGGAGCGCCCCCTACCTCGTGGCCTCCTGGTTGATGTCTTGACATAGGGTCCAAGTCCTCTGGATCATGTTCCCGAAGGTTTCATTCCGTTTGGACTCCGTTTGATATTCTTTTTCTGTGAAACCCTAAAATAGGCAAAAAAAAATAGCAATTCTGGGTTGGGCCTCCGGTTAATAGGTTAGTCCCAAAAATAATATAAAAGTGTATAATAAAGCCCAATAATGTCCAAAACAGAATATAATATAGCATGGAACAATCAAAAATTATAGATACGTTGGAGACGTATCAAGCATCCCCAAGCTTAATTCCTGCTCGTCCTTGAGTAGGTAAATGATAAAAACAGAACTTTTGATGTGGAATGCTACTTGGCATAATTTCAATGTAATTCTCTTAATTGTGGTATGAATATTTAGATCCGAAAGATTCAAGACAAAAGTTTAATATTGACATAGAAATAATAATACTTCAGGCGTACTAACTAAGCAATTATGTCTCTTCAAAATAACATGGCCAAAGAAAGTTATCCCTAAAAAATCATATAGTCTGGCTATGCTCCATCTTCACCACACAAAGTATTCAAATCATGCACAACCCCGATGACAAGCCAAGAAATTGTTTCATACTTTTAATGTTCTCAAACTTTTTGAATCTTCACACTATACATGAGCGTGAGCCATGGACATAGCACTATAGGTGGAATAGAATGGTGGTTGCGGAGAAGACAAAAAGGGAGAAGATAGTCTCACATCAACTAGGCGTACCAACGGGCTATGGAGATGCCCATCAATAGATATCTATGTGAGTGAGTAGAGACTGCCATGCAACGGATGCACTAGAGCTATAAGTATATGAAAGCTCGACAAAAAGAAACTAAGTGGGTGTGCAACCAACTCGCTTGCTCATGAAGACCTAGGGCATTTTGAGAAAGCCCATCATTGGAATATACAAGCCAAGTTCTATAATGAAAAATTCCCACTAGTATATGAAAGTGGTAACATAGGAGACTCTATGAAGATCATGGTGCTACTTTGAAGCACAAGTGTGGTAAAAGGATAGTAGCATTGTCCCTTCTCTCTTTTTCTCTCATATTTTATTTATTTGGGCATTTTCTCTTTTTTATGGCCTCTTTTTTGGGCTTCTTTGGCCTCTTTTTTTTTGCCCGGAGTCTCATCCCGATTTGTGGGGGAATCATACTCTCCGACATACTTTCCTTACTTGGGACAATGCTCTAAAAATGATGATCATCACACTTTTATTTACTTACAACTCAATAATTACAACTCGATACTTAGAACAAAATATTACTCTATGTGAATGCCTCCGGCGGTTACCGGGATAGCAATGATGCATGAGTGACTTATATGAAAGAATTATGAATGGTGGCTTTGCCACAACTAAAATGTCAACTACATTATCATGCAAAGCAACATGACAATGATGGAGCGTGTCATGGTAAATGGAACGGTGGAAAGTTGCATGGCAATATATCTCGGAATGGCTATGGAAATGCCATGATAGGTAGGTATGGTGGCTGTTTTGAGGAAGGTATATGGTGGGTGTATGATACCGGCGAAAGGTGCGCGGTATTAGAGAGGCTAGCAATGGTGGAAGGGTGAGAGTGCGTATAATCCACGTAATCAACATTAGTCATAAGGAACTCGCATACTTATTGCAAAAATCTATTAGTTATCGAAGCAAAGTACTACATGCATGCTCCTAGGGGGATAGATTGTTAGGAAAAGACCATCGCTCGTCCCCGACCGCCACTCATAAGAAGGACAATCAATAAATACATCATGCTCTGACTGCTTAACATAACGGTTCACCATACGTGCATGCTACGGGCATCACAAACTTCAACACAAGCATTTCTCAAATTCACAACTACTCAACTAGCACGACTATAATATCACCGTCTCCATATCTCAAAACAATTATTAAGTTTCAAACTTCTCATAGTATTCAACACACTCATAAGAAAATTTTATTATTAATCTTGAATGCCTAAAATAATTAAAGAAAATTACCATGCTGTTTTGTAGGACTCCCAAAATAATTTAAGTGAAGCATGAGAGAACAATGGTTTCTATAAAACAAATCTACCACCGTGCTCTAAAAGATATAAGTGAAGTACTAGAGCAAAAACTATATAACTCAAAAGATATAAGTGAAGCACATAGAGTATTCTAATAATTTCTGAATCATGTGTATCTCTCTCAAAAAGGTGTGTGCAGCAAGGATGATTGTGGTAACTAAAAAGAAAAGACTCAAATCATACAAGACGCTCCAAGCAAAACACATATCATGTGGCGAATAAAAATATAGCTCCAAGTAAAGTTACCGATAGAAGTAGACGAAAGAGGGGATGCCTTCCGGGGCATCCCCAAGATTTGGCTTTTAGGTGTCCTTAGATTATCTTGGGGGTGACATGGGCATCCCCAAGATTAGGCTGTTGCCACTCCTTGTTCCATAATCCATCAAATCTTTACCCAAAACTTGAAAACTTCACAACACAAAACTTAAAGTAGAAAATCTCGTGAGCTCCGTTAGCGAAAGAAAACAAAACACCACTTCAAGGTACTGTAATGAACTCATTATTTATTTATATTGGTGTTAAACCTACTGTATTCCAACTTCTCTATGGTTTATAAACTATTTTACTAGCCATAGATTTATCAAAATAAGCAAACAACACACGAAAAACATAATCTGTCAAAAACAGAACAGTCTGTAGTAATCTGTAGCTAACGCAAGATCTGGAATCCCAAAAATTCTAAAATAAATTTATGGACGTGAGGAATTTATCTATTAATCATCTTGAAAAATAATTAACTAAATATCACTTTCCAAATAAAAATGGCAGCAGTTCTCGTGAGCGCTAAATTTTCTGTTTTTTACAGCAAGATTAAAAAGACTTTCCCCAAGTCTTCCCAACGGTTCTACTTGGCACAAAAACTAATTAAACACAAAAAACACAACCAAAACAGAGGCTAGATAAATTATTTATTACTAAACAGGAGCAAAATCAAGGAATAAAAATAAAATTGGGTTGCCTCCCAACAAGCGCTATCGTTTAATCCTCCTAGCTAGGGATAAAAGCAAGGATAGATCTAGGTATTGCCATCTTTAGAAGGAAATCCATAAGTGGCTCTCATAATAGATTCATAAGGTAATTTAATTTTGTTTCTAGGGAAGTGTTCCATGCATTTCCTTAACGGAAATTGGAATCTAATATTCCCTTCCTTCATATCAATAATTGCACCAATCGTTTTAAGGAAAGGTCTACCAAGAATAATAGGACATGAAGGATTGCAATCTATGTCAAGAACAATAAAATCTATGGGCACATAGTTCCTATTTTAAAAAATAAGAAAATCATTAATTCTTCCCATAGGTTTCTTAATTGTGGAATCCGCAAGGTGCAAGTTTAAAGAGCAATCATCAAAATCACGGAAACCTAGCAAATCACACGAAGTCTTTGGAATCGTGGAAACACTAGCACCCAAATCACACAAAGCATATCATTCATGATCTTTAATTTTAATTTTAATAGTAGGTTCCCACTCATCAAAAAGCTTTCTAGGGATACAAACCTACAACTCAAGTTTTTCTTCATAAGATTGCATCAAAGCATCAACGATATGTTTAGTAAAAGCTTTATTTTGACTATAAGCATGAGGAGAATTTAGCACGGATTGCAACAAGGAAATACAATCTATCAAAGAGCAATTATCATAATTAAATTCCTTGAAATCCAAAATAGTGGGTTCATTAATATTTAGAGTTTTGACTTCTTCAATCCCACTTTTAACAAATTTAGCATCAAGATCTAAAGACTCCGAATTTTTGGAACGCCGTCTAGGTAAAGGTGGATCATATTCAGTCCCATCATTATCAAGATTCATATTGTAAAACAAAGATTTAATAGGGACACATCAATAAATTTGAGATCTTCATCTTTATCTTCCAGAAAATTTTCCGGCTTAGCGGCCATCTTATTAACTAAGGTGGCCTGCTTATCCGAAACTTCAGCTATTAACTTTTCAAGATAAAAAATCTGAGATTTCAAACCATCAAATTCTTTAGACATATCATCGAGCTCTTTATTCATATAACCCATAAAACTTTTTTGTTCTTTAAGCACATTTCTAAAGAAGCTATTATGCTCAAATTGTAAAACCAAAAACTCCTGACGTTGCTTTCGATCTCTTCTAACATTTTAAGGTGAAGATCACCAAATCTAGGTAAGGCCATCATGACAAGTAAGCAATCCGACACACAAGCAAACAAGAAATGGGCAAAAAGAGGCGAATAGAAAAAGAGAGGGAGGACGGAAAGAGAGAGGGTGAATAAAACAGCAAGGGTGAAGTGGGGGAGAGGAAAACGAGAGGCAAATGGCAAATAATGTAATGCAGGAGATAAGGGTTTGTGATGGGTACTTGGTATGTTGACTTTTGCGTAGATCTCCCCAGCAACGGCGCCAGAAATCCTTCTTGCTACCTCTTGAGCACTTGCTTTGGTTTTCCTTTGAAGAGGAAAGGGTGATGTAGCAGAGTAGCGTAAGTATTTCCCTCAGTTTTTGAGAACCAAGGTATCAATCCAGTAGGAGGCCACGCACGAGTCCCTTCCACCTACACAAAAAAATAAATCCTCGCACCAACGCGATAAGGGGTTGTCAATCCCTACACGGTCACTTACGAGAGTGAGATCTGATAGATATGATAAGATAATATTTTTTGGTATTTTTATGATAAAGAGAAATAAAAGATGGAAAGTAAAATAAATGGCAAAGGAAATAACTAAGTATTGAAAGATTAATATGATGGAAGATAGACCCGGGGGCCATAGGTTTCACTAGTGGCTTCTCCCAAGAGCATAAGTATTCACGATGGGTATATAAATTACTGTTGAGCAATTGACAGAATTGAGCATAGTTATGAGAATATCTAGGTATGATCATGTATATAGGCATCACGTCCGAGACAAGTAGACCGACTCCTGCCTGCATCTACTACTATTACTCCACACATCGACCGCTATCCAGCATGCTTCTAGAGTATTAAGTTCAAGAGAACAGAGTAACACTTTAAGCAAGATGACATGATGTAGAGGGATAAACTCATGCAATCTGAAATAAACCCCATCTTGTTATCCTCGATGGCAACAATACAATGCGTGCCTTGTTGCCCCTATTGTCACTAGGAAAGGACACCGCAAGATTGAACCCAAAGCTAAGAACTTCACCCATTGCAAGAAAGATCAATCTAGTAGGCCAAACCAAACTGATAATTCGAAGAGACTTGCAAACATAACCAATCATATATAAAAGAATTCAGAGAAGATTCAAATATTGTTCATAGATAAACTTGATCATAAACCCACAATTCATCAGTATCAACAAACACACCGCAAAAGAAGATTACATCGAATAAATCTCCACAAGAGAGGGGGAGTACTTTGTATTGAGATCCAAAAAGAGAGAAGAAGCCATCTAGCTAATAACTATGGACCCATAGGTCTGAAGTAAACTACTCACACTTCATCAAAGAGGCAATGATGTTGATGTAGAAGCCCTGCATGATCGATGCCCCCTCCGGCGGAGCTCCGGAACAGGCCCCAAGATGGGATCTCGTGGATACAGAAAGTTACGGCGGTGGAATTAGGGTTTTGGCTCCGTATCTGGTAGTTTCGGGGTACATAGGTATATATAGGACGAAGGAGTACGTCGGTGGAGCAACAGGGGCCCACGAGGGTGGAGGGCACGCCTGGGGGGTAGGTGCGCCCCCTACCTCGTGGCCTCCTGGTTGATGTCTTGATGTAGGGTCCAAGTCCTCTGGATCATGTTCGTTCCCAAAATCACGTTCCCGAAGGTTTCATTCCATTTGAACTCCGTTAGATATTATTTTTCTGCGAAACCCTAAAATAGGCAAAAAAAAACATCAATTCTTGGCTAGGCCTCCGGTTAATGTGTTGTGGGTGCGCACATTGTGGAAGGCGCAGAACGTACGGCTGCCCTTGGACAACTCAGGAAGATCTCGACCGCGCTTGGTGTCTGGTTGTTCCGTGAGTAGGGCCACCCCTTTGCGCTCCACCTCCTCGGTCGTAATCTGTAGCTCAAGGAGGGAGAGACGCCCCTCCTCAGCTCTTGCACACTTGGTCGCTATGTTTAACAGCTCCAAAGCCATGCACAGCTCCTCATGGATGGCGAGCTCTTCCTTCATCTTGATGTCGCGCGTCGGAAAATGCTGAGATGATGGCCTCATCTGTCACCTTGGGGATCTTGAGACGCACGTTGTGGAAGCGCTGGATGTACTTCTGCAGGGTCTCTCCCGGCTTGCTTGATGCGGCGCAGGTCACCCGCGGCCGGTGGCGCTCGCAAGTACCCTGGAAGTTGGCGACGAAGTGGTCGCGCATCTCACCCCAGGAGGAGATCAAGCCTGGGGGGAGGTTCAGGAGCCATGAGAGAGCGCCGTCCTTAAGAGCCATGGGAAACCAGTTCGCCATGACCTTTTCGTCGATGTTGGCCACCTCGATGCTCAGCTCGTAGAGCTGCAAGAATTCCGCAGGATCGTGGGTGCCATCGTAGCGAGGAGGCGGATCTGGCTTGAAATTGCCTGGCCAGACGACGCTACGCAGCTCGGGAGTGAAGGCACGGCACCTGCCGTGGCCACCGGGGCCCGTCGCGAAGGCGGAGCTTGATCTTGGTGTCCCTGCGCCACCACGACAAGTGGCGCATGGCCCTGCCACAGCAAGCGATCCTGACATGGCGGTGCTGGGAGTGGTGGAGCGTTTTCTTGCGGACAGGGGATCTCTTGGCAGCTTCTTTCTTCGTGTGCGGGCACATGGCGCGGTGGATCACACCGCGGGACCGCACACCTTGGAGCAAGGATGCCGTCTTGACGCGGAGGAGGCGGAGGCGCTCCATGAGCCGCACGCCTCGGCGCGAGGGTGCCATCTTGTTGTGGAGGAAGCGGAGGCGCTCCATGAGCCACATCGCCCATAGCCGGGGGCGGGCGAGACAGCGAGAGGGATGGTGAAAGGGAGCCCCCGTGGCGCTGACGAGCTCGGTGATGCGATCCAACCAGTCCTCATAGAGGTCGTCGACCGGACGGTAGCGCAGGAGCTCGCGTGCCATGAAGCACGACCTGTGTGTCCGTGGGGGCGCGGCGAGCATGAGACGATGAGCCGGCCGGAGTCAGCGACGGGGTGTCGGTGCGGCCATCACGGCGCACAGAGGGGTGTAGTGAAGAGGCTTGCTGCTCGTTTGCCACCGCGCCGGTGGCAGCATTGGCGGTGGGTGATGGAGAACGATGGGGAGGCCCACCGATAGGGGCTGTCTGAGCGACACGGGTGGCGAGGGCGGCCCAGCACTCAGCGCATGCCCGACGAGCGTCGGCCATGAACTTGGTGGAGTGGTGAAGCATGGACCGGCGAAGAGGAAAGCTTAAGCGCACCCCTACCTGGCACGCCAAATGTCGGATTTCGGGTTCCGCAAAACCCTTGAGGTTCGAACACTGGGGTGCGCACAAAGATCTCTCCTCCCCTTCTAGCTCGCACTCATCATGATCTCACGGCCTAGCTCGACAAACCCAAAGAATGAGAGACACAAGATTTATATTGGTTCGGGCCACCGTTGTGGTGTAATACCCTACTCTAGTGTGGTGTGGTGGGTTGCCTCTTGGGCTGAGGATTAGGGATGGCAATTTTATCCACGGATCTGGTTACCCATGGATACCCGACCCAGTTGGGCAAGGGTATGGGGCGCATTTCTGCCCATGGGTTCATGGATATGGATACCCACGAACAGTCGGGTTGGGCACGGTTATATTTTGTGCTCCATGGATATCCAATGGATACCTGTATGACATGTGGGGCCATATGCCAGTGACAGTAGAAAGAGCGAATCAATGGGAAATGGAAGGCAATATGCAACTGGTGCCATAAGTTATATGCTACAGAATCAACCTCTGGTATGTCACACTTGAGGGCTCATTGTATTACTTGTTGCCTACTTTTGCATGTAGTTTATGTTGTCATTTGTGAGTGAATGATGATGAGTTAATTTGACCTTTGGGAACGCTTCATGCTGACTTTTCTATGCCCATGGAGCTCCATGGGTATGTGGGTATCCAGCGGGTTTGGGCATGGGCACAAGTTGTGCCCATGGATAATTTGGTGGATGGGCAGAGGGTAGGAAGATGGGTCATGGGTTGGATGTGGACCAGCTCCACCCGCCCCAAACCCGACCCATTGCCATCCCTACTGAGGATGAACAGTTACAATGGAAGAACAGCCTCCTGAGGAGAGGTGTTCTTGTGCTTGGTGAACTTGTGTGGTTGGGGATGATCTACCGATGAGCTGATCCCTTTGAGATCTGTTTCCTACCTATGGTGGTGGCTAGTCCTATATATAGAGGCCCGGTTCCTCTTCCCAAATATTAGGCGGGAAGGGATCCCACAATGGCCAGTTTGAAGGGGGACAACTAGTACAAGCTATCCTGACAAAAGGTGGTCTTCACCTGCCAAAGGCTCTGGTGGTGACACCGTCTTGGGCTCCACGGTGACATATGTCCTGCTGGTCTTGGTATTGTTGCATCGATATGGAAACCTTTGCCTGATGCCTCGTGACTCCTCGCCTGCGCTTGCCTCTTTAGCACCAAAGAGGAAACGAGGACACTGCACGCACTGGCGCCCGCCTGGCTCCAGTCGTCATGGCTTGCGTCACATAAACCTCGCGAGGTGTCCCTTGCCTTGATCTCTCCACCCCTCACGAGTCAGCCTGGTGAGGCCGCCCCTGAGGAGGTCTTGCATCATCCGCCTCATGAGGCTTGGCCCCTCGCGAGGGTCTTGAGTGTTTGCTGGTGAAGATGGGTCATACAGGGCCTCTGGCGGAGCCATGCCGTGGTCTGCAGGCAGGCAAGTCTGGGGACCCCCATTCCCAGAATGCCGACAACAACCATGTTCGGACCTTCCCTCCTCGACAAGGATTCGTCCTTGAGCCTTGACAAGAATTCAGTGTCTGAAGACATGGAGTCAACCCCCGCCGAACTCGCCCTTCTCCACCTTGATGCAAGTGCGACACCCAGCGACCAAGGTTTTGCCCTGACCGGACCCATGCCTTACCCCACCATTGCAACAGAGGTCGGCTCCCAGGAAACTTCGTACGCCACTTCGGCCAGCCTTGCCTTGTTGAATGAGGCGCTTGACCGGATCTAGATGATGGCTATTATTGATGGACCACCCTTGGCTCACGCCCAACGGAGCCCCAAGGTAGGCCACAGGGAATTTTACGTCCCACCCACCACCCACTTGATAGACACTGTCGAAGATTTAACTGACATTCTAGACTTTGCCTCTGAGGAGGCCGACGACATGGATGACGACAAGGAGGCCACAGCTCGCGTAAACACTGCCCCTCCCGTCATCGACCGCTGGACGGCCACATCCACCTACGACATCTACATGGTGGACACCCCCAAGGATGACGGCGACGACGCTAATGGGGACGACACCCCCAGAAGGGATGGTAACAATCCCGGAGAGGAGCCCCAAACTCCAAAGACAATGCTGACAATCCAAGGGGCGATGTAGCAGGAAAAGCAACACAGGCACCAGAGAAGGGGACACTCCACACAACGCGGAGGACCTCGACAACCCTTCCCTCGAGCACCAGTCTGATGGCTCGAAGGGGCATGAGGATCAAGATAACCCTGAGGACCTGGATGATTCCGAGGATAGCAATTATATGCCCCTCTCTAAAGAAGAGGTTAGCCTTGGAGCCTAAGACTGCATCATCCCAGAAGACCCACTGGATCAAGAACGATTCAAGGGACAGCTTATAGCCACTGCGCGAAGCCTAAAAAAGTAGCAGCAAAAGATAAAGGCCAAGTAAGATACCCTCAATGATAGATGGACTAAGGTCTTGGCGGCAGAAGAAGGGTACGGCTACGAGCAACAAATGAAGAGCTACCCCAAATGCAGGTTGTTGCCACAGTTCGACGACGAGGCCGTCGATCCCGCACCACCCAGACAAACCCGAGGCAACCAGCCTGACCGCCCCCCTCAAGGAAGGGACAGAGCGGCTGGCGAAGCCGAATACCCACCCGCCCCTCCCCGCCGTGAAGGCAAGGAGGCGGCACAACCAAAATACCAATACGATCTTCGACACGACCTGGACGCTAGAGCCGGTTAGTCTAGGTCAATCTATGGGTCAAGAATCCTCTCGATAATAGAGACGGATATCAGGCGTGGCTTGACCGAAATAACAGAGTTTGGGATCAGCGCCGGGCCAGGATGGACTCCAAGGTTCAACGCGATGGGCCCAAATAAGGGGTGTCGCTCACCAATGTGTTTCACTGATGCGGTGATGCAGCACCAATTCTCGGAAGGGTTTAAACCCATGAATATCGAGCCATACGATGGCACTACAGATCCAGCCATGTTGATTGAGGACTTTCTCCTCCACATTCCTATGGCACGAGGAGACGACCTCCACGCCATCAAATATCTGCCACTAAAGCTTAAGGGATCGGCACGACACTGGCTGAACAGCCTCCCTGAAGATTCCATCGGGAGCCGGGAAGAGCTCGAGGATGCTTTCCGAGCTAACTTCCAAGGCACCTATGTTCGGCCTCCAGATGCCGACGACCTGAGTCATGTAGTCCAGCAGCCCGACAAGTCGGCACGATAGTTTTGGAAGAGGTTTCTAACCAAAAAGAATCAAATAGTCGACTGCCCGGATGCCGAGGCTATAGCCGCGTTCAAACATAGTTTCCGGGACGAATGGCTTTCACGCCAGCTTGGCCAAGACAAACCGAGGACAATGGCGGCCCTCACATCCCTCGTGACCCGCTTTTGCATGGATGAAGATAGTTGGTTGGCCCGTAGAAGCACCAACCCAGAAGAACCCGGCACTTCAGAGGTCTGCAATGGCAATAGAAAGCCAAGGCTTAACAAAAACAAATGCCGACACAACGGCACCGAGACCGATGATACGGTAGTAAATGTCAGATTCCGTAATTCCAAGTCAGGGCCGTGTAAGAAGTCTTCTAAAGGAAACCAGGACGGACCCACTAAGTTGGATGTTATCCTGGATAGGCCATGCCAGATACACGGCACCGCAAACAAGCCTGCCAACCATACCAACCGTAACTGTTGGGTGATTAAGTAGGCCGGCAAACTCACAGCCGAGGACATGGGAAAAGCCCCAGAAGTGAGGACGATGAGGAACCTCGCAGGCTAAACAATGGAGGCCAGAAACAGTTCCCTCTGGAGGTTAAAAAAGTGAACATGATCTATGCCACTCATATACCAAAGAAGGAGCGGAAACGCACACTTCGGGACGTCTACGCCATAGAGCATGTAGCCCCAAAGTTCAACCCATGGTCAGCATATCCGATCACCTTCGATCGCAAGGACCACCCAACCAGTGTCCGTCATGGAGGATCAACGGCCTTGGTCCTAGATCCCATTATCGATGGATACCACCTTATCAGAGTCCTTATGGATGGAGGCAGCAACCCCAATCTGATTTATGAGGACACTGTCTGGAAAGTGGGTATTGACCCATCAAGGATCAAACCCAGTAACACCACCTTTAAGGGGCTCATCCCCCGCATCGAAGCCCGCTGCTCGGGCACTCTCACCTTGTAAGTGGTATTCGACTCTTTGGACAATTTCTAGAGCGAAGACATTTGCCCCCTTCCACAGCGGATATCATGCCCTCCTAGGTCGAATGATGTTCGCCCATTTTAACGTCGTCCCCCACTATGCCTACCTCAAGATAAAGATGCCCGGTCCAAGAGGCATCACTACAGTAAATGATAACACGGAGCGCTCTCTTCGGACGGAGGAGCATACCGCGGCCTTGGCAGCCGATTACGGAGGACCGAAGTGTTCGCTCACCATCAAGGTGCGAGAGGTGAACAAGTGAGCACATGCCCTATCTCCATCCAAGGGACCTCCTCGTGTTCGGCGTACATAGGAATACGCCCCCCATAGCCAGCCCAACCCATCAGCACACTACGTGCCTCGATATCACAATTTCGCACACAAAATACCATGGGCAGCTACGGGGCTTAATCACCAAGAGCACGGTTTGACCGTACCATGGCACAATGCATCTCCGAATGACAAACAGGTACCATCAAGGACCTATGCGTCATCAAGCCTTAACAGTGCATTGATCTCTGGAAGGCCCCTTTTCAAGGACCCACTGCCGGACAACCACCCCATGATGACGACCCCCCCCAACAGAAGTAAAGGCGCAGACGTGCAGTAGGGCACAGTTCAGGAATTAACCCACACATCAAGGCCCTACGTAAAACTTTCATCTGCAAAATTTTCTTCCTCTTTTTTGAAAGAATGTATCCTTCCTGACGCTTTGTTCGTTAGTTCGAATTGTATGACTAAAACTTCACGAGCCCATGGGAAATAATGCAAGCCTTTTCAGGTCCTTGTACAGTTATTCATACCACCCTTTTTTCCCTGCTCTTCGATCTTGCCTTGAAATCGTATGGCACATACTTTCCCTCACATGCAAACCAGCTTATAAACCGGGGGCTCGGCCGTAAGGCTCGGCCAGCATGCTAAGTCTGGCACCCTACTTTCTAACGTGTCTGGCATCTCAGATATTGCATTATATGCATCAATTTTGAATTATGTCTTGGGTCAATGGTTCGGTTGCCCGACTCCTGTGCTTACCTTCTTATGTTCCGCATGTTCGGCTAATAAGGTAAAGGGAGAACCACTGCGATTGCACTTCTACCTCATTCGGTCAAGTGCCTCAGTGGATAAAGCCGAAAATTGACTGTCACAATACGTGTGAACTGGTCAGCAATCTTATGACTGGTATCAAACCCGCAATCATTGGCGATCAGACCGTGTAACATGAAGGGTTTGTCCTTATGCAAACCAGGTGATAGATGCCTCGCTCTTAGGCCTTCTGCACACCCCCCACACTGGGGGCTGGTCATCAGCCCCCGCAGTCAAGCTCCTATGGCTAAGTGAAAGTTATAACACTGTATAGTCCCATTGCCTGGTTCCCCTCTTACACTACTACCTCCGGGTGCTGAGACATCAGCTAAGGGTTACTGTACGGAGGATGAGACACCCCTCTTAGCATCTACATGGGGGCTGAAGCCCATGACTGGTCACTTTCAGAATAAAACGGCCATAAAGGAGTCAAAATTAACACACACACATGCAAGTATGATAAACCATACAGAACACAACCACGTTATAAAACATCAAGCTTCAACCACAGTTTAATACACAACAAGGTCAAATATCCAAGGATTACATCCTTGGAACATAATGCCTCTATGGCCCGAGCACCGTCCATCACGGCGGCGAAGTATTGCTTTGGGCGCCTATGCTCCTTTCCAGTTGGGGGAGGTCCAGTGGCCATCTCGAAGGGTTTGATCTTTGGCCAATGCACCATGGTATTCAAGAACGCCATCCGAGCCCCTTTGAGGAACACCAAGCGATTGATGATCTCAACCTGGGCCGGAGCGTCACACAGCTTCGCCACAGGACCGAAATAGCTGTTCGGCAGGGGATCGGAGGGCCACAGACAGACACAAAGGTCCTTCATGACCGCCTCCGCCATCCGGTGCAGCTCCATCAACTATTTCATTTCATTAACAAGGAGGGGAGGGTGCTCGGGGGCTTGAACTTTTTCCCAAAATAGCCTCAAGTCCGTGTCACCTTCTCGAGCCGCATAGTATCATGACGCATCGACCGCACACCTCGGGAGCTCCGCAAAGGCACCCACGGAATGCCAGACCTGGGTAAGCAATGTGAATATTTTGCCACTGAAGTCACTTTGCAGTAAGTACTGCTTGCCATTCGCAATTTGCTTCGCCTGTTGGAGCTCTTCCCGAGCACCTCGCGCCTCTGTTCGCCGGCTCAGTGGCATGTTCTTTATTCTTCTGCTCAAGGTCCTCACATTTTGTGATGGCATCCTTGAGCTCCTATTGCACCTCGGCCTCCCTGGCCTCATGCTTCCCACTGTCATTTTTCATCAACATGAGCTCGGCGGCCATTCGCTCGACCACTGTCTTTTGTTCGGCTGCGTCGGCTTTCACCTTCCGCTGCTCGGCCTTGAGGCTTTCAACCTCTACGGCACCAGCTGCAATGATTTTCTTGCTTAAGAGGTCATCCTGAAAAGTCTGCTTAAACCTAAACTATGCAAAGTACCGTGTTTTGCACAAACTAACAGTGTGCTTCGTCTAGCGGCTAGTTGACAAGGTTGTGTTCTTCCTCAGAGCCCTTTACCTTCCGATTGATCTCAACCAATGATATGTCTCCGTTGTATCTACTTTTCCTAACGCTTTTACTCTTGTTTTGGATTCTAATTTGCATGATTTGAATGAAACTAACCCGGACTAACGCTGTTTTCAACAGAACTACCATGGTGTTGTTTTTGTGCAGAAATAAAAGTTCTCGGATTGGAACGAAAATTTATGGAGAATTTTTATACAATAAAAGAAAAATACTAGAGCCAGGAACCACCGGAGGGGGGCCCTGGGTGAGAACAACCCACCAGGGTGCCCCCACCCCCTCAAACGCGCCCATGTGGGTTGTGCCCACCTGGTGACCCCATAGACCCTGAGTCCAACTCGATAAATACGTACTTTTCCGAAAAAAAGGGAGGAAGAATTATCTCGTTTCCCGATATGGAGCCGCCGCCACCTCATGTTCTTCATCGGGAGGCCGGATCTGGAGTCCGTTTGGGGCTCCAAACAGGGGGATCTTCGATCTTCGTCATCACCAACCATTCCTCATTGCCAATTCCATGATGATCCCCACCGGGAGTGAGTAATTCCTTCGTAGACTCTTTGGTCGCTGAGGAGTTGGATGAGATTCATCATGTAATCGATTTAGTTTTGTTAGGGCTTGATCTCTAGTATCCATTATGTTCTGAGATTGATGTTGATATGACTTTGCCATGCTTAATGCTTGACACTTTGGGCCCGGGTGCCATGATTTCAGATCTAAACCATTTATGTTATCACCATTATATCTATGTTCTAGATCCGATCTTGCAAATTATATTCACCTATTACGTGTTATGATCTGTAAACCCCGGAGTGACAGTATTCAAGATACTTTTTGGTGATGACGGTAGTTTTAGGAGTTCATGTATTCACTACGTGCTAATGCTTTGTTCCGGTTGTCTATTAAAAGGAGGTGAAAGTGCAACTATCCCTGGGTGGTTTTGGTTAATTCCTAACAATATATAGCTCATTGAACTAATGCTCTTTCAAGATGATCATCTCAGAAAGTTCAATGATTGGCATGGCGTGGACTAGGAATGTGGACCCCTCAAAATGCTAAGGACACATATTGGCAAAAGCTCAAGACTCTACATTGTATTTTAGTGATCCTAGATCACATTGAGTCCATAGGAAAAGCCAATACTATTAAAAGGGGATGAGGTGTTGCTTAATGGCTTGCTTGCTCAAAATGCTTAATGATATGCTCCAAAAGCCCTCAACCACTTTTCATATCCACATATGTCCCAAACCAAAAGTCAAACTTGGCCCCACCGATTTGATCTATCCGGCGCCACCGAGTTCATTTGACATAGCCTCAGCCAGAAACCCTAATCAGTTCGGTCTCACCGATAGGGATCTCGGTCTCACAGAGATGGGATTGCAAACTCTCTGTTTCACTTCATAATGTTTCGGTCTAACCGAGATGAGCGATCGGTCCCACCGAGTTCGCAATGCAAACTCTCTGTTTCCCATTCGTAATGTTTTGGTCTCACCGAAATGAGCGATTCGGTCCCATCAAGTTTGCCTGACCAACTCTCTGTTTGCCTATTACAGAAATCAGTCTTACCGAGCTTATGTGATCAGTCTCGCCGAGATTGCGTTATGACCCAACCCTAATGAAATTGGTCCCACCGAGTTGACATGTCGGTCCCACCGAAAAGCCTAACATTCACATTTTGAACTAAATCAGTCTGACCGAGTTGCATGATTCGGTCTCACCGAGTTTGGTAAAATGTGTGTAACGGTTAGATTTTGTGTGGAGGCTGTATATACCCCTCCACCCACCCTTCATTCGTGGAGAGAGACAACGGAACGTGCCTACACTTCCAGCATACATTTTCTGAGAGAGAACCACCTACTCATGTGTTGAGACCAAGATATTCCATTCCAACCACAAGAATCTTGATCTCTAGCCTTACCCAAGTTGCTTTCCACTCAAATCATCTTTCCACCAAATCCAAATCTATGAGAGAGAGTTGAGTGTTGGGGAGACTATCATTTGAAGCACAAGAGCAAGGAGTTCATCATCAACACACCATCTATTACCTTTTGGAGAGTGGTGTCTCCTAGATTGGTTAGGTGTTACTTGGGAGCCTCCGGCAAGATTGTGGAGTTGAACCAAGGAGTTTGTATGGGCAAGGAGATCGCCTAATTCGTGAAGATCTACCCTAGTGAGGCAAGTCCTTCATGGGCGATGGCCATGGTGGGATAGACAAGGTTGCTTCTTCGTGGATCCTTCATGGGTGGAGCCCTACTCACGCAGCCGTTACCCTTCATGGGTTGAAGTCTCCATCAACATGGATGTACGATAGCACCACCTATCGGAACCACGCAAAAAATCTCCGTGTCTACATTGAGTTTGCTCCCTCCAAACTCCTCCCTTTACCTTCATGTGCAATGTTTTTACATTCCGCTGCTATACTCTTAGACTTGCATGTGTAGATTGATTGCTTGACTTGTGCTAAGTTGCTAAAATCTGCCAAGACTTAAAATTGGGAAAAGGATAGGTTTTTTATTTGGTCAAGTAGTCTAATCACCCCCCCTCTAGACATACTTTTGATCCTACAAGTGGTATCAGAGCTTTGGTCTCCATTTGCCTTGACTTCCATAGCTTTTGGTGATCATAGCCTTGGTTTCACAACCTAGGAGAGTATGGCATCTAGCAAGGGAAATTACCACTGTAGAGATCCTTAGTTTGATGGTACTAATTTTGCCAGTTGGAAGCATAAGATGAAAATGCATATTCTTGGACATAACCCCGCCGTTTGGGCTATTGTATGTATTGGCTGCAAGGTGAATTCTTTGATGGGAGAGAACCGAACCTTGAAGCTACGTCGGAAGAGTTGAAGATGCTACAATACAATGCTCAAACTTGAGATATCCTCTTCAACAGATTGTGCCCAAAGAATTCAACAAAATCAATCGTCTTGAGAATGCAAAGGAAATTTGTGATACTTTGATTGATATGCACAAAGGTACCGACTCCGTCAAGGAATACAAATTGGATGTCCTTCAAAGTCAGCTTGACAAGTTCAAAATGAAGGATGGTGAAGGTATCGCTGAAATGTACTCTAGGCTTGCTCTCATCACAAATGAGATTACCGGCTTAGGAAGTGAAGAGATGACCGATAGATTCGTCATCAAGAAGATCCAAAGAGCCTTGGATGGAAAATGTGATACCGTGTGCACATTGATACAAATGATGCCCAATTACAAAGACATCAAACCAACAGAAGTAATTGGAAGAATTGTTGATCATGAGATGTCACTCAAGGATAAAGAATAGCTTCACAACAAGTCTAGTGGTGCTTACAAAGCCTCATGTGATGCTCCTACATCATCAAGTGAAAAACAAGCCTTCAATGAAGAATTGAGCCTAATGGTGAAGAATTTCAACAAGTTCTACAAGAGTAGAAGCAAAGAAAGAAGTTCCAAGTCAAGGTCCTACAATGAAAAAAGATCTTCTAGTCATGAGCGTAATTGCTACAATTGTGGAAGACCCGGACACTACTCAAATGAGTGTACGCCCCCCTACAAAAGAAGAGAAGATTCACCCAAAAGGAGAAGTAGAACAGAAGAATCACCTCCAAGAGAGAGAAGGAGTAGAGATGATCGTTACGAACGAAGAACCTCTTGCAAAGGCAAGGATTCGGAAAGGAAGGACAAGTCATCAAGGAGCTACACAAAACGAAGACATCAAGCTGACTTTCAATAGTGATGAAGATGACTTGTTAGGTGATGATGATTTACTTGTTGGTAACTCTAGTGATGAAAACTATGATGAACTTGCTATTAATCATGCTAATCAAGATAAAACGAATGATGATGATAAGAAGGAGATTGAGAGCCTAACTAAAGAGCTAAACACTCTTAAGTTAGCTCATGAAACTACCTTGGAAGATCATCGAGAGCTTTAAAGACTCATGAGAAGCTACGCTTTGAAAAGCTCAACCTTGAGCAAGAGCATGGGTTCTTAAAAGAAATCAATGATGATCTTCACAAGAAAAGGTCTTCTTACATTGCCAAGCATTTACTCTTGTCTACTTACATGCCACAAGTAAAATCTAGCAACAATGATAAGAAAGATTCTTCTTCTAGTAGTAACAATGACCATGTTAAATCCAATATTGTTGTTTCTAGTAGTTCTCTGGATTCCACTAATGATTCTCTTAGCCAAGTTACACCTGAGCAAGAAAATAGCTTATTGAAGGGAATTATAGAGAAAGGTGTTTACAAGAGCCTTGCCAGAAGTAAGCAATTTGAGGAAATTGTACGCAAGCAAGGAAGACATCGAAAGAATCAAGGTGTTGGTTTTGAATGAAAGTTCAATGCCAATGGAGTTGAGTGGGAAGAAGATCAATACCCCAAGACGAAGTTTGTTCCTCAACAAGAGAAGTATGATCCTACTTCTTTCAAGGGGACACAAGCTCAAAATGATCTTCCACCACAAGACCACAAGCAAAAAGGGAAGGACAAGCTTCAAGAGGAGATTGATGCATTTAAAGAAGCTCCCACTACAAAAAAAAAGACACATCCGTGACATTTTAGGCCGAACGAAATTTTTTTCTGTCATACATATGACACTTCTGTGACAATAATTGTGACAAAACCCGGTATAATCATAGATGTGGTAAGCTCCTACTTCTATGACAAAAAATCATAACAGAAAATGGGCTTTTTGTCCTGGGCGGGCCGGAGACGCAGCTGCATGACATTCTTTGGGTCATCCATGACGGAAAAAACTGTGGTAGAAGCGAGGGCGAGGAAAATTTTGGGGAGTTCCCGGTTACGGTGGGAGGTCGGGGGCCGAGCGATGTGCGTTTCTCTCGTACACGTACACGCGTGTGTGCGAGGCGTTGGCTCTAACTGAACCCGAGCAAGGCGTTGGGCTCTAACTAAACCCGAGCGATTGCACTGCAGGCTATGCGTTACTGAACCCGAGCGATTGATCGATGGCTGTTAACTAAACCCGATCGAGCGATTCCTTCGCTACTGCTGCTAACTGAAGCCGATCGATGCTGCCTCTGGGATGAACAGTGAGCGTTGCGGGGGGGGGGGTGAATAGTGAGCGGTGACGTTGCCTCTGGATGAACAGGACCCCGTGGTGTGGAGGGCTGGATGAACAATAGACGATTGAGGGGTGCCCGTGGAGGGGTGGTTGAACAGGACCCCGTGGTGTGGAGGGCTGGATGAAAAATAGACGGTGGAGGGGTGCCCGTGGAAGGGTGGTTGAATAGTAGCCGGTGGAGTAGCGCGCGGTGGAGACTGGATGAACAGGAGCCCGTGGAGGCTGGAGGAGGTCGACGGTAGCCCGTGGAGGCTAGAGGAGGTCGACGGTGGAAATGAACAGTATCCCATGGAGTCCCGTTTTGCGGCATGCCACACCCCTCCCGATGAACAGGACCCCTGTTTCGACCGTAGGAGGTCCGTTTCATCCATTTTGCGGTACGCCACACCCCTCCCGATCAACAGGACCCCGTTTCGATCGTAGGAGATCCGTTTCATCCGTTTTGCGGTACGCCACACCCCTCCCGATCAACAGGACCCCCATTTCGATCGTAGGAGGTCCGTTTAGTCCGTTTTGTGGTACGCCAGACCCCTCCCGATGAACAGGATCCCGTTTCGAACGTGGACGGTCGAACACACGGCCGTTTCCTCCGTTCTGCGGTACGCCAGGCCTCGTTTCCATCGCCTGTTCCGTCCAAGCCCTCCTGATGAACACGGCCACGCATTCCGTTCCGACCCAGCGGTTGGCTCCCACGCGTTCCGTTGCCTCCAGATGAACACGACGAATTCCGTTGCCTCCCCATGAACACGACACATTCCGTGGCCTCCCCATGAACACGACGACGACACTGTTTCTCCGTTCCGACATAGCCATGTCAATGAGCCCTCGCCGTACATATACGCGAGTAGGCGTTCGAGACCCCGCCCGTATGTACACATACGTGACCATATTTTCTTTCTTGCACCCTGGCCGCTGTACGTACGTGTACATGCGACGTGTGCACCTCTACTACGACACGTGCGCGCCTCTACATCCACCAGTATATATGTACGTACACGTTCGCGACCAGAATGACAATGCTACGTATGATTCGACCAGGTGGATCCCAACTGTCAGGCACTTCCGCACGTGCGAAGATGTAGCTGGTGAGTCCAAGCAGTCACGGGGGCGAATCGTTTTGTTTTTTTTGCCCGGACGCACTTCCTTGTGTGCGAAGGTGTAGCTGGTGGGTCCCAATAGTCAGGGGGAAAACTTTTTTTCGTGAAATACGGTGGCCCGTCTGGTGCGTCCCCACTGTCAGGTGGAGGAATAATTATTTTGCGCATAATAAGGAGGCACTTCCTTGCTGCGGCCGTGGACCTAGCTGTCAGCGTCTCCACGCACAGTACTCTTCCGATGGAAGTCGGCCGTTGACCACATTTACCATGCCGTGCTGAGAGCACCATGGCGGTGGACGACGGCGAGGCCTAGGAAGGGGATGACACGGAGGTAGGGAAGACTCGACAGTTGTTTCCCACACGGAGGGGAGTACGACTGTACGAGGGTTTACTGGTTCGTCTGCCGTCGCCGGAGAATAACAACGGGTGTGGGTGAGTAGAGGGATGGCTAGGCCAGCGATGGGAGTATGGTGGGGCGGTGAGGCCTGCGCGACAGCACAGCCGGACGCGGGGAGGAGGGATCAGGCAGTCCTGCCGGCGCTTGTTTGAGCGGCTGGAGCAGGAAGAGCAGAGATTGAAGAAGCACGACGGCCATTGGATGGACATCCAACAGTCAGTGCTTGTGCGTCAACCTTTTTTTAAGAAAGCCTCAAATCTATGGAAAACAACATACATCCCATCTGCCATTATTTCTAATAATTTACAACCCATTTGCTAATTCTTAAGGTTAGCCCATATTCTTTTTGTTAGCATTACAGCCCATATTGTGGCCCCGGTTAAAAAATTATACGAAATTTTGCATATTTCGGTGCAGCCCGAACTGTTTTTAATCCCGAAATTTTGACTCACATTCAAACTGATTTTAAAAATAAATGTATATCAATATAAAATCCAACAAATTATCCACGCATAAAAATTAATGTAATTTAAAATCTTGAAATGAAAAAAAGATATTTGAAACTAATTGCCGGTTTGATGTGTTTTAAAAATGTACAACCCATTTCTCATTACTGATGGGCCATTTTCTCGGCCAGCCAAATAAAAGCACTCCTCGTCTTGAAAGATTTGCAGCCCAACAGGCCTGACAAAGTGACTTACTTGGCAAATCACAAAAAAACTGGGTTGTGGCCGTGGACCCAACTGTCAGCCTCTCCATGTACAATACTCTTCCGATGGAAGTCGTTCCTTGACCATGTTGACCATGCTGCACGAAGAGCACCACGACGACGGACGACGGCGAGGCCTAGGAAGGGGACGACACGGAGCCAGGGAAGACGCGATAGTGGAAGCCCGCGGGAGAGGAGTACGAGGGTTCACTGGTTCGACTGCGGTGTGAGGCTGCCGGCGCCGCAGGGCCTGGCCAGCGGTGGGAATAGTAGGGGCGGTGAGGCCTCTGTGGCAGCACAGCCGGCCACGGGAGGCAGGAGCATGCGGCACGACCGGCGTTGCTTTGGGCGGCTAGAGCAAGAAGACCAGAGGTTGAAGAAGCACTATGGCTGTTGGATGGACATCGTACGGTCACTGGAGCTAGAATCGTTCATATTGACTAAGTTGACAAAGCCCTTCGTCCTCGTCAACTTAGTAGGACCACAAGTCACCCTCCCACCAAGGTGGGTCCCAGCTAGCCGGGGGAGTATTCATTTTTTTGTGCG